>NC_089255.1:92280019-92599603 GCF_963930625.1 Muntiacus reevesi | reverse complement strand
CTTAAGAACCTCCCAAAAGCTCTGCCTCCAGTACCATCACATCGGGCATTAGGATTCCAACATAGGAGTTTTGCTGGCACGCAATCATTGAGACCATAGCATTCCCTTTGTACATTACAATGAAATCTTCACTTCAGCATTACAATATAATGTCCCAGTGTACAATTAGAATTGTTCAGAAATGTGACAGATTATGAACAAGTTCTATGTCTTATGAAACACAAGTCTCAGTTCGAGTTGTTCTAATGTAGGGTGAAAATAATTAACATTGTGAAACACTAACAAAAAACACAATTAGTGTACCATCATTAGCACAGACATTCCGGTCAGGACTATGTCAGACCGTTCTTCCCTGGCGTAACACCCATACTTGGTGACAATGTTGACCAGCAAAACACAGGAGTTACGCAAGAGGAATTTATTTAACTGCAAAATAAAAGTTTATTTGGGAAGAGTTTCAGACAAAATAGTGCAGCCTTATGGAGACTTGGTGGACTGTTTGTAAAGCAATGAACATGGTTTTACTTTTTGATAAAGTAGAAGCAGTAACTTTTCAAGTGTGTGTGTGTGTGTGTGTGTGTGTGTGTGTGTCTGTGTGTGTGTGTGTGTGTGTCTGTGTGTGTGTCTGTGTGTGTGTCTGTGTGTGTGTGTCTGTGTGTCTGTGTGTCTGTGTGTCTGTGTGTGTGTGTCTGTGTGTGTCTGTGTGTGTCTGTGTGTCTGTGTGTGTGTGTGTATGTGTGTGTGTGTGTGTGTGTGTGTCTGTGTGTGTGTGTGTCTGTGTGTGTCTGTGTGTGTGTGTGTATGTGTGTGTGTGTGTGTGTGTGTGTCTGTGTGTCTGTGTGTGTCTGTGTGTCTGTGTGTGTGTGTGTCTGTGTGTGTGTGTGTGTGTGTGTGTGTCTGTGTGTCTGTGTGTGTCTTTGCTTCCCGTGGGAGCTGGAGCTTTCTTGGTAGACCCTAAAAATTAAATCAATTTTCCAACATCAGTGGTTGTGATCATCAAAGTCAGGCGAAGTTTATGGGCTTCTCTCCTTTGATTTATTGGTTCAGATTACAATGTTTTTAAGGCTTTCATTTGTGCTCAGAAGGGGAAGTCAGAGTGATTTAATATAAATCACTGTTTATGTTTTATAAAGTAAAGTCTGAAAAATACTATTATGCTTCAAATATTATTTAAGGACTACAGAACTAGGATGAACATTTTAGATAATAGAAAGATGCAAAATAGTCACTACGATCTCAAATTTTCTATACTTTCAATACTAGAAATTTTATCTCTCAGAATAGAGTAGAATGGACTCCTTTAACTAGATGGGCTTGTGTGTAACACATGCAAGATGAAACTCAATATGAGATGCATCTCTGGGGAAAGTATGCTTTCTACAAGTTTCTGACATGTGACTTCAACATCTAGTGATTCAAAATTAGTAGTGAACCCCTTGAAAAGAAATTAAAAATTTAACAATATAGGAAATTTCTAGTCCTCAGCAATAATGGGCTACCATCCAGTGTCTAAAATAGGTCAATATTTGGCTAAATAATAAAGAGCACAAGCAGTGGTAGTAGGTGTGGTTCAACTGGGTCACAGAGGTTGGCCACAGGTTCAAAACAAACCTCAAATCAATTTGTTTGCTCTGGTTTGCTTTGTTTTTTATACTTCAATTCTTCTATTGTATTTAAAAGCAATTGTAACTGTGAGTGAAAGCAAAATCTCTCCTCCATAGTCCAAGCGTTTTTACAGTGAGGCTTAAACACACTTTGGGTATAGTCTGTTCTATATTTATACATCATAACTTGAATAATTTTCCCTAATAATTCAGCAGAGAAAAGAAAATAATTGTTTTAACAAATAGTGCTAGAGCAATTGTTTTCCACATGCAGAAAAATGAAATTAAATCCATAGCTCACACTGCATTAAAAAGTAACTTAAAATGGATCAAAGATGAAAATATGAAATATAAAATTACAGAGCTTCTAGAAATAAACGGGAGAGAAGCTTTGGGATCTGGGTCAAGCAAAGATTTCTTGGGCTGTGCTGTGTTTAGTTGCTCAGTCATGTCTGACTCTTTGCAACCCCGTGGACTGTGGCCCGCCAGGCTCCTCGGTCCCTGGGGATTCTCCAGGCAAGAACACTGGAGTGGATTGCCATGCCCTCCTCCATGGCACAACGCCATGGGATCTTCCCAGCCCAGGGATCCAACTTTGCAGACAGATTCTTTCCCAGCTGAGCCACCAGGGAAGCCCAAGAATACTGGAGTGGGCAGCCCATCCCTTCTCCAGCAGATCTGCCCGACCCAGAAATCGAACTGGGGTCTCTCTCCTCCATTGCAGGCAGATTCTCTACCAGCTGAGTTACCAGGAAAGCCCTTCTTAGCTATTACAAGAAATCAAAGACTATAAAGAGAAAAATGGACTTCATCAAAATTAAAAACTTCTGTTCTTCAAGAAACACCACTAAGGGAATGAAAAGACAAACCACAGAGTAGGATAACACGATTGAAAATCACGAATCTGTTGTAGGATTTGTATATGCAACACATAATGTAATTCCAAAACTTAACAAGGAAACAAATGACCCAGTTTTTTTTAAATGGATTAAAGTACAGACATCCCACCAAAGAAGAATGTGCAAATGACAAGAAATTCAATATCATTTGTTACTATAGAAATGCAAATTAAAAGCATAGGAGATACCACTGTGCATGTGGTGCTAAAATGGCTAAAATTTAAAAGGCTGATTATACCAAGTATCGGAAAGAATGAGGAGGTACTGGGATCTCCCATACACTTCTGATGAGAATGTAAGGGGATACACTTTTGGAGTGGGTTGCCATTTCCTTCTCCAGGGGATCTTCTCAACCAAGGAATAGAATCCAGGTCCCCTGCATTGCAGGCAGACTCTGTACCAACTGAGCCACCAAAAAGCATCCTCCACCCTGCAAAAAAGTTACATGCACACCTATCATATGAGCCATTCACTCTAAGAGGAAAGGAGTATGTGATGAACCAATGATTTGAACACACATTTTTATTTATAGTGGCTTTGTTATGGTAAAGCTAGAAACAATGTGAGTATGTCAACTGGTGAATGAATAAAGAAATTTTAGCACAGTCAGACAATATCATGCTACTTTCAGGAGCCTGGCATACCATAGTTCATAGGGTTGCAAAGAGCGGGACAAGACTTAGCAACTGAACAACAACATTGGTATATACTCCTGCACAAATGAATCTCAAAATAACCAAGCTGAATGAAAGAAGACAGGAAAGAGAACAGTTACTGCATGAATGAATCTATATAAAATTTAAGAAAATAAAACAAAGGCTGATAGAAAATGAATTAGTGGTTTCCTGAAAGAAGAGCTAGAGAGAGGGATTATAAAAGAGTATAAGGAAACTTTTCAGAATTTTTTTTTTCTTCCTTTGCTTAGTCCCTCAGTCGTGTCCAACTCTTTGAGACTCTGTAGGCTGTAGCTGGCCAGGCTCCCCTGTGCATGGGATTTTTCAGGCAAGAATATCGGAGTGGGTTGCCACTTCCTTCTCCAGGGGATCCTCTTGACCCAGGGATCGAGCTTGCATCTCCTGCAATGGAGGTGAATTCTTTACCCAGTGAGTCATTGGGGAATTTGACTGTGCTGACAGTTTCAAATTCATAAAGTTGTACAATCAAAACATATACAGTTTGTGCCTGTCAGTCGTATAGCCATAGAGTTGTTAAATTTTTTCTTGCTGAGTCTCACAATCTGAAAGTCACCTGGGTATCTGAGGTTCTTGAATTCTGGAAGTGGCTTTATTATGAAAGATGCTTTCTCAAACCTATGCTATATATTTATTCATGTAAATACTTTTCAACTCGTGATATGTATATGTATGTATGTGTTTATTTATATATGTCGTTTAGGAACATATCTATGTAAGCAATAGAGATGGTTTTGACTAGCTACTGATTGTTGACTTCTTTTTATTTCTGACTTGCTGTTTATAAAAATATAGAAAGGAACACAGTAACTGAGGCTGCTAGTCACTTATGGGCTATAACTCTCTTTTTCCCAAGGGGAAAAGAGTATCACAAGTGCTGTGAGTACAAACTCTAAAAAGGACTCCATCCTGTCTACTCTATGTGCCATTGTCAGAAGAGCTTGATACCAGTATCAAGCCACTGGTATTAGAATGGATACAGTATAGTAGTCAAAACTCTTCCAGGGAGAGTAGCTAGTAATACTAATACTCTTTTCCTTTTCTCTGGTGCTACAATGGTATGATTTTTTATGGTTAATCAAAATTAAAATTTGTAATAAAATTTAAAAATTAAAGCTTTTGCCAATACATACAGCATAAAATTATTATGAAGGAAGCAGTGAAATTGTAACTGAGTTTCATTTTTCAAAAGATCATTTACAAGGATTAGGTCAACTCAACTCATTTTCACAAATGGCTATTAATCAGGGGTGTACATCAGATTTACAGGTTGGGCTTTTTAAAACTATTCATGCCTGGACTCCCATTTCACACCGATAGATTTGGGAAAAGAAAGGTAAAACCTGGAAGGGTCTCAAAAGTGACTTGAGATGAACTTCTGGTAAGCAAACATGGATTTAGAAGAAAGAAATTAATGGGAAATATATCACCATAACTAAACAATGGAAGGACCACAATTATCTCATCAACTCCCATTCTGATACTTGAATGAATATCACGACCTTAGTCATGGGATAGATTATGCTCCAGTGGGTCCAAAAACTATTTTGTGTGTTGACAAAGTGGCATCTGCCTAGTGGGAGAGAGAGTGCAAGCTATAAAAATACCCTTAATATGAGACAATTTCACCACAATTGTACTCTTAGAAAAGTCCCAGAAGCCTGATTCCATGAATTTAAGCATTTGAGTATTTCATATTGAATTCAAGGAAGTTCAGCTCTTATATACACAGGGAATTGTTGGGTTCAGTTGATTTGAATCTGTTGAAATCTGATACAAACATACTGCTTGTAAACTTCAGTAGCCCTGGAGTTGGGAGCTGCACAATGCATTGATTGTCAGATGCAGAGAACTTAAAGACAATAATAGAGCTTGAGGATATTTCTTATGCTTTATCTGTAATAATGCTTATTCTTCATAAGGTTTTTAATGATTAATCTGAATCCAACGTTCTATGGATGAAAGTTCTATGGTGAAGTATGTTTTCAAGTGTATTTTCCCTTTTGATGTTAACAACAGTCCTAGGCGGTAGGTACTATTATCCCATTTTATGCTTGAGGACACTGAGGGATCGGGAAGACCAGGTTATGGCCAAAGGGAATGCATTTGCAAAGATGCAGGGCCGGGATTCTGATTCCTCTTGGTTCAGTGGCAAACCTCTACCACCTTTGCTTGATTTTTTTTTTTTAAGTTCATGACTACTTTCTGTTTCATTAGGAACCATTAAAGGAGTCAGGTTGGAGAAGAAAATGGCAACCCACTCCAGTGTTCTTGCCTTGAGAGTCCCAGAGACGGCGGAGCCTGGTGGGCTGCCATCCATGGGGTCACACAGAGTCGAAATGACTGAAACAACAGCAGCAGCAGCAGCAAAGCAGTTAGGAGAGATCTTCCATGTATTCCCAACAACACATCGACATGCCGTGTGTGGCCAGCAAAGGGACTCAGCCATACACATCCATGTGTCCATTCCCCCCCAGACACTGCCTCAGGACACTGACGGTTCTCTGCGCTGTGCAGTGGGACCTTGTTGGCCATGCATTTTAAACACAGGAGTGTGGACGTGGCAATCCCAAACTCCCAAACTGTCCCTGCTCTTCACCCTTCTCCCCTGGCACCCACAAGCTCTTTCTCTAAGTCTGTGAGTAGGTTTCTGTTCTATAAATAAGTTCATTTGTGACACTCCTTTTCAGATTCTGCATATAAGGGTTGCCCTGAGGTATTCCTCCTTCTCTGTTTGACTTCTTTCCCTCAGTATGACAATCTCCAGGTCCATCCATATTCTTGCAAATGGCGATATTTCATTCGTTTAATGACTGAGTAATATTCCATTGTATCTGTGTGTCTTGTGGCTTGAGCTCAGTCTCCCGGCCATGTCTGACTCTTTGTGGCCCCTTAGACTATACCCTGCCAGTCTCCTCTGTCTGCGGAATTTTCCAGTTCAGAATACTGGAGTGAGTTTCCATTCCCTACTCCAGGGTATCTTCCTGATTCAGGAATTCAACTTGCATCTCTTGCATTGGCGGGTGGACTCTTTAGCACTGCAGTCACCAGGGACCTCTTTTTATGGACCTCTTCTTCTTTATCCACTGCTCTGTCGATGGACATTTAGGTTGCTTCAATGTCCTCACTATTATAAACAGTGATGCAATGAATATTGGGGTGCATGTATCCCTTTGGACCATTTCTTTTTCCTCCAGGTATATGCCCAGGAGTGGGATTGCTGAATCATATGGCAGCTCAATTTTTAGTTTTTCTAAAGCATCTCCATACTCTTCTCCATAGTGGCTGCACCAATTTACATTCCCACCAACAGTGTGGGAGAGTTCGCTTCTCTCCATACTCTCTCCAGCATTTATTGTTTGTGGGTTTTCTGATGTTAGCCCTTTTGATTGGTGTGAGGTGATATCTCGCCTTATAGTTTTGATTTGCTTTTTTCTAATAAGTAGCAACGTTGAGCATCTTCTTGATCTAAAACTTTGGAATCTTAAGCAAGTGCAAAGCTTTCTGCCTCTCAAGTTTGCGCTGGTCTGTTGTGTGCCAGGGAATTTTCAGGGTCCCAGGGCTCTTTGAAACCTTTGCATTTCCTCAGGAAGAGGATGGGAAGGAGTCTCAACATAATCTCTGAATCTTTCTTCCAGGAATTCCTAAAGTATAACAGAGCTAGAAAGGGCTCTCAGGATGAAACTCAGGTGTTGTTAAGAGGAGAAAAGAATGACTTAACATTTGGAGGGACTTTGTATACCAATATTACCAGGTGAACCTTGCTTTCATTGTAACATATTCTAATAATCATCATTGTCATCAAGCTTTCTTTTTTAACACCTTGCTGTGCAGTAATTTCATTTTTCATATTTGTAATAGTTAACTGTATGTGTCAACTTGACTGGCCATGGGATTTCCAGATTAACACTATTTCTGGATGTTTCTATGAGAGTATTTCTGGATGAGATTAGCATTTGCATCAGTGAACTCAATAAAGTAAATTGCCCTCTCCAGTGTAGCTGAGCATCTCTCAATTTATTGAGGGCCTGTTTGCCTGCAATGCAGGAGACCTGGGTTCGATCCCTTGGTCGGGAAGATCCCTGGAGAAGGAAATGCAGCCCACTCCAGTATCCTTGCCTGGAGAATCCCATGGACGGAGGAGCCTGGTAGGCTATAGTCTACGGGGTCACAAAGAGTTGGACATGACTGAGCGATTTCACTTTCACTTTCTTTCTCTTTAAACAGAAAAATTTACCTTTTTTTTTTTCCTGATGCACTGGTTGAGCTGAAGACATTTCATCTCAACCTCTCTTGATCAGTAAACAAGTTCAGTAAATGGAACTTACACCATCAGTGGTCTTGGTTTCAGGTCTCTGGACTCAGACAAAGCTACACTGTGAGTTTTCCTGGATCTCAGCTTATAGATGGTGGACCATGGGATTTCTCAGAGTATATAAATCATGTGAACCAATTCCTCACAATAAACCTCCAATAGGAATATATTCTTAGTTCTCTCTTTATGATTGCAAATGCATTGACTGATTTCTTTCAGGGAAATGTAACTCTAAAGGTCAAGTGTTAAATGACTGATTGTGTAACTCATGGCTAATATTCACATCATTTCTGGTTTGAGAACTCTAGAAACAAACTTGGTTTTCAGGCTGCATTAAAATGTGGTCTAAAGAGGCCATTTATTTCTCACTACTCTGATTAATTGCTCATTTGGATGGCTGATGACCACATTGTCTGAAACATTAATCAGTAGCCAGTTAAACAATACCTCTGATTCTGTTTAGGAGCACTTGGCCAAGAATGAGGGAAAAAAAGTGTCAAACACCCACTGGTAACCAAACCTCCATGATTATTACTGAAATCTCATCAGAGTTCATTTTGACATTGTCCCTCAAATGAGATTTCTGGAACTTAAGGAAATCAGGTTATTTAATTTAGCAAGTTCTGTATTATGTGCCAGTATAGAGTTGGCACTCTGTATTCTGTGACAAGGAGAAGTCTCCTGCAGAATAGATTGTAACTGGGGAAAGATTCTGTAGAAAATCCAGAGAATATGGGTGAGGTTAACATAATATACTAACTATATTAACTAACTATATTACATAGCAGTGTTTAAGCTACTTCAATAACAGCAGAATTCCCTGAGGCAGACAATGGCTTGCCTCCTGTTGCAGTTGTAAACTCATGTTGATATTTGGCAGAAGCCAACATAATACAGTAAAGCAATTATCGTTCCATTAAAAACAAAACAAAAAAGTCCAAAATATAGTGGCATGAAAAGCACATCATTTCTCACAAAAGTTTGGGTTGGTTGGGCAATTCTGCTCTTATCTCCTTAGGTTACTCATGTATTTGCCTTCAGTTTGTGGGTTTGTTGGGTCTAGGCTGAGCTAGAGCATCGGAAGGGCGGGACATTGCTCTTACGATGGACTCAGTGTCTCTGCTCCCACATGTTCGGTAGTCTTTCATTAGCCTAAACCAGGCATCTAACATAGTGACTCGCTTCCAAAAGGGAATATTCTAAGATAACTAGACCTCTAGGTGTTCTGCTCGCACCACGTATTATAATACCCTATTGACCAAGGAAAGTCACATGGCCAAGGCAACAGTCAGAGTGTGAACAGCGGGAAGCATGGTTCACTCCAGGCCACTATGTACCGGTCTAACATAGCTTTGAAGTGTCTGGACCCTGAGTCAGTTACTAAACCTTTCTGATATCAGCTTCTGCTTAGGTAATATGGCATTAAATCTAGTACCTCTTTCACGGCAATGGGTTAAAGACTGAGGGGGTAGAGGCTATGACGTATTTGGAATGGGGACTGTCACATAGAAAGTGTTACAGAACGTTTTGTCTTACTATCATCATCATCATCATTATTCTCCTTGTTACTGATTTTTTGTGCTGTTTTTACCTTTCTATAGTCTTAGACAATATATTATAGTGTCCCCAACCTCCGAGACCTGACTCTAACATGGAGGAGGTGACTGTTTAGAGAAGATGGCACATACAATAATACAGAATTCCAGGACAAGGTGCTGTAGAGTGATTGGGAAGAAACATTTTAGGGAGGAGCAAAGGTACATTTCCTAGACTTCTTCACATAAGACACACTGCACCTATCACAAACTAATTCATCTTTATATTATGTAAGATTTTAACAAACAAGCATAGAAATTAACTCTATATCTAAACAAGCATACACATTTTTAGTCCATTATCGATAGCTTTAATTCTTTATTTAGTATGTGAAATCTTTAATGGTTCATAATTCAGCATTTCACATGTACCAGAATAAAGTCTGTATCTCATTCTGAGTAAAGGTCTAGAAGTAAGAAAATAGGAGATAACAATGCCAGCTGATTTCTAAGCAATTCAACTGAACCAGCGCTATTAATAAAATCGTCCTATACATTCCAGAGAGTGGTTTCTTATAATGGGATACAGGGTCTGGTCTCCATAGAAAGAAATAATAAAAATAAGAGTGAACATTTATTCAAAGTTTGTCATGTGCAGGCTTTATACTCTCAGCATGTGATACGTGCTTTGCATGTGATTCTTGTTAAAAGTTCTCTGTCTGGGTTGTGGTCTTTTTTTTTTTTTTTGGCAACTGATTGTAGTAGGAGGTTGTGGGCTTTCCCAATGGCTCAGGGGCAAAGAATCTACTGCAATACAGGAGATTCAGGAGAGGTGGGTTCAATCCCTGGGTTGGGAAGATCCCCTGGAGGAGGAAGTGACAACTCACTCCAGTATCCTTGCAGCAAGATTTCATGGACAGAGGAACCTGGCAGGCTGCAGTCAGTGGGGTCGCAGCGTTGGACAGGACCGAGCGCGTGCGTGGCAGGTCACCTTGGTGCTCACAGGTCACCTTGGTGCTCACAGGTCTTTGTTTCCCCGCCCCTACCTCGGGACACGTGTTCTCACTCTGCTCACACGTGTCGGGCTCAGCCCGGTGCTGTGCTTCGGCCGACAGAACGTGAGACAGCACACACCACGTCTCGGCAGAAGCTTCAGTGTCAGCAGCGGCGGTCCTGGCACTCTTGGTCTTTCCTCTGCCGTGAGAATGGGAGGACCGCATCAGGGGTGCTGCTTTGCCAGAACCGCAGAAAGAGGAGACCCCACAGCCTGGCACCGACCTGCAGCTTAGACAGCATCAGCTGTTCTTCACCCTCATGTAACACGAGCAAAACATAAACAATTGTAGTTGAAATCCCTGGGACAGAGGGTTGTTCGTTAGCACCGTCGCCTAAATTAGGGTGAAATGTGTCCCTTCCCTGAGAAGGGAACCAAACTGTGTCTCTGGGCTGTACGTCTTTGCACACTGGCCCTGAGTTGCAGCGACTTCTTGTATTCTTCTCCCCCGGTAACCAGAGAGGAAGTGATTGACCCATAGACCAGTGCAGACTCTCTTGCATACCCAGAATTAAAAAAAAAAAAAAAAAATTACAACTCAGTGCAAAGAAGATAACTCAGTTTTAAGAATGAGCAAAAAAACTGAACAGAAATAGCATGAAAGAAGATATACAAATGCTTAATAACCACAGGATAAATATTCAAACTATTAGTAATCAGAAAACTGCAAAGTAATAGCGCGATGAGAGACAACCAAAAACCTATGTAAGCAACCAAAAAAAAATAATAAAAATAAAAAACAACTTACAATCCCCAAAAGTGGAAAAGATGCAAAATAATTTCAACTCTCATACTTTCCTGGTGGGACTGCAAAATGTTAATCTCTTTGACAGTTTCATATGAAATCAAACATAAAGTTACTATATCACTCAGAAATTTTACTCCTATGCATTCATCTAAAATAATTGAAACTACATACCTACAAAGATGTACAGAAGCATTCATATAAGCTGTGTTCATAATAGTGACAAGCTGCAAACAACCCAAATGCCCATCAGCAGGTGAATTGATAAATGACTTGTGTTATATTCATACGGTGGGATATAACTCAGCATTAGATAAAAACAAAGTACTGTAGATGCACAACAGCTGTATCTCAAAAACTGTGCTGAATAAAAGGACAAAAACCAACTACTTACTGTGTGGTTCCTTTTATACACACTTCTAGAGCAGGCAGAACTTGCATTTAGTAACAGAAAGCAGATCACTTACTCTCTGGGGCTGGAGATGGGCCTCCTGACTACAAGGAGGCACAAAAAGTCTCTTCGGGGTAATGGATACAGTCTCGGCTGCAGTGGCAGTTACTCACGTGCATAGATTTGCCCATAGGTAATTTTAATTGTGCATAAATTATACTACAAAAATTAACTTAAATATAAAATAACATAATTTATAAGAATAGTGGAATACCCCAAACTGAAATAGCAGTAACTAACTCCTAAATGTTTATTGTGTACCATTGCCAGGATGAATCTGGTTCACAATGAAATTTTCCAATGATGAAACTGGTTCAGCCCTTATCACTTAGAAACATCTAAGTTTCTTATTGCTTACATATGTTTCTAAG
Source organism: Muntiacus reevesi (assembly GCF_963930625.1). NCBI lineage: Eukaryota > Metazoa > Chordata > Mammalia > Artiodactyla > Cervidae > Muntiacus > Muntiacus reevesi. The sequence continues at coordinate 92,587,937 of NC_089255.1, read as the reverse complement.
TGAACATGTCTGATTCTACATCCTCCTTCACCTCCTGATTTCACCTTGTTTTTTTGACATTAACTAGACCTTCCATGAGTTTCCCCAGTGGCTCAGATGGTAAAAAATCCACCTGCAATGTGGGAGACTTGGGTTTGATCCCTGGGTTGGGAGGATGCCCTGGAGGAGGGCATGGCAACCCACTCTAGTATTCTTGCCTGGAGAATCCCCCTGGACAGAGGAGACAGGTGTGGTGCAGCCCATGGGGTTGCAGAGTTGGACACAACTGAGTGATTAAGCACAGCACAGCCCAGACCTTTCATAGATGGTCCCTGTAATAAAATTCTGTTATAGCAATGGGTGAAGATTAAGGAGTTCTCGTGAAGACCCTACTGGCCAAGTTAACCTGGCAATCAATACAGTAACTAACATGACAGTCTTCCTGGTGTCTAGTTCTTCTTACTACCTTCTTTACACTAAATCTCCCCTTTTCATTCAATTACCAGTCTCCTTCTATCTGTTCTGACAGTCTGTGAGGTGCAAATCAAGTGTGACATCAAGGAAAATTTTTAATATTAAAAAAAGTCAGAATTCCACTCTGACTCATATCCAATTTATAAATTATAAATAAATCATTTTTAAAATGCTTATATATGTTTTACTTTGATAGAAGTGCTTTGTGCCAAGCGACAAATCAATGAGTTCTCATATATTACTTGTTTTCTAGTTGGCATTTTAAGATTTTAATTACTATACTAAAAAATGTAAGCAATAAATTTTAAAATAGATTCCTAAGTGGGTCTCAAATTTAGGTTTATAAAGCAACCACTAAGTAAAATGGAAACTGAATTCTTACTGAAACGTATAGAAATAGACTTTTCATAAGGACTGCTATTTAAAATCCCAGATGATTATATTTATATATTTACACAAATTTTTTATGAAGAGAAGAACCAAGAGAAATGAGGCATTATTTTCATAAGCAGCAACATTATTCTTGTTTTTTGACACAGAAACACCTACTAGTGATAAAATCATTTTCAACCACAGGAAGTATTTTTGCTATTTCATCCATCTCTGTACTGAAAACTGTTGGTTTCTCATTATGGATTGGAAGAGAATCCATTATTTCGGAGGAAAGGAAGGCATCAATGTTGGTTAGTAGAAGAAGAATGTAGAAGTCAGTGAAAAGAAAACAATGAGTATAGGTTACAAAGACCTTGTATGCACACATTCTCAGTCACTTCAGTTTTGTCTGACTCTTTGTGATCTCATGGATTGGAGTCCCCCAGGCTCCTCTTCCCATGGGATATTTCCTGCAAGAATACTGGAATGGATTGCCATGCCCTCCTCCAGAGGACCTTCAAGACCCAGGGATGAAACTCACATCTCCTGCGTATCCTGAACTTTAGGCATATTCTTTACTGCTGAGTCACCAGGAACCTTCCACAAAGACCTCATGCTAAGTTGCTTCAATCATGTTCATCTCTTAGGAAGAGGCAAGTTCATAAGCAGAGTCTATGTGAAGACATTTTCTGACTATAAATATGAAAAGAAACAAAATGCCAGTTGGTGTTGGAAAAATTTAATAGAAGGGCTAACTCAGACTTAACTCCTTATATTGCCCTCTCAGTAGCCAAGGCAATAGGAAAACTTTTCCTTTGTTAAAAAAAAGTCAAGCCATGTAACCATTCATTAGAGGTGAAGTCAGAAGGTACTTGTGGTTTGGGTAGCTCCATGTAGGGGAAGGTGGGATGTTTAGTGAAGTGTGGAAGGGATTTATACTATGTTAAAATAAAAGGGGACTGAAGCAATGAAGGGAAATAATATCAGTAAGTAAACTGAATTAATTTAGGTGTGCATATGAAAGAGGGATTACAATTATTGTTGACCTATTGCTTTCCATCTCAGATATGCGGATGATACCACACTTATGGCAGAAAGTGAAGAACTAAAGAGCTTCTTGATGAAAGCGAAAGAGGAGAGTGAAAAAGTTGGCTTAAACTCAACATTCAGAAAACTAAGATCATGGCATCTGGTCCCATCACTTCATGGCAAATAGATGGGGAAACAGTGGAAACAGTGGCAGACTTTATTTTGGGAGGCTCCAAAATCACTGCAGATGGTGACTGTAGCCATGAAATTAAAAGACACTTGCTTCTTGCAAGAAAAGCTATGACCAACCTAGACAACATACTAAAAAGCAGAGATATTACTTTACCAACAAAGGTCCATCTAGTCAAAGCTATGGTTTTTCCTAGAGTCATGTATAAAGTTGGACTATAAAGAAAACTGAGCACCGAAGAATTGATGCTTTTGTACAGTGGTGTTGGAGAAGACTCTTGAGAGTCCCTTGGACTGCAAGGAGATCCAACCAGGCCATGCTAATGGAAATCAGTCCTAAATATTCATTGGAAAGAGTGATGTTGGAGCTGAAACTCCAACACTTTGGCCACCTGATGTGAAGAACCAACTCATTTGAAACGACCCTGATGCTGGGAAAGACTGAAGGGTGGAGGAGAAAGGGATGACAGAGGATGGGATGGTTGGATGGCATCACTGACTCAATGGACATGAGTTTGGGTAAACTCTGGGAACTGGTGATAGGCAGGGAAACCTGGGGTGCTGTGGTCCATGGGGTCGCAAAGAGTCAGACACAATTGAGCGACTGAACTGAATTGAATTGATTCAAATAATAAACTGTGTAGCTGGATATTCACTGTAGTATTTTAAATAGTGGCCACCCAAAAGCAATGTACATGCAGAACCACAGAATATGACTTATTTGAGCTCATTGTCTCTACAAATGGAATTAAGGTAAGGATCTAAAGACAAGATAAAAAAAAAAAAGACAAGATCATTCTGGATTAGGCTTTGCCATAAATCCAGCGACAAGTATACTTATTTGAGACAGAGAGAAAACACACAGAGACACAGAGAGACACAAAAGGAAAGGCCGTGGGATGAGGGTGGCAGAGACAGGAGTAATGCAACTATAAGCCAGGGAACAGGAGGGATTGCTGGCAGGCCCAGACTGGGAAGGAGACATGGAGTAGAAGCTCCCTTGAAGCCTCTGGAAGGAACCTAGCCTTTTGATAATTTTGATTTCACACATCTGGACTTTAGAACTATGACAACACAGATTTTGTTATTTTAAGCCACAGAATCTGTGATTATTACTAAGATACTAACGCATTCATTTTATCATTTCTCTCCCACTACATCCATCCCTTGCAGGTTGTAAGAACTACTTCAGATACATGCTGTTATTTTATAGCCGCTAAGTCATGCCCAACTCTTTGTGACCCCATGGACTGCAGCTTACTAGCCTTCCCTGTCCTTTACTATCTCCTGACATTTGCACAAACTCATGTTCATTGAGTCAGTGATACCATCCAACCATCTCATCCTCTGTTGCCCCCTTCTACTTCTGCCTTCAGTCTTTCCCCAAATCAAGGACTTTTTCTATGAGTTGGCTTTTTGCATCAGGTAGCCAAAGTATTGAAGCTGCAGCTTCAGCATCAGTCCTTCCTGATCAGTCCAACCTTGAATATTCAGAGTTGATGTCCTTTAGGATTGACTGGTTTGATCTCCTTGCTGTCAAAAGGACTTTCAAAGTCTTCTCCAGCACCACAACTCAAAAGCTTCAATTCTTTAGCAAGTGTTTGGTCAGAGCCTAGAGATAAGATCCTCTTGATAAATCTTAGTTTTCAAGGTACATTGAATAGTGGCAACCCAAAAAGATGTCTACTCAGAACCACAGGATATGACCTCATCTGATTTTTTTTTTTTTTCTGATAGAACTAAGATAATGGCCTTGAAATGAAATCATCCAGGATTAGGGTTTGTCTCAAATCCAATGACAAGTGTACTTATAAGAGATGAAAAAAGAGAAGACACATGGAGACATACAGAAAGACACAGAGGGAAAGATCATGTGGTGTCATTCTTGGTGATGGAGAAAGGCTGGTGTCATTGTTATTATTTCCATTTCTAATAATTAGTCTAGTCAATGTATCTTAAATAGAAACATCAATTTGTGTGAGAAATATTCGTGATAGATATCACAGAGGTTAAGAAACTCATTGGAGCCTTCAAATGTATTTGCAATGCTTATTTTAGAACTTCCCAATTAACAGGTGATGAAGTTGTGATTCCAGGAGCTGAGCCGAAGTTGTCAGTCAAGGCCTGTGGCAGCATGGATATACCTGGCGTAAACAATTAGACTGATAAAGGCCACTGTGTCTTCCACTTCCCTGGAAACTTCCAGTGTCTCTACAAGATCTCTCAGTGACTCTCTTAATCCTACCTTTAAAAAGGTTTTTAGTTATGGTGAAACACAGAATGAAAACCCCAAATAAAACCTCTAACCTACATTAAAAAAAAAAAAGAAACCTGCATTAAAAAGCAGAGACACCATTTGGCCAACAAAAGTCTGTATGGCCAAAGCTATGATATTACCAGTAGTCACATACAGATGTGAGAGTTGGACCATAAAAGAAGGCTTAGCATCAAAGAATTGATGCTTTTGAACTGTGGTGTTGGAGAAGACTCTTGAGAGTCCCTTGATTGCAAGGAGATCCAACCAGTCCATCCTAAAGGAGATCAGTCCTGGGTGTTCACTGGAAGGATTGATGCTGAAGTTGAAGCTCCAATGCTTTGACTACCTAAAGCAAAGAGCCTATTCACTGGAAAAGACCTGGATACTGAGAAAGACTGAGGGCAAACGAAGAAGGAGATGGCAGAGGATGAGATGGTTAGGTAGCATCACTGACTCAACAGACATGAATTTGAGCAAACTCTAGGAGAGAGTGAAGAACAGGGGAGCCTGGGGTGCTGCAGTCCATGGGGTCAAAAAGAGTTAGGCAAGATGCAGTGAGTGAACAACAACCACATATTTTATACACAAATCCATGAAAACAAGGGGGATAAAAATCATATTTTCTCCCTCACTGCCTCTAAGGGTATGTATGGGTAAAGTTAATGCAAAATGTTTTGAACAGATATGTCTATCATAGAAGAAATGAATGAGAACAAGAAGGAATAGTGCATGACTGATGAAATAATGAACTTATAAATAGAGGGAAATTATCACCTCTAGCTGTCAATAAATGCAGAAGTTTTTGCAGATAATTGATAAGTTATTTTATAAAGCTTTTTCTTGCAAACACAATGCAGCTAATATGATGACAACTCCCTAGTTTGATATACAGCATATTATAATTTTGAAAGCAATGTTATTATAAAAAATTCATTTGCTGGTAATAGTCAAATAAATTTTCAAAGGAAAAACAAATAAATATTAAACTTATTTCCACAGGGCCTTGCTCCTCTAATGGAAATGCTAAACACAATAACAAGAAAGGTTTGCTAATTAAAAGCCATTTTTAGGCTTTCAATTTCATTGTTTCCTCTGTTTAAATCAGAAGGAAAGGAAAAGAGAGAAACAAAATTTTTAAAAGGGGGGACTTTAAAAAGATACTACATTTAAGAGATACTACTGCTGATCTATTTGATGTTCAATTATTAATTTCTATTTTTGTTTCATAGGGAAACTGGGTTGCATAAACATAAATGTATATAATTTGAAATTGCATTTTAAGGTACTATTTTATTTGCTTGTTGTGTTTAATTGAAGCATATGTAGCTTACATTACAAGATGGTGATTAAACTTTCTACAGAGTTAGTGAAGGGGTGAAAAATGAGCTTAAGCTTCATATTCACCTTTAAAAAAAATCTTTAACTCACAGAGACAATGGGGGAAGGAAAGAGTGGAACAAATGGAGAAAGTAACCACTGACATATATACATATCTGAGTGAAAAAACAGAGAGCTGGTGAGAAGTTGCTATATAAAAGAGGGAGCCTAGCTTGGTGCCCTGTGATGATCCTAGAGGGGTGGGATTGGGGCTTGGGAGGGAAGTTCAAGAGGGAGGTGATGCATGGCTGATTTCTGTTGGACAAAATCCAACACAGCATTGCAAAGCACTTTTCCTCCAATTAAAAAATAAATAAAAATTTTAAAAGTAAAAAAGTCTTCTTTTCAGTGACTCATAGCACTTCATCTTTTCTTTTTCATCCTAGTTGAGAATTCAGGTCCTTCTCAGTGGAGAGCATCCTGAAACTACTAAATATGATATGAAGAGCACAGTTGGTGCTAAGTTCTTGTATTGATTTTGTGACTCGCTTAGGTCATTTCTCAGAGCAGAAAATGGCAACCCACTCCTGTATTCTTGCCTGGAAAATCCCATGGACGGAGGAGGAGCCTGGCAGGCTACAGTCCATAGTGTCGCAAAGAATCGAACAGGACTAAATGACTTCACTTTCGCTTTCTTTTTCATTTTAAGTCATTCCTTACAGAAATCAGGGCTCAAGTAAACTATATATGTATTGGACATAATATCTACTCTATCCATTTCTTGCCTGGATAGGGAAATGGAAATCCACTCCAGTATTCTTGTCTGGAAATTCCCATGGACAAAGGAGCCTAGAGAGCTACAGTCCATGGGGTCACAACGAGTCAAACATGACTTAGAGATTAATAGCAACATCCATTTCATAGATGTATTTTAAAATAAATTGGGGTATAAATATAAATTATGGTACTTTGCAAATTGATATATGACATAGCTACATGAGGTAATAATAATACTAGTCTTTCTAAAATGAATAAATGCATTTATGAGTCAGGGTTCAATCAGGAAAATGGAAGGCATCCTAAGTATTTTAAGAGAATGATTTAAAACAAAGTATTAGGGAGTTAAGGCTTATTGAAGGCTAATGGGGCAAAGGCCAGAAAAGCTACCAGTAACCTTCAGCAGACCAGCGGGTATTGAAGTCAGAAGAAGCTACTAGCTCAGATTTCAAATGCCTGGAAAGGCAGAATATGTTTTATGCAAGGCTGTTTGGAATCTCCTAGCCAACACTCTCTTCTACTCTAGGCTCACCCGGTGACTAGCTTCTGCCTCGGGAGCAACGATGGCTTCTGTTTTGCATTCACCAGATCACCAGGAAGTGACTCATTGGCTGAATCTAACCCAGAACCCTCTGCCAAGGATTCTGGGAAATTCAATTCCCCCTCACCTGAGAGCAAAGAATGGATACAGGGATATGGTGTTATGAACAATGAACAATACGACATAAAGCTAGTAAACAGAATGATAAGTTAATGAAATTGTTTTTTGTTTAGTACATGTTAGCAGAAAAAGAACGATTCATGAGAGCTTTGGCCCTTCAAAGGGCACTCTACATAGGAGAAGCTATGCTAATTTTGCTAAAGATTGATTCCGTCTTCTGAGAGTCTGCATGTCTAATATATCACATTACCATCTCTTTCATTCAAGTGTGATTGGCTCTATTGATAAATATTGCTGGAAATGACGCCCTTTAGCAGAACATTGCACCAAAGTGGAGAATGAAGAGCTTGCTAAAAGAGTTTTAAGCATCTTTGTAAAATTCTAGTAAATCAGGCATGTTTACTGAAATCAGGGCCCATAGTTTCTGATTGCTACCAGTCATAAAGGCATCTATGAGTTTATCAGTGAGTAAAAGCATCTGTGAGTTTGGACCGTTTGATGTTATGATATGGGTTATAGACTTAGGCTGATAATTGACTGTAAACATAGAATCCCTCAGGATGTACAGCATAGTATTAAGAGGACAGGCTAGAAAGCTAGGCCACCTTATGTTAAAGCCGAATTTCAAAAACATGCTAATTGTGTGGCATTAAGATGGTCACTTGGAAGGAAAGTTATGACCAACATAGCAGCATATTAAAAAGCAGAGACAATGCTTTGCCAAGAAACATCCATCTAGTAAAGGCTATTGTTTTTACAATAGTCATGTATGAATGTGAGAGTTGAACTATTAAGAAAGCTGAGTGCCAAAGAATTGGTGCTTTTGAACTGTGATGTTAGAGAGACCCTTGAAAGTCCCTTGGACTGCCAGTCCATCCTAAAGGAAATCAGCCCTGAATATTCATTGGAAGGACTGATGTTGAAGCTGAAACTCCAACACTTTGGCCACCTGATGAGAAGAGCTGCCTCATTGGAAAAGACCCTGATGCTGGGAAAGATTGAGGTCAGGAGGAGAAGGGGATGACAGAGGGTGAGATGACTGGATGGCATCGCTGACTCAATTAACATGAGTTTGAGTAAACTCTGGGAGTTGGTGATCGACAGGGAGGCCTGGGGTGCTGCAGTCCATGCCACAAAAGAGTTGGACGTGACTGAACGACTGAACTACACTGAACTGAACTGAAGTGTGCCATTAGCCAAATTTCTTGACATTTGTGTGCCTCAATTTTCCCATCCATGAAATGGCATGAAAACATTACCTAATTCATGTGATGTTTGTGGGAATTAAGCAGTTGAATAAATGTTGAGCCCTTAGACTACAGTTTTAGCTATTTGGGGAGTAGGTTGTCTTTTTGTACTTATTATGTTTAAGAGGACATCCTAGGGACAGTCGTTACTGCTTATGAAACTTGTTATCATCATAATATGGCATGATAAAATTCAAGTCAATTTGAATTTATCTTGTGCCTGCTCTGTCGGTTACCATGCTAAGTTTTTACATATTATCTCATTCCTTTTTACACCCTTTTATGCCTTTCCCACCCATTTCTTTCTTTCTTCTGCTTTCACTATAGTATGATGGCTAAGAAACACATGTTCTGGAACCAGGCTCCTGTGTTTAGATTCCAGTCCTATCACTTACTAGCTGTAACCCTGTACAGGTTACTTAGCCTCTCTGCGTTTCAGCTCCGTCATTTCTATCATAGAGACATAAACACCATTAGCAGCATTCTCCTTGCCTTGAAGGTTAAATATAAAATTCTAAGAAGACGTGCACACGGTTAGCACTTAGAGAGTGTTAGGTGCTATTATTACTGCCTCTAAAATAATCCATATCTCATAGACTTATCAACACATTTATAATTCCCAGCAATCAAAAGCAGTTGGCTTAGATTTCTCTATAGCAGTTTTCTATTGACCAATATGTGCTTATACCAAAAACATGCCTGCTTTCCTGGAATTTTGCAAAGGTTCATTCTAAAAAGTTTGCAAAACAACAACAACAACAACAAAATTAACACATTCAATTACACATACATATATATTTATCTTTTCTAATAGTCTGAATATTTTAGTGAAACTTACAAGACTCTTTTCTATGTTTATAGTCTTGGTACCATGTCTGCCAAATACAACTGAGAATATACGAAGTCTTTTTTGTTTGTCTTGCTTCCCTTAAACCTCTGTCTACATGAATGTGCTTCCCACACTTTCATACATACACACATAAAAAAACATATAAAATGCAATGTACCTAGGAATGATTTAGATGTTTCCCTGTATTGTAGGGAATGCTATTGCTAGTCTCCAAGCAATATTTAAATGAGTCCAGAGAGTTCTATGAATAATATCCTGGATTCCTTTCTTTATGGATGACTGTAACCAAACACCTTGCTGGGGCCCTAAACTCTATTTTCTCAGCTTTAGTTGTTTAATTAAGCATTAGGTTGTTTATAGCCAGGAAGTCCCAACACTAGAGAGGCTTCTTTTTCAATCTGTCTGTTGAAAAGAACCACTGGATCCAATCCAACAATAATAATAAAAAAAACCCATGAGCCAAACTAATTAAAGTTATTTTGGTAATGAGGATTCTAATGCCTTGAACTTGAAAATATTTTTAACCACATGTATTGTGTACTGACACTAAAATTATTACAAATTCATAATTTGATGTATAGATTATTTTGGTTAAAGAAAAGAATGGAAGAAAAGTATAACATACCATCACTTCATGTTGTGGTTCTTGATAGGCACTTTTCTATTTTGCCGATAACTGACTAATTCTCTTAAGCATTGCAATGATGCCTAAAATGCTTCTGAATAGCTGGACTCACTACATTCATCATAGCTTTATTTATACTAATTCACATGGTTGAACAACAAAAATTTCCAAAATTTGTATAATTTAGCTAATGACTGTACAAATATATTTTATTGAAAAAATCCCCCCTGAATATAATATAAGATAATATTAAATATACAGTATATCAAGTAAGTTAATCAATCATCATGCCAGAATGTCATGAAACTTTCACATACTCATGGTCCATGAATGTCCTTGAGTAACTCCTTCAATTCTTAAAAGAGAAAAACCAATCCCTTCTGCTATTATGTAAACTTGCTAGCAGACTCTTGATAGAAGATTCTTGGGAATCCTAGCACATGAGAAATACGCTCCAATAGTAGGGCATTTTCAGAAGTAGAACTTGCTGTGGTCCATTCATACTGGTCTACTCTCTTTCCTAGTGAAACACTGGACTTGCATACCTGGTCATTCCTATGGAATAAGGTCTTCTTTCTCTGCTCTTGATTTGCCGGGATAAACTCATGAAGTCATACTAATATGTGGGCATACAACAGCCTCTAGTTTTTCCTCCCAACACTTACTGTAATCATGACTTCATTTGGCTATCATTTGTTTCTATTACTGAACTATTAAGACTATGATGGCCTGACAACAAGGACTGGTCTGTCCTCACCTCCTGGAACCAGCTTAGTTCCCATCATTCATCAGATCAGGGCACACTTTCAGAAGAGCACTCTGGGTCAGGCAGGGATATAGCAAGTGAATAAAACAGACACAGAACCAATTCTCATAACTCTTAGTCGTAGGGTCTAGTGCTGGAAACAGATACTAAGAAATCAAATGTACATATAAGACATATGTATTTTTTGCTGTTCAGTCACTCAGTCATGTTCGACTCTTGGCAAACCCATGGACTGCAGCATGCCAAGCTTCCCTGTCATTCACCATCTCCCAGAGTTCTCTCAAAAAACTCATGTCCACTGAGTTGATCATGCCATCCAACCATCTCATCCTGGGTCACACACTTCTCCTGCCATCAGTCCTTCCCAGCATCAGGATCTTTTCTAATGAGTCGAATTTTTGCATCAGGTGGCCAAAATATTGGCATGTCAGCTTCAGTATCAGTCCTTCCAAAGTATATTCAGAGTTGATTTCCTTTAGGATTGGCTGTTCTGATCTCCTTACTATCCAAGGGACTCTCAACCTTGAATTTCTGTTTTTAATAATTGATTTGATTCTCCAGTGAGGGTTCTTTTCCTGGCCTGTAGATGGCCATCTTCTGGCTGGGTCATCAATTTGCAGAGAAAAAGAAAGCAAAAGGAAGAGAATGAAGTAGAAAAGAAGAACTCTCTGATATCTTTTCTTGTATGGGGATGAAATCTATTATGGAGAGCTCCAAACTCATGACCTCGTCTAAACTTATTTACCTTGCAAAAACTATTTCTAAATACCACAACATTGGGGAGATAGGTTTCAACACCAGAATTTTGATGGGAATAGTTCAATCCTTAGCAGGTATACATGCACATTTAGATTAGATGACAAACAGATTTATTTGTGGATTATTGTGAATTGTTATCAACATAAAAAAATGAAGTAACATGATTTAATATGAATGCACTTTATAATTTTGAAATCACCTTGGTAAGGAATCTATCAAGGGCATAAATGTGGAAATAACGAGGCAGTTAAGAAGTACTAGCAGGAGTTCAAGTGGCCAAGACTGGAAACCAGATACTCAGGTTATGACTATTTGTTGTTGTTCATTCCCTAAGTTGTGTCCAAATCTGTGACCCCATGGACTGCAGCATGCCAGTCTTTGCTGTTCTTCACTATCTCCCTGAGTTTGCTCAAATTCATGTTCATTGAGTCAGCAATGTTATCTAACCATCTCATCCTCTGCTGCCCGATTCTCCTTTGCTTTCAATCTTTCCCAGCATCAGGATGTTTTCCAGTGAATCAACTCTTCTTGGAGATATCAAGGGAAGAGGTTATTATTGAGGTGACAGAGGAAAGTAGATTTAGCTCTCTGTCAAAGATAGAAACAATGAGCTCTGGCATTTAACTAGATGTTCAGATGACTGTACAAAAAGAATCAAAGTTAAACCCCAGTTTTCAGGAGCTTGTACCTTGAAAGAAGTGGCATTATTGAGAGGAGAAGATAAAAACAAGTTTTAAGGGCCATATTTGCAAATCCAGTTTAACATGTAGAATACACTGTGCCACTGACACATATAGAAGAATCAAGGAAGAAGTTGGAGGTGTAAGAATTGACTTTAGAGGACAGATTGGCACTGGAGATGCAAATTTTTGGATAGCCAAATAAAAATATCTTTTAAGGGCATGGAAATATATACATTGTTCTAAGGAGACACATAGAAGAAAAAGAGAATTACAGACTTGAGAGAAGAGAGAGTCCGACATATAAAGTCAAGAGGAAGAACGGGGCAGAGACAATGAGAGTACTAGGGTCTCAGCCGAAAGTAATGAAGTGAGACTTCACAGAGGCCAAATGAAGAGGCTGCTTAAGAGGAAGGGAGAGGCCAATTTGCATGTACCCAAAAGACAAGGAGTGACCAATGTGGAGGATGTGGAGGACAGGCCTCTGTGCACTGGGGCCTAATCAGATCTCAGAGACAGAGTTTTTGGCGAAGTAGAAAAGCTCTACTGCTTTGCCAGGCAAAGGGGAACACAGCAGACTCGTGCCCCTCAAAACTGTGTTTCCCAACCCAGGGGATGAGGTGAGGAGTTTTAGAGCAATGCTTAAAGGTGGGGTTGCTGATAAGGATCAGGGGGTGTTCAGTCCAGTCAGTCTTTGCTACCCTGCGGACTGCAGCACACCAGGCCTCCCTGTCCATCCCCAACTCCCAGAGTTGCTCAAACTCATGTCCATTGAGTCGGTGACGCCATCCAACTATCTCATCCTCTGTTGTCCCCTTCTCCTCCAGCCTTCAATTTTCCCTAGTACCAGGGTCTTTTCCTATGAGTCAGTTCTTTGCCGATATGCCACTTCTCTGGCCTCAGGTGGCCATCTGATGAGCTTCCTGAGGTTACCAATCTGTGACCTTCTTTAACGAGAAGGATGCTCACATTTTCATTTTGTTACTGGTTTTAGTTTTATTGTTGTTGTTCAGTCACTCAGTCACGTCCAACTCTTTGAGAACCCATGGACTGCAGCATGCCAGGCTTATCTGTCCATCACCATCCCCTGGAACTTGCTGAAACTCATGCCTATCAAGTCGGTGATGTCATCCAACCATCATATCCTCTGCCATCCCCTTCTCCTCCTGCCTTCAATCTTTCCCAGCATTAGGGTCTTTTTCAATGAGTCAGCTTTTTACATCAGGTGGTCAGAGAATTAGAGCTTCAGCTTCAGCATCAGTCCTTCCAATGAATAACCTGAATTGATTTCCTTTAGGATGGACTGGTTTGATCTCCTTGCAGTCGAAGGGACTCTCAAGATTCTTTGCCAACTCCACAGTTCAAAGTATCAATTCTTTGGTGCTCAGCCTTCTTTATGGTCCAGGCTACAAACCTTTACATGGCTATTGGAAAAAACATAACTTTGACTAGAAGGACCTTTGTTGGTAAAGCAATGTCTCTGCTTTTTAATATGCTGCCTAGGTTTGTTATAGTTTTTCTACCAAGAAGCAAGCATCTCTTAATTTCATGGCTGCAGTCACCATCTGCAGTGATTTTGGAGCCCAAGAAAATAAATTTTGTCACTGTTTCCATTGCTTCCCCATCTATATTGCATGAAGAGATGGGGCCAGAAACCATGATCTATCTTCATTTTTTGAATGTTGAGTTTAAAGTCAGCTTTTTCATTCTCCGCTTTCACCTTCATCAAGAGGTTCTTTAGTTTCTCTTTGCTTTCTGCCATAATGGTGATGTCATCTGCATATCTGAGGTTATTGATATTTCTCCTAGCAATCTTAATTCCAGTTTGTGATTCATCTAGCCCAGCATTTCACATGATGTACTCTGCATAGAAGTTAAATAATCAGAGTGACAATATACATCCTTGAAATGCTCCTTTCCCTATTTGGAACCAGTCTCTTGTTCCATGTCCAGTTCTAACTGTTGCTTCCTGACCTGCGTACTGATTTCTCAGGAGACAGGTAGGGTGATCTGGTACTCCCATTTCCTAAAGAATTTCTCACAGTTTGCTGTGATCCACACAATCAAAGGATTTAGTGCAGTCAATGAAGCAGAAATATATTTTTTTTCTGGAATTCTCTTGCTTTTTCTATTATCCAGCAAATGATGGCAATTTGATTTCTGGCTTCTCTGCCTCTCTGGTTCCTCTGCCTTGTCTAAATCCAGCTGGTACATCTACAAGTTCTTGGTTCACGAAATGCTGAAGCCTAGCTTAGAGGATTTTGAGCATGACTTTGCTAGTGTGTGAAATGAGTGCAATTGTGCAGTAGTTTGAATATTCTTTGGCATTGTCCTTCTTTGGGATTAGAATGAAAACTGACCTTTTCCAGTCCTGTGGCCACTGCTGAGTTTTCTAAATTTGCTGACATATTTAGTTCAGCACTTTAACAGCATCACCTTTTATGATCTGAAATACCTCAATTGGAATTCCATCACCTCCACTAGCTTTGTTCATAGTGATGCTTCTTAAGGCCCATTTGACTTCACATTCAGGATGTCTGGCTCTAGGTGAATGATTACACCATTGTGATTATCTGGGTCATGAAGATCTTTTTTGTATAGTTCTTCTGTGTATTCTTGCCACCTCTTCTTAATATCTTCTGCTTCTATTAGGTCCATACCATTTCTGTCCTTGATTGAGCCATGAAATGTTCCCTTAGTATCTCTAATTTTCTTGAAGAGATCTCTAGTTTTTCCCACTCTATTGTTTTCCTCTTTTTCTTTGCATTGTTCACTGAGAAAGGCTTTCTTATCTCTCTTTGCTCATCTTTAAAGCTCTACATTCAGTTAGGGATATGTTTCATTTTTTCCTTTGTTTTCACTTGTCTTCTTTTCTCAGATATTTGAAAGGCCTCCTCAGACAACCATTTTGCCTCTTTCAGCTCTTTTTTGGGGATGGTTTTGACCACTACCTCATGTCCACTGTTATACACCTCCATTGATAGATCTTTAGGCACTCCCTCTATCAGATTAAATCCCACAAATCTGTTTGTCACTTCCATTCAGGTCAGACCTGAATGGCCTAGTGGTTTTCCCTGGCTTCCTTAAGTCTGAATTTTGCAATTAGGAGTTCATAATCTGAGCCACGTTCATCTCCCAGTCTTGTTTTTACTGACTTGTAGATGTGTCTGTTGGTGAAAGTAAAGTCCAATGCCATAAAGAACAGTATTGCATAGGAACCTGGAAGGTTAGGTCCATGAAGCAAGGTAAATTGCAAGAGGTCAAACAGGAGCTGGCAAGAATGAACATCGACTCTTTAAGAATCAGTGAATTAAAATGGACTGGAATGGGCAAATTTAATTCACATGACCATTATATCTACTACTGTGGACAAGAATCTCTTAGAAGAAATGGAGCAGCCTTCATAGTCACCAAAGAGTCTGAAATGCAGTACTTGAGTGCAGTTTTGAAAATGATAGGATGATCTCAGTTTGTTTCCAAGGTGAACCATTCAATATTACAGTAATCCAAGTCTATGTCCCAACCACTAATGCCTTAGAAGCTGAAGTTGAACAATTCTATGAAAACTTACAAGACCTTCTATAATTAATCTTAAAAAAAAAAAAAAAAAAAAGTCCTTTTCATCATAGGGGACTGGAATGGGAAAGTAGGAAGTCAAGAGATACCTGGAGTAACAGGCAAGTTTGTCCTTGGAGTACAAAGGCTAATAGCGTTTTGCCAAGAGAACCCACTGGTCATAGCAAACACCCTTTTCCAACAACACAAGAGATAACTCTACATATGGACATTACAGATGGTCAATTCCAAAATCAGATTGATTATATTCTTTAGTCCTATAAAAGAGCTTAAATATATTGTACATATTCCTTGAGGCAGAATCAGGAAACTGCCCCGAATTAGTACTATTTTTTCTTGACTATTTATCCCATGTCTCAGCACCTCCTCCCTTCCCCAATCAACATCTGTTTGAACCCATGCTTTAAAACTCAGATAGGCAAGAAATGTGGGCCACAGAAAGGTTTTCATCCTCAGGATCCCTGTAGGGTCCTACTCAGTTTCATGATGAGGACCAGAAAATATTCATTTAATAGCATAAATTCAGTGGTGTCCTTGACAAGAGCAGCTTCATTGCAAAAGTGGAAGCAGACTCCACCCTGAATCACCTAAGACAGACATAATGCAGTCCTTAGGTTTAGATATGAGTTAAATAGAATAGATTAAGATCTGTGAACCACACATCTATGCCTAAATTTTGTCAGGAATTTCATTATCAGATAAAAGGAGGACTTGATAGTGCAAGTCTGATTGGCAAAAAATATCCATGAGGAAAACTAAATAGATTATATCCTTCTAACCTTTTTTTTTTTTTTTTTTAATAGATGAGTGAAGAGCTCATGTCCTCTGTCTAGTTTCCATGTGAATCTAGAGATCTGGGTGGTTATGTTGTGTGGTGTTTAAAGGAGATGCTTAGAGCATGTTTACAAAGATTTAATTCCTTCACTGGGCACAGACCTGTAAAACAGCATTAACTTTTTCCTATGCAAATGAGCATGTAGGTCTTTCTCCATCACCTGCAAGGGTAAGTTTTATATCCATCCTGACAACATACAGTTCTTTTCTTTCTATTACATAGTTGTATAAGTGTATTCCCACCTTGAGGGGTAGAAACAAAGATAAACAGGATGCTGACATTTATTTCCTGTTATTGTCTTGCCCTGCACATTAATATAAAATGAAAATATGATTAACAGATCTTTGCTGACATGCTTGTTGCACAGGGCAGGAATTACTGTACCACAGACTCTCCCTGTAACCCTGGAGTACCTGACCTGCTGCCATTTACATTCATTAAGCGATTGTCTTTCTTAGTAAGGGAGGGGTAAGGGGTGACAAGATACTTGTGTCAGGATAATGTCAATTACTCAGAATCCCGCTGGAACACTGCTTCAGAGTCATTTGGATGTTCCATTAAGATAGTTAGTAGTAATTTTTATGTATTCCAAGGGGTGTTATGACTTACTGTTAGTACTTTGTTTATTTTCTAAAGAAATCATGACCCCAACATCATTTCCTTAGGGCAGGAAAAGTCTGGGTGAAATGTACTAGTTAAACGCTATTATATAAAGTCTTCTGTCTGATTTTTGTTGCACAAATAGTACTTTCCTAGCCCCCATGATAGAACTATATTAAAAAACAGAAACAAAAAGCACTGAAATAAGTGTTAGAAAGGATGAGAGCGGTAGGGGTGGAGGAAAGAAAGAAAGGAGGGGAAACTCATCCTCAAATTACTCTTTTTAACATCTGACAGCAAGTCCATTACTAAAAATTTAGCAGATTTTGGTTTCCTGTCACCTTCTGTTACCTATTAGAGAGCTTAATGTCCAACAGTCAGTTCTTTCACCTGATAAAATATTTGCATTTTATATGTAAAACAAAATGCAGTGTGTGCTAAGTTGATTCAGTTGTGTCTGACTCTTTGAGACTCTATGGACTGTAGCCCACCAGGCTCCTTAATCCATGGAATTCTCCATGTAAGAATACGGGAGTGAGTTGACATACTCTCCTATAGGGGAAAACCGAAATAGGGTGTTATTAATGTGCACCCAGAAATATTCTTAGGGTAGCATTAAAGCATAATATTATTTGAATAATACTTTGTAGACAATTATAGCCTGTGTGAAAATAAAGCTACTAACCATGCTGGCTTTGCCTAAGCTTCCATCAGTGTCAAATGCAGCAAAGATGCTAAACAGATTTGCCTAAAAGATGAATGAATTGAAATTGCAGGAGTTTCTGCATTTAGTGAATCGGTACTTCTATTGACTATAAGACTTTATTCAAAGTCAAACTTTTGCCCCCCCCCCCCAAAAGCAGTCTAATGAAAGCATGCCTTTTCATAATGTGAAGCATTATTAGTGATATTGCTGCTTTGATTTTTATTAATATACTAGGTAATATATTACAGAATTGGTTTTGGGGTAGGAGCTATCATTGGTCTAGAGGCAAGTGGCTGGATAAATTAAAGGAGACAAAATTCATCAACCATGATGTGTTCACACTTTTATAATGAAAAGTTATCAAGCCTTCTGGGAAGTAAATAATTTCAATTTTGTTTTTCTTCCCAAAAAGCAACTACTGGTGCTTGAGAGCCCTGCCAATAGGAAACAAGAGTTCTGCTAAGTGGACACACTGCAGAAGAATAATTGTTTGTGGAATATTATCCTCTTTTTGACTTCTGACTCTATGTTTGTAGTTGTTAGTCATTAAGTCGTGTTTTACTCTTTGTGACTCTATGGACTTAGCTCACTAGGCTCCTCTGTCTATTGGATTCTCTAAGCAAGAATACTGGAATGGGTTTCCATTTCTTTCTCAAAGGGATCTTCCTGACCCAGGGATTGAATCTGCATCTCCTGCATTGGCAAGCGGATTCTTTACCACTGAGCCAGCAGAAAAGTCCAACTCTCTGTTAATATATCAAAACAACAGCAACAACAACAATAAAAACCCAGCTATAGCATACTTGATGTTATGTGACTCAGTCAGGACTTAACGACTTCTGACCTGGTGTTAGAACTTACTTTTTTTTTTATTCCAGCAAGAGTAAGTTCTCAGAAATTTCTGAATTCTTAAATATATCGTGCTTGTTCATATTCAGTTCAGTTCAGTCGCTCAACGATGTCTGACTTTTTGTGACCCCATGAACTGCAGCATGCCAGGCTTCCCTGTCCATCACCAACTCCCGGAGTTTACTCAAACTCATGCCCATTGAGTCAGTGATGCCATCCAACCATCTCAACCTCTGTCATCCCCTTCTCCTCCCACCTTCAATCTTTCTCAGCATCAGGGTCTTCTCCAGTGAGTCAGCTCTTCACGTCAAGTGGCCAAAGTATTAGAGTTTCAGTTTCCACATCAGTCCTTCCAATGAATATTCAGGACTGACTTCCTTTAGGATGTTCATACGTACGTTTTGTATATACTTATACTTTACTAAGACAGTAGAGAAGTAACAGTGGATATTGATACAGAGTCCATCTAGGGCAGATCTTGTATCACTAGAAAATAATATTTTTATGACAGAAGGCCAAAATGAGTTCCTCTTCAAGATGGTCAAATCATGTTATATAAGATTATCATTCATAGAATATATGATTAATGTCCTGATAGTAAAAAAGTTGAAATAGAAATTAATTTTACTAAAGTATTGATGTGGTGATATGCATCTAAATTTCCACCCTTAACCATTTACATTTAGTTGATAAGCAAGACTGCTTTCTGTATATTTCTTTTTATTTATTTATTAATATTTTTATTCAGAAATTGATCTTAGAATGTAGATCAAGTCATTACAACTGAATCATGATCAGTGAAAGCTTCCAAAGGGAAGTACTTATAAGCTAATATGTGAAATATGAAAAATCACCCAACTTTGGGAAGAACGCCTGGGATGAAAATCCCATGGGTGATCAAACCCATGGCATATGTGGTCATGAATTTTACGTGTCAGTTTGACCAGGACATTGTTCACAGATATTTGATCAAATACAAGTCTATAGATATCTCTACGAAAATATTTTTTCAGATGAGGTTAACATTTAAATTAGTAGACTTTAAGTAAAGGGCTTCCCTGGTGGTTCAGATGATGAAGAATCTGCTTGCAATGTAAGAAACTGGGGTTCAATCTCTGCGTCAGGAAGATCCCCTGGAGAAGAGAATGGTCACCCACTCAAGTATTCTTGCCTGGAGAATCCCATGGACAGATGAGCCTGACTGGCTAGAGTTCATAGGGTTCCAAAGAATCAGACAGGACTGAGTGAGTAGCACTTTCACTTTTTCACTTTAAGTAAAGCATATTACCCTCCATAATGTAGATGGGCTTCATTCAATCAGTTTTAGGCCTTAGGAGTAAAAGACTGAGGTTCCCAAAGAATGGGGAACTCTGCCTTTAGACTGCCTTTGACTTCTTCTTCTTCTTTATTTTTTTTTAATTGAAAAAATTGAAGTTGATTTACCATATTGTGTTAATTGCAGGTATATACCAAGTGATTCAGTTATACATATAAAATAATGTGTATCTATTAATCCTATAAACTTTTAATTTATCCCTCTCCCATTTCCCCTTTGGGAACTATATTTTTTCTGTCTGTGAGTATATCTCTGTTTTTTCAATAAATTTACTTGTATCATTTTTTTAAGATTGCACATACAACTTATAACATATGATATTTGTTTTGTTTTTCTCTGTCTGATTTGCTTCATGTAGTATCACATCTCTAGGTTCACCCAAGCTGCTACAAATCGTATTATTTCATTCTTTTCAATGGATGAAAATGTTCCATTAAAATACTAATGGATATATATGTGTGTGTGTGTGTGTGTATTTTATACACACTTGCCACATTTCTTTTACCTTTCATCTATTGATGCACACCAAGTTTGCTTCCATTAGACTGCCTTTGCACTCAAACTTCAGCACCAACTTTTCCCCAGGCTTCTAGCCAGCTGACCTGCTCTGTGCATGTGGGCCTTGTGAGATTCCCATGAATGCATTGCAGGTACCCGTTCTCTCTTTCTCCTTTTCCATACAAACACAAACTTACACACAATTTATTAGTTTTGTTTCTTTCTGGAGCCATGACTAATACAGTATGCTCTCTTCATTCAAAGAACTCACAATCTATCAGAAATATAAACATAAATGTGCATACACACACAAACGCTTTGTCTCTTTTCCTCCCTCTCCCTCTTCCAATTTCAGAGATATTAGTGGCATGGATGCTCGTGTATTATAAAATATAAAGTCATGAAGACCGTGACCCTAAGAGAGAGCATCCTTTCTGATGCAGACTAAGGCACATGCGGGTAATTGCAGGACATATGCTCTCCCTGCCTTCTCTCTCCCAACACCTTGGCCAAAACTTACTTGTAAGAAAGATTATCACAAACTGTATTATGCAAAGGGTGTATTTGTACAATAGATCGACTTGATGTGTCCCAAATTCCTGCAGAAAATCCTAAAAGATGATGCTGTGAAAGTGCTGCACTCAATATGACAGCAAATTTGGAAAACTCAGCAGTGGTCACAGGACTGGAAAAAGTCAGTATTCATCCCAATCCCAAAGGAAGGCAAGGCCAAAGAAAGTTCCAACTACAGCACAATTGCATTCATCTCACATGCTATAAAGTAATACTCAAAATTCTCCAAGTGAGGATTCAACAGTACAGGAACTAAGGACTTCCAGATGCTCAACCTTGTTTTAGAAAAGGCAGAGGAACCAGAGATCAAATGTCCAACATCCGTTGGATGACAGAAAAAGCACGAGAGCCCCAGAAAAACATCTATGTTTGCTTTATTCACTACACCAAAGCCTTTGACTGTGTGGATCCAAAGAAAATGTAGAAAATTCTTAAAAAGATTGGAAAACCAGACCACCTTACCTGCCTCTTGAGAAATATGCATGCAGGTCAAGAAGCAACAGTTAGAACCAGATAAGGAACAATAGTTCCAAATATGATTTCAAATTGGGAAAGGAGTACATCAAGTCTATGTATTGTCACCTTGCTTATTTAATTTATATTCAAAGTACATCATGAGAAATGCTGGGCTTGAGGAAGCACAGGCTGGAATCAAGATTGCCGGAGAAATATCAATAACCTCAGATATGCAGATGACACCACTCTTATGGCAAAAAGTGAAGAAGAACTAAAGAGCCTCTTGATGAAAGTGAGAGGAGAGTGAAAAAGCTGGCTTAAAACTCAAGATTCAAAACACTAAGATCATAGCATCTGGTCTCATCACTTCATGGCAAATAGATGGGGAAACAATGGAAAGAGTGACAGACTTTATTTTGGGGGGGCTCCAAAATCACTGCAGATGGTGACTGTAGCCATTAAATTAAAAGACGCTTGCTCCTTGATAGAAAGGCTATGGCAACCTAGACAGCATATTAAAAAGCAGAGACTTTATTTTGCCAACAAATGTCCATCTAGTCAAAGCTTTGTTTTTTCCAGTAGTCATGTATGGATGTGAGAGTTGGACTGTAAAACAAGCTGAGCGCAGAAGAGTTGATGCTTTTGAACCGTGGTGTTGGAGAAGAGTCCAGTGTCCCTTGGACTGCAAGATCAAACCAGTCCATCCTAAAGGAGATCAGTCCTGAATGTTCATTGGAAGGACTGATGCTGAAGCTGAAGCTCCAATACTTTGGCCACCTGATACGAAGAACTGACTCATTGGAAAAGACCCTGATACTGGGAAAGATTGAGGGCAGGAAGAGAAGGGGATGGCAAGGGATGAGATGGTTGGATGGCATCACTGACTCGATGGACATGACTTTGAGCAAGCTCCAGGTGTTGGTAATGGACAGGGAGGCCTGGTATGCTACAGTCCATGGGGTCACAAAGAGTTGGATGTGACTGAGGGACTGAACTGAACTGACCATTTTAAAAAGAATTGTGGGCTTCCTTATTTGCTTAGATTGTAAAAAAAATCCTCCTGCAATGCAGGAGACCTGGATTTGATCCCTGGGTTGGGAAGATGCCCTGGAGGAGGGCATGGCAACCCACTCCAGTATTCTTACCTGGAGAATGGGGTCCACGGGATTGGAAAGCGTCAGATATGAGTGACAAAGTGCAGCACAGCACAGTATATTCCCTAAACGTTCCTTTTTAAAAACTGTACCCCATTGATGCAAAAATCATTTCAAGTAGTGTGAGGGAGGTTCTGACATTTAAGAATATTCACACAGTAGGATCTAGTTGTAGAGTCAGGTGTTTATAAAACTAACTGCAAGATTGTGATATAATAATAGATATTATTGTAAAGAAAAGGCAGCGATCTTGAAGAAAACCTGGATTCACAACCATATTCTACCAATCAAGTCATTTTCATTTTAACAAAACTGGTATTCTTTTTCATGGAGTTTGGAAACTCTCTGCTCCTACAGCATAAGATGACTGGGGATATACTTGGGTACCTTTCAGCTCCTGGATTCTATTTCCCACCTTTATTTTTCTAAGGAGAAATAAAAGATTCCTAACAAAGAAGAAGCAGCCTTCCTCTAACCTCTGTCCCCAAAGTCTGGAAGACTGAGAAAAAACAGTGGTTATGCTGAATGATCTGACAGAATAACAGGAAATTTTGCAACATGACAAGTTGGCAGTGAATCAGTAGGGGATGAGATTATTTTCTAAATTGGCAGTGTAACAGATTGTCAGGTCTCATACTTCATAGTCTCTCTCCTGAGAGATTTGTCTCTGTCTTAGGTCAAGTGCATGGAAATGATTTGAATCCTTCCTCTTCTAAGATATTGGCTTGTTAGTATTCCACATACTTTAACTTTTCTTTATAAATGATATCTGCCTATTGATAACTTTTAACACTATAATATTAAATTATGATATACTTTTAACTCTAGAATATTCAATTATGGTGAACTAATTCATCAAAGAAAACATAGGATTAGATATTCACTTACCTTTTATTTTCCTTTTTTTTCTTTCTTTTTTTTTTTTAATTTTTATTAGTTGGAGGCTAATTACTTCACAACATTGCAGTGGGTTTTGTCATACATTGACATGAATCAGCCATGGATTTACATGTATTCCTCATCCCAATACCCCCTCCCACCTCCCTCTCCACCCGATTCCTCTGGGTCTTCCCAGTGCACCAGGACCGAGCACTTATCTCATGCATCCCACCTGGGCTGGTGATCTGTTTCACTTTAGATAATATACATGCTGCTCTCTTGAAACATCCCACCCTCGCCTTCTCCCACAGAGTCCAAAAGTCTGATCGGTACATCTGTGTCTCTTTTTCTGTTTTGCATATAGGGTTATCATTACCATCTTTCTAAATTCCATATATATGTGCGAGTATACTGTAATGATCTTTATCTTTCTGGCTTACTTCACTCTGTATAATGGGCTCCAGTTTCATCCATCTCATTAGAACTGATTCAAATGAATTCTTTTTAACAGCTGAGTAATATTCCATGGTGTATATGTACCACAGCTTCCTTATCCATTCGTCTGCTGATGGGCATTTAGGTTGCTTCCATGTCCTGGCTATTATAAACAGTGCTGTGATGAACATTGGCATGCACGTGTCTCTTTCAGATCTGGTTTCCTCGGTGTGTATGCCCAGAAGTGGGATTGCTGGGTCATATGGCAGTTCTATTTCCAGTTTTTTAAGGAATCTCCACACTGTTTTCCATAGTGGCTCTACTAGTTTGCATTCCCACCAACAGTGTAAGAGGGTTCCCTTTTCTCCACACCCTCTCCAGCATTTATGGCTTGTAGACTTTTGGATAGCAGCCATCCTGATTGGTGTGTAATGGTACCTCATTCTGGTTTTGATTTGCATTTCTCTGATAATGAGTGATGTTGAGCATCTTTTCATGTGTTTGTTGCCATCTGTATGTCTTCTTTGGAGAAATGTCTGTTTAGTTCTTTGGCACATTTTTTGATTGGGTCATTTATTTTTCTGGAATTGAGCTTCAGGAGTTGCTTGTATATTTTTGAGATTAATCCTTCATCTGTTGCTTCATTTGCTACTATTTTCTCCCAATCTGAGGGCTGTCTTTTCACCTTACTTATAGTTTCCTTTGCTGTGCAAAAGCTTTTAAGTTTCATTAGGTCCCATTTGCTTATTTTTGCTTTTATTTCCAATATTCTTGGAGGTGGGTCATAGAGGATCCTGCTGTAATTTATGTTGGAGAGTGTTTTGCCTATGTTCTCCTCTAGGAGTTTTATAGTTTCTGGTCTTACATTTAGATCTTTAATCCATTTTGAGTTTATTGTTGTGTATGGTGTTAGAAAGTGTTCTAGTTTCATTCTTTTACAGGTGATTGACCAGTTTTCCCAGCACCAGTTGTTGAAGAGGTGGTCTTTTTTCCATTGTATATCCTTGTCTCCTTTATCAAAGATAAGGTGTCCATAGGTTTGTGGATTTATCTCTGGGCTTTCTCTTCTGTTCCATTGGTCTATATTTCTGTTTTTGTGCCAGTACCATACTGTCTTGATGACTGTGGCTTTGTAGTAGAGTCTGAAGTCAGGCAGGTTGATTCCTCCAGTTCCATTCTTCTTTCTCAAGATTACTTTGGCTATTCGAGGTTTTTTGTATTTCCATACAAATTGTGAAATTATTTGTTCTAGTTCTGTGAAAAATACCGTTGGTAGCTTGATAGGGATTGCATTGAATCTATAGATTGCTTTGGGTTGAATAGCCATTTTGACAATATTGATTCTTCCAATCCACGAACACGGTATGTTTCTCCATCTGTTTGTGTCCTCTTTGATTTCTTTCATCAGTGTTTTATAGTTTTCTATGTATAGGTCTTTTGTTTCTTTAGGTAGATGTACTCCTAAGTATTTTATTCTTTTTGTTGCAATGGTGAATCGTATTGTTTCCTTAATTTCTCTTTCTGTTTTTCCATTGTTAGTGTATAGGAATGCAAGGGATTTCTGTGTGTTAATTTTATATCCTGCAACTTTGCTGTATTCATTGATTAGCTCTAGTAATTTTCTGGAAGAGTCTTTAGGGTTTTCTATGTAGAGGATCATGTCATCTGCAAACAGCGAGAGTTTCACTTCTTCTTTTCCTATCTGGATTCCTTTTACGTCTTTTTCTGCTCTGATTGCTGTGGCCAAAACTTCCAACACTATGTTGAATAGTAGTGGTGAGAGTGGGCACCCTTGTCTTGTTCCTGATTTTAGTGGAAATGCTTTCAATTTTTCGCCATTGAGGGTAATGCTTGCTGTGGGTTTGTCATATATAGCTTTTATTATGTTGAGGTATGTTCCTTCTATTCCTGCTTTCTGGAGAATTTTAATCATAAATGAGTGTTGAATTTTGTCAAAGGATTTCTCTGCATCTATTGAGATAATCATATGGTTTTTATCTTTCAATTTGTTAATGTGGTGTATTACATTGATTGATTTGCAGATATTAAAGAATCCTTGCATTCCTGGGATAAAGCCCACTTGGTCATGGTGCATGATTTTTTTAATATGTTGTTGGATTCTGTTTGCTAGAATTTTGTTAAGGATTTTTGCATCTATGTTCATCAGTGATATTGGCCTGTAGTTTTCCTTTTTTGTGGCATCTTTGTCTGGTTTTGGAATTAGGGTGATGGTGGCCTCATAGAATGAGCTTGGAAGTTTACATTCTTCTTAGATATTCACTTACCTTTTATTTTAGTTGGTTTATTGTGACTTGAATTAGTCACAGCTTCCCAGATATGGAACTTGAAGCAGAAATCAAGAAATGAATAGCTATTCTAAATTATTCAGATTAGTGCACCTGTGCATTTTTTTTTTTTTTTTTTTTTTTTTTGCTGTATTGACCAAAACAGATATTGTAAGGTCTATACTAAGAAAAAAGTGGAATCATAAAATTATATTTGCAAAGCATGTTGATATGTGATGTGATAAGAAATTGTAAATTTGCTATTGATATTTGTTATTCTGTCAGCTTACATAAATTCAACTCACTATTACCCTACAGTGAAGAAAGAAAAACAGAGAGTAGTACTTTCAGGATCCTAGTACATACATAATTTAGCAGTACTCTGGGAAATACTCTCAGGGTTTCCAGGATAAGTCATTTCTGTTTTCGAATCAGTACATTACATTACCCCAGGGAAATTTGCTTTAGGATGCAAACTTTAAAGTTTCATGACCTCACTATGTGTGGTCAACCCAGTACAAAACAACTGGTATAGATTCAAAAAAATACAAAAATAAATTGGCGAAAACAAACATTTATTTTAAGCTATGACACTGTAGTGTAAGCCCTGAAAGTTGGCTTTTTTTTTTTTTTTTTTTTTGGTAATGCAAGTGTCATGTCATCTAGTTCAAATATGGCTGTCTCTTAACAGACACATAGCCAGCCACAGGACTAGATAAAAAGTCGGGCACACCACCCCACACGCCAAGCCCCTATCCCCGGGGGCTCCCTCTTTTGGTTTAGAGATCTGGGTTGATTTCTGTAAGTGACCATTCAGGCTACTTGGTTTGTTCTCTTCCTGCCTTTTGAATCCACCCTACACTTGACCCCAACAAGAGCAGAACCTAAGGCTCATTCTCTCCCTGCCCTCTCTCTCCAACATCTCACTGTGTGGCCCCTGGTTTGCCATCGCTCTGCAGGACCTGTGACTATCAGACTTTTTGCTTGTTTGTGTTTTTCTCCAGACTTCCCTGATGGTTATTACTGAGGGTATCTTACAGTCCTAAGAACCCCAGGGGCCGGTCCAGCCCCAGCACTGGTTACTGGTTATTGGTAGCCTGAGACCGATAGAAAAGAGTCGCCTAGTTTTAAGAAGAGAGACAAATGTGTTAATTTGGGGACAAGGATAAAATGGGGATATTGGTGATGTGGTGGAAGAAGTCATCTTCCTACTCCTTTCTGTTCCTGATTTTCCCTCCTCTTTTTCCTCCATCTCTACTTCCAACTGCTTTGACTTCAGCTGAGAGTAGTTTAGCAATACAACTCTTATTTTAACCCAAGAAAAAAAGTACATTCCTTTCCCTTAAAATTTCCAGAAATAAAAATGTATTTGTATACTTATTATGAAAAAGAAAAGAATAATGGTGCAGTGAATAACTGTTGGAATAAAATAGACAAACATTTCAATCTTGACTAAATCACTTAATAACCCAGGCAAGTGACTTAACCTCTTTGGGTATCACTTTTTTAATCTGCAAATACCGTCTTCTTCATAAGTTTGTGATGAATTTAAAGGATGATAGCATATTTTGTGATGAATGAAGAAGTGGACAATAATATGAACTATGCAATTTTATATAAAAATCATTTTTAATTTCATTGCTTCACATTACTTCAAACTCAGCTTTTCATATTACAAGATGATATGGAAATATTTTAAATATTTAGAAAAATTGGTTTCTATATTGATTTTTTTACATAAATGCATTTAGAATATAAAGTGTTAGATTATAATGGTGTACTCTAATTAGTCCATGATTATTTAGAATGTAAAACATAACACAGTAACCAAATAATTAAGTTACTTAATCATCAAATGTAAACTAAACTCATGAAGTCTAAGTAACATACGCCCAAATTGAGATTTACATAAACAAAGCTGAGGGTTCAATAATTAAAGGATTACCAGATGTTCCTGTAAGATATTTAGTATTCTGCCACATTTAATGACTATAAAACCAGTAAATAATGCTACATCTTGTTGGCTGAGTGGTATTTTAGTTGATTATCAAATTAAGTGTTTTTATTTTAATGAGTTGCATGGGAAGGGTATGTGTACCATGGGATCAATTATTATTGTATAATAGCTATTAATTACTTCCAATTGCTATTTTGAGAAGACTAAGGATTGGAAACTGACTCCTGTCTTAGCTAGTCAATGTTAAAATTTTCATGTTTAAAATGAATATTTGAATTTATGTCCATTAATCTGGATTTCCTTTAAATAGTATTCAAAAACAGAAACACTGCCAATGTGTATTAGAGAAAAATGAACTATTAACCCAATAGAATTTTAATATTTCTAAAAAATTTTTTAAATATTCTCTGGCAACCTTAATTATCAAAAAAATAGAACTTATCTGGGCATTGGCAATTTGTATCTAAATTTGAGGGCAAAGGAGTCTTAAGAATGACCTTTCCCAAATAGTACAACCAAGAATTGGGCAGGATATTTTCCCTGAGGTTCAGGATGAGATGGTTGGATAGCATCAGCAATTCAATGGAAAGGAACTTGGGCAAACCCCAGGAGATGGGGAAAGACAAAGAAGCCTGCCGTGCTGGCATCCTTGGGGTTGCAGAGGTGGACCCGACTTGGCAACTGAACAGCAGCAACAGCCAAAGGGCAGTGGTCCTGCCTTTGTGGAGGTCAGTGCTCCCAGAGAACGCAGCTCCCACCACCTCCCCCAGTTAGCAGAGACTCTGCCTGCAAGGAAAGGGGGGCGACATCAACCAAGAGCGATGCCTGAGCAGCAGGAGGCGTTAACACCTGTGCTTTTTCGGTTCCCAGAGGCAGAGCTGAGCCTGAAAGCGAGGTCCCGAGGAAGTTGTAAGTGGAAGCGATCACAGGCACTGGAGCCTTCTTCTTAAACTTTATCTCTTTTTTCCATTTCTGCTAAGACTTGGTTCCGGATACCTCGAAGAAGCTAAACTTAAAGACTACTATGCATTTAGAAAACATTTAAAATGAAGCACAGAGAGAAAAAAAAGAAATGGAACCGAATTGAACAGTAGCAGAGTGAGTCGGGGAACAATAGGAGTCTTGCATGTGTAGAATTGGAGGTTCCTGAGATCAGGAGTAGGGTGGGGGGGAAGAATTTAAAATATTTAAGTTTTTAAAATAACAGCTGAACATTTCCAGGTTTGATGAAAAATATAAGCTTGCATACCTCAGTCTGTTTGAACAGCGATAACAAAATAACAGACTGGGAAGTTAAACGGTTCTGGAGACTGGATGCCGAAGATGAAAGAGCTCGAATAGCCAGGGGAGGGCCCTCTTCTTGATCTCAGACTTCTCATGGTGTCCTCACGGGGTGGAAGGGGCAGAAAAGCTTTGGGTCTCTCATAAGATCACTAATCCCTTGCATGAGGACTCTGTTTTTGTGACCTAAGACCTTCAAAGACCTCACCCCCAACAGCGTCATATTAGGCATTTAGATTCCAACCCTTGAATTCTGGGAGCACTGACATTCAGACCAAAGCACTACATAGCCCATAAGAATGGCAAACTCTAAGAAGGAGAAGCTTAAGTAATATAAAATTGTTGAAAACAGTTGTAAAAAAGAGAGAGAGCAAATTCAATATTATGATGGTCATACGCTGTTACTCATTCTAATGCATGCATCTTTCCAAATATCTTTTATTCACTCAACAACCTGCTTTTCCATTTTAACCATAATATAAATGAGTTCTATTATATTCATTTGAATTGCTACATGGTATTCTAAGAATACACCAGTTCCATTCTCCTGTTGTTTATATGTTTATATGTTCAATGTTCATATGTTCAAAAGTTTATAATTAACCCATTATTTCCAATACATCTATCATCACTTTTTGAGCTGCTTTCTTGTGCATGCATTTGTTTCATGCTAGAAACAGAATCTGATACGCTACAAGTCACAAATTATTCACATTTTTTTAATATTTATGTATTTGTTTTTATTGATTATGCTAGTTCTTTGTTGCCTTTCTGGATCTTACTAATAGTTGCTGTGCATGGGCTTTCTCTAGCTGTGGGAAGGGGGACACTCTTTGTCAAGATGCATTGCAGGGCTCAGGCACCAGAGCTCGAGTTCAGAAGTTGTGGTGCGTGACTTGGACTTAGCTGCTTCAAGGCATCTGGGATTTTTTTTCCCAGACCCGGACATGAACCTGTGTCCTCTGTATCGGCAGGCATTGGACCACGAGGGAAGTCCTCACCTTCTTAATTTTACTGAATATTTACTTTTGATGTGTTTATAGCATTTTTATAGCATTTTGAATCACTGCTTCTTCAATTCATACTAAAATTGGTATTGGAATTCTCAGTGTTTGCCAGTGTATTGAATATGAAACACCATCTCATTGTTTGTGTTTACCTTTTGTAAATTTCTATGCAAATAGATATGTTCTTATATGTTGGCCATTCCTTTTTAAGTTGACCCTTTATATTATTGCCCCATACTTTTAATTAATTGTTTCTTTTGTTCTTAAT
Organism: Muntiacus reevesi; assembly: GCF_963930625.1. NCBI lineage: Eukaryota > Metazoa > Chordata > Mammalia > Artiodactyla > Cervidae > Muntiacus > Muntiacus reevesi. The sequence continues at coordinate 92,557,260 of NC_089255.1, read as the reverse complement.
GATTTGTAAAGATGTTTGATTTTATGAATGCTAATCTTTGATGAATATTAATATTTTATGAGTCACATGCAGAGTATCTACTCTCAATTTTCAGTTTAGTCTTTAATTTTGCTCATAGGATTTAAATTCAGGAAAAGTTCATTTTAAAGCAGTTATATTCTACCCTGTTACATTATATATTTTGTACCAGAGTAATAAAATATTTTCTTACCCCCACAGTTGTAAATATATGATCATATATCTTTCCTTAGTGTTTAAAGTACTTTTTGCATGTAAAATTTTCTACTGAACATGTGAATGGTGTTATGAGGTTAAGTTTATGTTTTTCCGTATTGATAAGTAAGTTTTCTCACACTATTGTTTGAATAGTTCACATTTTCTTACCTGCTTGTAAGTTCGCATTTATCTCATAAGTGGAGGTGGTTCCTGGGATCTCTACTCTGTACCATATGTCAATTTATATGCCTCTTAACTACTCAAACTTGAAATTTTGTAATTCGCTCTACCAAGTCCACACTGTTTCCTGCCTGCTTCAAAATAATTTATTTGTTCAAGGCCTGTTGTTTTTATGTATAAAATTAGAATTTACTTATTATATTTTTTTAAAAAAATATTGGATTTGTATTGGTAGTTTATGGAATTCATAGCATAATTTATTTAAAACAGTCTTTGCATTAAGTATTTCTATAGCAGAACATGATGTTTGTCAATGAACTTGAACATTACTTTATACATCATTAAATTTTAATAATTTTTTCTTTAAAATGTGTTGGTAATATATTTTTTATTTATCCTTAGTCATTTTTATAGGCTTTCACTGTAAATAATTTTTAAAATTCTATTTTCTAATTTTTTAGCTAGTATATAAGAATGTATTTGTGGGTTTTTTTTTGTATTTAGCAATTATATAACATTGTGCTGAGCTCACTTCTTGCAATAGATTAATAATCACTTATGGTAATTCTAAGATTCCAAAAGCTTTAAAACTAAAAAAAATTTAAATAAGTTTGGCACCCAATCTTATTTCAAGACCAAATCTATTGTGAACTGATATGAAGCTATTTCAGCATTTGTCTTAATTAATATAAATATTCATCAGTCTCAATGAAAAAATATTAATATATTTGATTAAGGGATGCTGCTAACAACTTGAAAATGTTATATAATATATGGTTATGCACCTTTTTATCTGTTTAAAATTCAAAGCTTTTTAATTCTGAAGAATATGGATCGAAGTGTTTCAGTTAAGGGATTGCAAAATGAAATGGATTAGCTTTTTCTTACAACTATTAGAATTTGTTTAGGATAACATATCACTAATTATAAGTTACACTGTTGTTATTTCTCTCCAAATGCCATTTCTTTTGCTTCTTTTCCTTGTTTTACTGAACTACCTGTGCTGTAAATATTAGCTATACCATAAAGTAGTGTTCAGTTCAGTTCAATCGCTCAGTCGTGTCCGACTCTTTGTGACTCCATGAATCGCAGCATGCCAGGCCTCCCTGTCCATGACCAACTCCTGGAGTTTACTCAAACTCCTGCCCTTCAAGTCAGTGATGCCATCCAGCCACCTCATCCTCTGTCGTCCCCTTCTCCTCCTGCCCCCAGTCCCTCCCAGCATCAGGGTCTTTTCCAATGAGTCAACTCTTCGCATGAGGAGGCCAAAATATTGGAGTTTCAGCTTCAGCATCAGTCCTTTCAATGAACACCCAGGACTGATCTCCTTTAGGATGGACTGGTTGGATCTCCTTGCAGTCCAAGGGGATCTCAAGAGTCCTCCAACACCACAGTTCAAAAGCATCAATTCTTCGGTGCTCAGCTTTCCTCACAGTCCAACTCTCACATCCATACATGACCACTGGAAAAACCATAGCCTTAACCAGATGGATCTTTGTTGGCAAAGTAATGTCACTGCTTTTTAATATGCTATCTGGATTGGTCACAACTTTCCTTCCAAGGAATAAGTGTCTTTTAATTTCATGGCTGCAATCACCATCTGCAGTGATGTTGGAGACCCCCAAAATAAAGTCTGACACTGTTCCTCCTGTCTCCCCATCTAGTTTCCATGAAGTGATAGGACCAGATGCCATGATCTTAGTTTTCTGAATGTTGAGCTTTAAGCCAACTTTTTCACTCTCCTCTTTCACCTTCATCAATAGGTTTTTAGTTCTTCTTTACTTTCTGCCATAAGGGTGGTGTCATCTGCATATCTGAGGTTATTGATATTTCTCCTGGCAATCTTGATTCCAGCTTGTGCTTCTTCCAGCCCAGCGTTTCTCATGATGTACTCTGCATATAAGTTAAATAAGCAGGGTGACAATATACAGCCTTGACGTACTCCTTTTTCTATTTGGAACCAGTCTGTTGTTCTATGCCCAGTTCTAACTGTTGCTTCTTGAGCTGCATACAGGTTTCTCAAGAGGCAGGTCAGGTGGTCTGGTATTCCCATCTCTTTCAGAATTTTCCACAGTTTATTGTGTTCCACACAGTCGAAGGCTTTGGTGTAGTCAGTAAAACAGAAATAGATGTTTTTCTGGAACTCGCTTGCCTTTTCGATGATCCAACAGATGTTGGCAATTTGATCTCTGGTTCCTCTGCCTTTTCTAAATCCAGCTTGAACATCTGGAAGTTCACGATTCACGTATTGCTGAAGCCTGGCTTGGAGAATTTTGAGCATTACTTTACTAGCGTGTGAGATGAGTGCAATTGTGGGGTAGTTTGAGCATTCTTTGGGATTGCTTTTCTTAGGGATTGGAATGAAAATTGACCTTTTCCAGTCCTGTGGCCACTGTTGAGTTTTCCAAGTAGTGTTAGCAGGTATAAATAGATACACACATAGGTATACATACATATCGTGGACTTCTCAAGTGGCTCAAGTGGGTAAAGAACCCACCTGTCATTGCAGGGGATGCAGATTCTATCCTTGGGTGCTTTGATCAGGAAGATCCCCTGGAGGAGGAAATGGCAACCAACTCCAGTGTTCTTGCTTGGAAAATCCTATGGACAGAGGAGCCTGGCAGGCTACAGTCCATGAAGTCACAAAAAGTTGGTCACAACTGAGCGTGCGCGCACGCGCACACACACACACACACACACACATACACACACACACACACACATACATATATAAGGTAAATTATATGTGTATTTTGAGGATATTACGCTAGCATTTAATCATTTATTTTGAAATATTTTTGGACGGTAAGTTTAAGGATATTACCTTATATTCCTATTTTTGTTGTTGTTGTTTGCTTTCAGAGTATTTTTCATCAACAATTTTGTAAATTGAAATCACTTTTACATTTAAGTGAAGACCTCAGCTTAGTTATGATGTGTTATATTTTATATATAATTCTAGATTTAGTTGACTAATATTGGCCAATTTTTTGGTGTATATCCTAATCGGACTTTGCTATTAATAATATGTCTCATAGAACAAAGTGAATGATCTCTATTTTATGTTTTCTAGAAGACTTTACATAAACTTTGAATTATAAAGCTGAATATTCATCTCAACAATTATCAGGATTGATGTGGAGTTTGCCTCCCTATTTTAGAGGGCTTGCTTATAGCTATTGACTCAAACCTTCACCAACTTCTCTCCAGCCTATAGCTTATCTTTTCATTCTCTTAACAGTATTTGCAGAGTCAAAGTTTTTAATTTTAATGAAGTCCAACTTATCAATTATTTCTGTCATGGATTGTGCTTATTGATGTTATATCTAAGAATTCCCCACTAGACTCAAGCACACATAGATCTTCTTTGTTTACTTTTTCACTTTTAAATCTATGATCCACTTTGAGTTAACTTTTGTGAAAGCTATTGGTTCTGTGTCTAGGTTCATTTTTTCTTACATATAGTGTCACCTGGGAAGTCCACTTGTCAACACTGTTTATTAAAATGACTATGCTTTCTCCATTGGATTGTCTTTGCTCTTCTTTCAAGACTAGTTCTAGACTATGTTTGTGTAGGCCTGTTTCTGGGCTTTATTCTTTTCCATTGATCTACATGTTTGTGCTTTCCCTAATACTATAACTTCTTGATTATTGTACTTTTCCACTAAGTTTTGAAATTGGATAGATTGACTCTTCCAACTTCACTCTTTGATATCATAGCAATTATTCTAGGTCTTTTGCTTTTCCATCTAAATTTTAAACAAGTTTGTCAACCTCTACAAAATATCTTGCTGAGATTTTTATTGGGATTACATTAAATATTTCGATCCATTTGGGAGCAATCAAAATTTTAACAACGTTGCATCTTCTAGTCTGTGAGCATGGGTTGTAAGCTTTCATTATTTAGAGTTCTTTCATGACAATTTTTCACATATAGTTTTTTAATATACTTTGTTTGATTTGCATATAAGTATTTAATTGTGCTATGCCTAGTCTCTCAGTTGTGTCCAACTCTGTAGGACCCCATGGACTGTAGCCCACCAGGCTCCTCTGTTCATGGGGATTCTCCAAACAAGAATACTGGAGTAGGTTGCCATGCCCTTCTCCAGGGATTTTTCTAACTTAGGAATCAAACCCAGGTCTCCCGCATTGCAGGTGGATTCTATACCATCTGAGCCACCAGTGAAGCCTAAGTATTTAATTGGGGGAGGGGCAACTTATCATTTGCAAATGATAATGTTATTGTAATTTCAAATGCCAGGTGTGCCAGTATATGGGAAGGCAGTGACTTTGCTATATTACTTATTTATTAGTCATAGGAGTTTACATTTGTAATGTGTTTACTATGTGTATCCATTCTTGGGAATTTATATATAAATCATTTTATAGAGACAGTTTTTTTTATTTCTCCTTTTCAATTGTACCCTTTTTTTCCTTTCTTGTCTTCTTGCACTAATTAGAACATTTAGTCGGATACCAAATATTAGAGGTAAGAGATAACATCTTTGACTCATTCCCAGGCTTAAGGGAACACATACTGTTTCCTACCATTAAGTACGATCATTCATCCCCTCTCACTACCAAAGTTATAAGGGTTTTTTTCTGGGATCTTTACCATTAAAGTTGATGGAATTCCTGATAATAAACTCACGAAAGTGTCTTGGTTTCTCAAAAACTTCAGTTCCTGGGAGTGTCGCACTCACATTAGTCTACACTCTTCCTCCAACAACTCAAGACTGACACTTAAGTGATAATTCCTCCTAGCATGGGGCTTCCCTGGTGGCTCAGTGGTAAAGAATATACTTACCAACCAGGAGATGAGAGTTCAATCCCTGGGTCAGGAAGATCCCCTGGAGATGAAAATGGCAACCCACTTCAGGATTCTTGCCAGGGAAATTCCATGGATCTTGCAGGCCACAGTCCACACAGTCCCCAAAGAGTCAGTCACAACTTGGAGACAGACTGCTTTCTTCCTACTAGCTTATGGCATAGTGACTTCTTCCTGAGGTAAACTGACCTTGGTTGTAACTTTGTAGATTAGCCTCTCTTCATGGTTTAGGGTGGTAGGTCCGTTCTACAATCTCAGTTTTCTGATGAACCCAAGAAAATTACTGATATTTGGTTTCTTCGGCTTTTTCTTATTGTTTGTACAGGAGTGATGATCTCTACATGTCAAAGCTGAAACCAAACTGAAACAGATTCACAGACATTAAAAAAAAGTTGGTTACTAAAAAAAGTATGGTTACTAAAAGGGAGAGGGAAGGAGGGCAAAACCAGGAGTGCAGAGCTCAAGATGTAAATATGTATATGTAAACTACCGTATGTAAAATACTTGAGCAACAAGGATTTACTCTATAGCATGGAAAAATATTCAGTATCTTGTAGTAGCCTACAGAGAAATATAACCTGAAAAGAAGACTGAAGCAGTATGTTGTACACCCAAAATTAATGCGGTTTTGTAAATCAACTATACTTAATCGTTTTAAAAATAGCTGAAACCAGAAATCTGATTTTCTTTCAAATTTTACTCATACATTTACAGGCTTCTTGGTTCACTTCTGCTCTTACTATCTCATTTTTTTATTCTAGTTTAATTTCCTTCTTTTGAACTTTTTTAAAGTTATTTTAATAGTGACCTTTTAGTAATATTCTCTCAGTTTAACTTTGCATAACATATTTTTACTATATTGTTATTTTGAATGATAGTTTAGTTGAGCAGAATTATAAATTGAAAATGGGCCTCTTTGAGCATTCTGAAGTTGCTATCTGACTCTTTTCTGGATTCTGTTATTGGTATTGAGAAGTTTGCTATTAGTTTAATGGCTTTAATCTGTTGGTTTTTTTTTTTTTTATTCTATACATACTTTCTAAAGTTTTCTCTTTTTATTTAGTGTTCTGCATGCCTGCTAAGCTGCTTCACTCATGTACAACTCTTTGTGACCCAATGGACTGTAGTTTGCCAGTTTCCTCTGTCCATGGGATTCTCCAGGCAAGAAAACTGGAGTGGCTTGCCATGCCCTCCTTTGGGGGATATTGCTGATCGAGGGATAGAACCTGCATCTCCTACATCTCCAGCGTTGACAGGCAGTTTCTTTACCACTAATGCCACCTGGAAAGCCAACATAGTGTTCTAGCTATTCTCTAAAATGTTTTAAGATGAAAGTCAGTCTCATCTATCTCTTTTTGGGCCTCCTCTTAAAGCTATCAGATTCATTTTATTAATTAATTTGGGAAGAAAATGACCTAGTATTAGTTTTAATATAGTCTAATTTAGGCTTCATTTTAAAGACAGAGAATCAATGTGTTTGGAGAATTAAGTAATTTGTATAAAATCACAAAGCTAGGAAAAAATCCATAACTAGGATCCATTCTTTCTGAAAAATAAATGCTATATTGTCTAGTATATATATTGTCTCTGAATACAGATTGTTATCTGGAGAGTTCAAATGAACACAGAGATAAATCGTGACATTAAATTTTGATTATTTTCTTTCTTCTGAATGTAACATGATTAGTTTTCTACGTGACTGAATGTTCTTCTGGTTAGGTAAAAAAAGGCTAGACAATTATTTACGTTTCTTAGAATTCATTACAGTAATACGGTAGCTGGTATCCAAAACATATCTGTAATATTTGACATAGTAAAATAATAACAGATTTTATATTGATAATAAATATGTGCAATCTACTGACTTTTTGCTAGAATAGTGTTTGCTACTTTCCCCAAAAATTTTAGAATTAACAATTTTTGAAAAATCAATAAGTAGTAAAAATCCCTGCAAGAGCATAAAATACTCCTTTAAACTCTGTTTCATTAAGTTTAATCAAATATCATTAGTTGAGCTTCCATCTGAATTCCAGAAATATCAGTTCCACTGATTGTCCCACTTCAACGTCTAAAAGATATGAAAACTGAACATTTTAGAGTCTCCAGCTGCAAAATAAAATGCCTGAGTGTGCAAAATAACATAATTTTCCAAATGCATTTTAAAACATACAACATTATAAATCGGTAGAAAGAAGCTTGTCAAGACTGATGTCAGATGAGTGTTTACCTGACATCTTTTTATTTGCTTAGGAGAAATGGAATAGTAAATAAAATTTTTATAAAGTGTGGCACTTAGGAGTTTTTATGAGTGAAAATCTCTTCTTTTATAGAAGCCATCTTTAGTGATTCCTGCGCAACTTGCCAACCTCTATCAAACATTTGGATTCCATTTTACAGTTGAGGAGTTGCGAAGAGAAGAAAAATTCATGCTCAAGGCCACACCAAAGAACTAATGTCAAAATCTGAAATAATAGTCCCAAAGTCTTGGGAATCCCACCTTTACTCTGAACTCTGTTTCTCTGTTTTCATTTAAAACAGATAAATGCATACAAATATGAGCATTTGCTGATAGATGACAAATCATATATCTAGCACTTACCTTTCTTATGTGCCCTCAAGTGTTTCACTTTTGTAAATAATGAAATAAAAGCTAGATAATGTTCGCCTCCTCCGGTACCAATTGGTGAATAATAGAAGATATATTTTCCAAACATAGTTGGCCCTTGAACAACACATATCTGAACCGTCTGGTACACTTATAAGCAGTTATTTCCCAATATGTAATCCCCAGTTTGTTGAATCCACAGATGCAGAATTGAGGATAGGGAGGGGTGATTATAACCTACAGGTAATTCTTCACTCCTTGGAGGGTCAGTACCCCATGTTGTTCTAGAGTCAACTGCAAATATATATATACACACACACACACTCCTCTGTGTGTGTGTCTGTGTGTGCCTAGATATACATACAATCTGTAAAATCCATCCTAAGCATAACTACCACAAGTACCTTGCTGGTCTCAAGACTTGTTTATATGTCTTTTAGTTGTTTAGTTATCCCCAGGGTTAATATTTGGAATAAAATCTGCCTTTTAAATAGAGATGTAAGTGACCCAAGTTCTTTGATAGCTCTCTTGACTGAAAAGACTTCATGACAGAAACCTCCTGTTAGAAATCAATTATGTGAAACTGTGAAATGTTAAAAGCACTTCATCACAATGTCCCAGGCCTTCTCATTCTACCTAAATGCACCCTGGTACTTGTCTCACCTGGAGTCTTTTATAAAGTGTGCCCAGAGGAACTGTATTATGGAACAGTCAAGACTGAACGTATTCTTCACGTTCTTTACAAATCGAGCTCCAGCCTCCTTAATAAGCAATCTGACAAGGTATAGTGTGTGCTCCCTGGGTAATCCGTCCAGCTCACATAGAAACCATAAAAAGAGCAGGCCAGGCTGCTGGGGTGAGTGGCTCCCTCTGAAAAGCCCCATTGTTCTCCCGATTAAGGCTTAAGAGAGCCTGGTGGAAGAGGTTCTGAGGATGTCTGAGGGCAGGGTGTGGGGAGGAAGGAGACTTGGCAATGTAAACCAGAGCTGTCCCCGGCTCCCAAGAGGTCCCCCTCTCAATGCAAAAGATGTTAATGTTTGAATAAAGCAAAACAAGCACACTTAACCGTTGCTCCTGCGGAGCCACGCTGCTTCAGCGTGCTGCGAGGAGATTGTAAACTCGCCCACTTCACTTTTTGGCCTACATCCAAGCAAGCTATCACAAACATAAACAGCTGGATTCTTTTATCTGATAGATATAATTAGAAATGAAGTGGGCTTTTAAAAGCAGGATTTCAAATCATGACCGGCAGGTTTTATGATTTTCCCTATGTGCTCAAAGAAAATACACATTTAAGATTGAACGTCTTCTTCCTCCATTAATGGAATTTAATGTTTACTACTTTCTTTGTCTCAGGGCAAAATGACAGATACATAAATGCAAAGAGTTTAATTGAACTTAACCACATGTGTACATCTTATCTAGATGAACTAAGAAATATGCAACTTGCCAGTAGCTACATCTATCGAGGAGGTAAAGGAGATGGATTTTTGAGGGAGTTTTCAAAGAAGATTTTGCAGTTTGTGGAATAAATTTTGCAAGAAATAATAGTCAAGTATCACTTGTGTAACTAAAGGTAATAAAAAGCAGAAAAGTTAATATATCACATAATAGTCTCTTGTATAGATAGGTGCATTGTTTCTGAAATTCTATCCAGTAAATTATATCATAAAGATAATAACTGTCAAAGGGGTTACATTTTTCAATAGGATAATATTGTAATTGTGATTTTAACAACTCTTGAGAGTCTTTTTGTCTAAAGCAGCTATAATGTACTTAACAAGTAAAGCACTTGACATTGGTTTGACTACTGCATCATTTATTCATTCATGTAGATACTTAGTGACAATCCTCAACTACATGGGAATTAGTGCAAATAATTGTTGTTGTTCAGTCATTAAGCTGTGTTTGACACTTTGCAACCCCACGCCCTGCAACATGCCAGACTGTTCCATTCTCCACTGCCTCCCAGAGTTTGCTCCGATTCATGTCCATTAAGTCAATGATGCTATCTAACCAACTTGTCCTCTGCCACACCCTTCTTCTTTTACCTTTAATCTTTCCCAGCATCACAGTCTTTTTCAACTCTTCACATCAGGTTGCAAAATTGTTGGAGCTTCAGCACCCATCTTTCCAATAAATATTCAAGGCTGATTTTCTTTAGAATTGCTTGGTTTGATTTCCTTGCAGTCCAAGGGACACTCAGAAGTCTTCTCCAGCACCACAATGTGATTAGCTCAGTGCTTACAAGGAGCTAAAAAAGTAAATAAAAATAAATTTAGCCCAACTGGAAATGTATAGAAAACTATTGAGACCCTGTCCTATCTGGGCCAAGAGTATGATGGGATGGAATTCATAAACTCTTGGGAGAAATAGCATAATATAGTATATATATGTAATATAACATATTATATTAATAATATAATAATATATAATATAATATAATATTATACAGATTTTTGAAAGGCAAATCTAAGTATATCAAAGGATCTAAGTATATCAAGTCAAAATTGAAAGGCAAAAGTAAATATACTTGAACCAAAATAAGAAAAGGGTTGATGTGAATAAAGATTATATAGTCACAAAAGTAAACAGACGATTCATTTATTCCCTCCTTTGTATCAGTTTTCAGCTGTGGACTAAGCATTCTGCTATGTTATAGAGATGTTAGATGAGTATGACAGTGGTCATTCAATTTAGGAAATTGAATGAGGGCATGTAGTACATTAACAAATATGTGGAAATAAAAATTACAGGTGCTGTTAGAGACACGGGTACAGAGCAGGGTGGCATACAGGGAAATGAATGATTTGCTTTGCCTCCAAGGATCAGTAGAGGTTTTTGTGACAGTTTACATTTAATTTGTATCTTGACAGGTAGGTAGGAGTTAACTAACTCTCATAGACCCGCGTGCTGAGAAGCCATGAAGACACGTCCACCAGCTGAGGTAGGATCAGTGTAGGATGAATGGAAAAAGAACAGAAAGAAAGAATGTGATACTGAATATAAAAATCTATGGAGCAGTTAGATTATAGGAATCTGCTATATATTTCATGTAATCAGGTTTAGATTTAAAGTAATGAAACTTATTTTGTGGCCTTATATTAACATAAATGTTAAAATCTATATTGAAGTTGATATTGTACAGAAATCTATACAAACTCTATACTGTACAGGAGACAAGGATCAAGACCATCCCCAAGAAAAAGAAATGCAAAAAAACAATATGGCTGTCTGAAAAGGTCTTACAAATAGCTGTGAAAGGAAGAGAAACCAAAAGCAAAGGAGAAAAGGAAAGATATACCCATTTGAGTGCAGAGTTCCAAAGACTAAAAAAGGAGAGATAAGAAAGCCTTCCTCAGTGACCAGTGCAAAGAAATAGAGGAAAACGATAGAGTGGGAAAGACTAGAGATTTTGTCAAGAAAATTAGAGATATCAAGGGAACATTTCATGTAAAGATGAGCTCAATAAAGGACAGAAATAGTAGGGACCTAACAGAAGCAGAAGATATTAAGAAGTGGTGGCAAGAATACACAGAACAGTACAAAAAAGATCTTCACCATCCAGATAATTAGGTCAGTGTTATCACTCACCTAGAGCCAGACATCCTGGAATGTGAAGTCAAGTGGGCCTTAAGAAGCATCACTATGAATAAAACTAGGGGAGGTGATGGAATTCCAGCTGAGCTATTTAAAATCCTAAAAGATCAAGGGTGAAACAGATCACCAGCCCAGGTAGGATGCAGGAGACAAGTGCTCAGGGCTGGTGCACTGGGAAGACCCAGAGGGATGGGATGGGGAGGGAGGCAGGAGCGGGGATCGGGATGGGGAACACATGTAAATCCACGGTTGATTCATGTCAATGTATGGCAAAAACCACTGCAATACTGTAAAGTAATTAGCCTCCAACTAATAAAAATAAATGGGAGAAAAAAAGAAAAATAAATAAATAAATAAAATCCTAAAAGATGATGCTGTGAAAGTGCTGCACACTATATACCAGCAAATTTGGAAAACTCAGAAGTGGCCACAGGATGGAAAAGGTCAGTTTTCATTCCAATCCCTAAGAAAGGCAATCCCAAAGAATGCTCAAACTACCACACAATTGTACTCATCTCACACGCCAGTAAAGTAATGCTCAAAATTCTCCAAGTGAGGCTTCAGCAGTATGTGAACCTTGAACTTCCAGATGTTCAAGCTGGTTTTAGAAACGGCAGAGGAACCAGAGAACAAATTGCCAACATCTGCTGGATCATCAAAAAAGCAAGAGAGTTCCAGAAAAACATCTATTTCTGCTTTACTGACTATGCCAAAACCTTTGACTGTGTGGATCACAATAAACTGTGGAAAATTCTGAAAGAGACGGGAATACCAGACCACCTGATCTGCCTCTTGAGAAATCTGTATGCAGGTCAGGAAACAACAGTTAGAACTGGACATGGAACAACAGACTCCTTCCAAATTGGAAAAGGAGTAAGTCAAGGCTATATATTGTCACTCTGCTTATTTAACTTATATGCAGAGTACCTCATGAGAAATGCTGGACTGTATGAAGCAGAACCTGGAATCACGGTTGCCAGGAGATATATCAGTAGCCTCAGGTTTGCAGATGACACTATCCTTATGGCAGAAAGTGAAGAAGAACTAAAGAGCTCTTGATGAAAATGAAAGAGGAGAGGGAAAAAGTTGGCTTCAAACTCAAAATTCAGAAAAGTACGATCATGGCATACGGTCTCATCACTTCATGGCAAATAGATAGGGAAACAGAGGAAACAGTGGCTGACTTTATTTTGGTGGGGCTCCAAACTCACTGCAGATGGTAACTACAGCCATGAAATTAAAAGACGCTTGCTCTTTGGAAGGAAAGTTATGACCAACCTAGACAGCAGAGACATCTTTTTAATAAGCAGATGCATTACTTTACTAAGAAAGGTCCATCAAGTCAAGGCTATGGTTTTTCCAGTAGCTTATGTACACATGTGACAGTTGGATTACAAAGAAAGCTGAGCGCTGAAGAATTGATGCTTTTGAACTGTGGTGTTGGAGGAGACTCTTGAGAGTCCCTTGGACTGCAAGGAAAGCCAACCAGTCCATCCTGAAGGAGATCAGTCCTGCGTGTTCATTGGAAGGACTGATGTTGAAGCTGAAATTCCAATACTTTGGCCACCTGATGCGAAAAGCTGACTCATTGGAAAAGACCCTGATGCTGGGAAAGATTGAAGGCAGGAGGAGAATGGGATGACAGAGGATGAGATGGTTGGATGGCATCACCCATGTAATGGACATGGGTTTGAGTAAACTCTGGCAGTTGGTGATGGACAGGGAGGTTTGGTGTGCTGGGTCCATCGGGTCGCAAAGAGTCAGACACGACTGAGCAACTGGCCTGAACTGAGCTGAAATAGGCCACAGAGCCCATACAAAATTTGCTTAGAGAAGCTAATAGTCTTGAAACACGAGTTTGACTTCCCTCTGTATTTTTCTATGGGATATGAAATCATTTTATCTGTTTGTGTGATACATTAAATTAAACTTGAAATTCTATAAGCTACATCTGGCTCAGAAGATTTTATAAATATTATGACAATAAGTCTGCAGGAAAATCACGGCAGCCCTGTTTGGGAAAAAAAAAAAAAACAAACAAACAATATTTAAGTGCTAGGAAAGGTAGGTGACTGGCTTAATGAAGATTATTTGGTATATAAATTTGAAGCAATTGTGCTTTAAATGTGCTGAGATTTCTATCAAGTTAGCTGTTTGACAATATCATGACCTTGCTTTTATAAAATTCTGGGGAGGCATTAGTCTGTACTTTCCAGGAGACAATTTTTAAGCCACATATGGCACATTATCCTGCAGTTTTAATGCAGTCTATTTATTGGTTTCCAACAAGGTTGTTGTATAGACATTTTGTAACAGAAAGACTTTAAACATAATCTCCACTGCAAATATCATCTTATAAGGAGACAGTGATGCACTGAGATTTTGTACTTTAGTCATATTCATTTCCTGGTTTCTTATTAGATACAGGAAAGAAATCCAATCCTTAAAGAATCGGCATTTCACAATTTTAAATCAAATCATTAGATACTTCTAGTACTATAACCCAATAAAACCATGACCTAACATAGTGATTGTGAGTTTCATTAGGTCATAAAATTAAAGTCTAAAATTTTTGTTGCTGTTGTTCAGTCACTAAGCCATGTCTGACTCTGTGCGACCCCATGGACTGCAGCACGCCAGGCCTCCCTCTCCATCACCAACTCCCGGAGCTTGATCAAACTCACGTCCATTGAGTCGGTGATGCCATCCAACCATTTCATCCTCTGTCATCCCCTTCTCCTCCTGCCTTCAATCTTTCCCAGCATCAGGATCTTTTTCAATGAGTCAGTTCTTTGCACCAGGTGGCCAAAGTATTGGAGCTTCAACTTCAGCATCAGTCCTTCCAATGAATATTCAGGACTGATTTCCTTTAGGATGGGCAGGTTGGATCTCCTTGCAGTCCAAGGGGCTTTCAGGAGTCTTCTCCAACACCACAGTTCAAAAACATCAGTTATTCAGTGCTCAGCCTTCTTTATGGTCCAGCTCTCACATTCATATGAGACTACTGGAAAAACTATAACTTTGACCAGACAGACCTTTGTCGGCAAAGTAATGTCTGCTTTTTGCTATGCTGTCTAGGTTTGTTATAGCTTTTCTTCCAAGGAGAAATAACATTTTTAATCTGAAAACCCCACAATGTCCCCGACTCTAATTTTATACTTCTTTTCAATGGTTATAGTACTATCACTTGTCCTTTCTAGCAAACAGAATCCTTTAATATCAATCATGTATCTCTAATATAAAACCCAAACACCTTAGCATGAAAACAAAGGCAGCCTTTATTTCTAATCAGTCTAATTTTTCTGCTGCCCCTAGTACAAGTTCCAGAGCCTGTGGCCAGAGCAGCTTAATGTCTGATGCTCTATGCTTGTTGTATTCAAATGCTTACTAATTTTGTCTTGGAATTTGCTTTTGTAGGTGGAGTTCAGTGGAATAACGAACCATGTGCCAGGGGCCTGGAAGGTAGGCTTGCACATGGTCCACCCTCTCCACCACCTTCAAAAGAGATTCTCAGCCTCCCCTTGCACACACCCACATACTGACCTCTGTTACTCTCAGCTGGGAAGGATACCTGGGTTCAGTAATGGAACCAGGCTTGCATTTCACTCTCTCTGGCCTTGGCCCCAGCTTTGTCTTGAATATGAGCACCAGGAGCGTAGAGAAGGGTAGGGATCCCCACACTCCTGATGGCACTCAGGGCAGACGTGACTGTCCCATCTGCGCAAACTGCACTCAGGCATGTTCCCAGTTGACTTGGCAGATGAGTTGATGGGAGTCTTGCACCCACCCCTGATCCAGGCACCCCTGATCAGACCTGCAGCATATTCCAGAATGCCATCTCTAATCTCTTGGAAGGACGGGGTAGCAGACTCTGCATAAACGGAAGACTCCGGTCTCCTTTCCCACACATTGCCAGCAGCATTTCTGCTTTGCACCAGGCTATGCAAATTATATAACTGGCTCTAATCCTTTCTTATTTTCTTTTATTGTTTTTAAATTTTTATTGGAGTACAGTTGCTTTACGGTGTTGTGTGCGTTTCTGCTGTATAGCAAAGTGAATCAGTTACGTGTGTACATATATCTCCTTTCTTTTCGTTCCCTTCCCATTTATGTCACCATAGAGCTTTGAGCAGAGTTCCCTGGGTTCCAGCTATCTATTAGTTATCTATTTTATTTATCAGTTCAGTTCAGTTCAGTTCAGTCCAGTCACTTAGTCGTGTCCGACTCTTTGCGACCCCATGAATCGCAGCACGCCAGGTGGTGTATATATGTCAATCCCAACCCCCAGTTCATCCCACCCTCCCCCGCCTCCCTTGGTATCAGTAAGTTTATTCTGTACATCTGTGATTCTATGTCTGACTGTTTCTTATCCTCTTCCTACCTCCAGCTATACCAAAGTATTTGGGTTTTTCAAATATACTACCTTTGTGCATTGGCGGTATTCTACCTGTAATAGTTACACTCTACCGGAATACCTTGAAAATGCTTATTCATTCTTAACATAGTGCAATCCTAAATTTCTCCCTGTAAATCTACACCCCCACGCGTACTCCCTAAAGTAGATTTAGACAGTCCTTCCATGTTGCTCAGTGTGGTTAATGGACACTGCTCTCCGGCATTTCGCGCACGCATTTGTGAATGGGCGTCACCCCCTTTGAAAGGTGGTGGTGGCTTTCATCTGCTAAATTGTGTCCAGCTCTTCTGTGACCCCATGGACTGCAGCCCGCCAGGGTCTGCTGTCCATGGGATTTCCCAGGCAAAAGTACTGGAGTGAGTTGCTAATTGACTTCTCTAGAGGATTTTTCTGACCCAGGGATTGAAGCCAAGCCTCCTGAATTGGCAGGCAGATTCTTTACCACTGAGCCACCTGGGAAGCCCCATTTGAAATGTAAGACTTCTTTTTCTGTAATTCTAGGATCTAGCATATGCCAGTCAGATAATAAACATCTGTTGAAAACCAAAATTTATCCTCAATTACAATACTATATATCACGTATGATATCTCAGTATTATATTGAATAATTGTTTCATAGTGTATGGCCCTTAGCAAAATGTTTGAGTAGCTATTAAATCTATTTAACTTGAAATATGATTCCTTGAGGGTGGTATTTTTCCATTTTCATTTAAGGGGCATTTCATTAACATACATACACAAATAAAAACGCTGGGAGTGCTAAATACTTGACCCTGCTGAGGCTAAATAGGGAAAAATAGGCAATTTATATTTGTTTTTATTCACTGTATTTCAAGGTTAGCCCCATTAGCTTAAACAATGGCTAACTCTGAATAAAACATATAAATTTAGGCCAGTGGCTTACATAATATTGAGCAGAGTTGTGAAATGTGTTTGAATTCATTTGCCATATTTGGTATTGGCTCTATTCCAAATGAGCTACTTTCTCTCTAATGGTTACACATATAAGCATCAGCATTATTTTAAATTTATGACTAATACATAATTTGACTTCATGCTTTTTAGACATACAACTTCCAAACTTATTTGAGGAATAAGTTATTTGAGGAAGTTACAATCACAGTTTTGCACCCCTCTGTATTTGCACCCTTAAGTTTAGATATATGAATTATATCATACATAGTTGTCTTGGTTTTAACACATGCATTTCAAAAGAAACATATCTATCACTTCCCAAGTGGAAAACCTGTATTGCTTCCTGGAAATCAGCGGTAAGAGGAAACATCATTTCAAGGCATTGTTGGCGCTAGTGGTAAAGAATCTACCTGCCAATGCAGAAGACACAAGAGACACAGGTTCCATCCCTCGTTGGGAAGATAATCTGGAGAAGAGAATGGCAACCTAATCCAGTATTCTTGCCTGGAAAATCCCATGGATGGAGGAGCCTGGAAGGCTAAAGTGCGTGGGCTGCAAAGAGGGAAACAGAACTGAATGACTGAGCACACACACTTAAGAATTTAATACAATTAAAAATTAACAATGAAATGCAAGTAAGACTAAAAGTAATTGATTGCTTTCAAAAGTAGAAAAAAAAATGATCTCTGAGGAAGGAATTCCTGAAGAAGAGGAACTTTTCATTATCAGTCAGTACTAGAAATAATCAGCTCAACCTTGTGTAGCTTAAAATAGTGATATAGTTCTATATCAATTAATCCACCAGTATTCTTGGAGCAACAGCTGGGTGCCAGACCCTCTTTTAGTCATCAGTAAGATGGTTCTGCTTCTTAGTTTTGAGGCTCACCCATTTGCAGAATTCCACGTCATTTGTGTATGTGGCTTGTATGGCAGAGACAATGTCCTGAGTTTTCTGCTTTGCTTGCTGTGCCTAAGACAAGCCAAGTTCATTCTCCAGCTTCCCACATGGTGAGGTTTGACCTGTTTCCCTGAATTTGGGTAAACAGAATGTGGCCAAAATAATATAGACTGATATAGTCTTATCTCACTTTTTAGAAACATCTTTAATGTCCCTTAAGATTTCTTTCCAAAAATTTTAGAAACCAATTGTTCTAGAAACAGTAGCTGAAACTGTAGGAAATTTGCCCTCATGGTAGCACAAGCAAGACATAAACCTTTGTTATGATAAGCCAATGGGATGTTATGGTTTATTTTTATTACTGCAACCCATTCTGGGCTATCCTAGGGTAGGCAGAAAGGCAAATGATATTGCAAAGTTTTCTCTGATAAGGGTGTGTGTGTGTGTGTGTGTGTGCACTCAGTCATGTCTGATTTTTTAAATCCCATGGACTGTAATCCACAAGGTTCCTTTGTGCATGGGATTCTCCAGGCAGGAATACTGGAGTGGGTTGCCATTTCCTCTTCCTGGGGATCTTCCTCATGCAGGGATCAAACCTTCGGTTCCTGCAACTGCAGGCAGAGTCTTTATCATTGAGCCACCTGGGAAGCAGATTCTGGCAATTAATCCACAACCAAGAAGCCATAAGTAAATGTTTTTCAACAAAGTTTTCTTTAAGAAAGCATCTGAAATGACTGCCAGAATATATTTTTTTGGATACCAAACTATTGTGGGAAAATGTTTCTTACTTACTAAAAATTCCCATAGGATTTAGAAAACGCATATGGAGATCTTTAGTCATGTTTTTAAGTGTATATTCATACTATCTGGAAAACATTCAGATGAATCAATAATGAGTCTTTCAGTCAATACGATTTGACTTTGTGTTAACTGAATAAATGACTGAGATTGGATAACATGTTCACTGGATTCTGGGTTTGTTACAATTTTAGTAATGATAAAATAATGGTAATAATTTCAGTTTACTAAACCACATGCTTCTAAGTGCTTTACAAGATATCCATTTATTTGATGCTCACAGTAACTTTACAGTGAAGGTATTATGATTTATCTCACTACACAATGGAGATTATTGACTCTTATTATGTGGATAGTCAATCAAGGAGCCTGATTCCAGAACTGCACTCCTGACATACTTGTTCTTCACATCCATTGGGAGTTGAATCTCTTTCAGTAGACTGTGCCAGCCACAGTCGCTGGGTTTCTGTACTCACCTTCATTAGAAAATGATCCACTTACCATGTTAATACTTCACATGTTCAGTTGCGTGATATGGGCTTCATTTACTTGCCTGCATCATTTTTGCAAGAGTTAATCTTTTCCTAAATAAACTTATCATCCCTATAACAATTTTTTCCATGTATCACATATGGAGTTTTTCAACCAAGTTTGATGTATCCAAGTGATTTCAGAGAGCTTGGCCCCTCCAGTTGGACAGCTCTGTTATTTAAAGCAGACTTCCTAGGAGGCTAACAGTAAGACATCAAGCTCCTTAGTCTATTCAGAGTCCAAGAATGCACCCCTAGACCCAGAGAAATCGCCTGTTCCACAAAGACGTGCCACTGACATAGGAGTGAGCAAGGTAAAGGATGCGGAACATAGGTATAAGGGTAAAATATAAGAATAAGACATTTCATGCCTCCTCTACTATGAAAAAATGGGTATACTTTTATGCAATTTTCTATCATCATTTGAGTTTTTAAAATTAATAATAGAAAATGAATTCTCGTCTTTGCCAAAATCAAATATATAAAGAGCATAGATACATCCATGGCTGATTAATGTCAATGTATGGCAAAAAACACTACAATATTGTAAAGTAATTAGCCTCCAATTAGAATAAATTAATTCAAAACTTTTAAAAAGGAGCATAGATAATAAAAGATTCCTGCACTTATAATCACACCACTAAAATGAGGATTGACACTGCCTGGTGGCCTAGTGGTTAGGATTCAGCACACTCACTGCAGTGGCCCAGGTTCGATTCCTAGTCAGGGAAGCTTTTCTTCTTGAGGCTTCCCAGGCGGTGCTAGTGGTAAGCCCATCTGTAAATGCATGAGATATAAGAGACACAAGTAGATCCCTAGGTGAGGAAGATCACCTGGAGGAGGGAATGGGTATCTACTCCAGTATTCTTGCCTGGAAAATCCCATGGACAGAGGACCCTGGAGGGTTACAGTCCAGGGGACCACAAAGAGTCAGACATGACTGAGCAACTAACACATTCACCCTTTCTCAGAGTGAGGTAGCCATTGTTAGCATTGCTAATATATAGCAAATATGTAAGATTAATGGTAAAATTTAAACAGGTTTTTTGTACTGTTTTGAACTCTTATTGTCTCATAAAAAAATCATCATGAGCACCTGCTACCTACAGTAAGTACAGTTTTGTCTCGTATTTTTCAGAGATTGCTTGCAATTCTGTTGTGATTGGTTAAACCTACTCCTTATTGATCAACTTATGTTTTCAGGTCTTTGCTATCACCTAAAAATGCTTCAGTGAAGACAGTGCATATACATCTTTGGGATCTTATACAAGAATATCTGAAAAATGCACCCTTTGAAGTGGAACTTCTTGGCAAAAGAGATCATATCTATTTTACATTTTGACAGATATTGCCAAAACAGACCATCATTTTACATGAAGCCAAATTAAATTTAGTGGTGTCTCACACCAGTGATTTTGCCTCCCATGTGCTCATGTAGGCAACCAGCTGTGGATGAAAGAGTTTGCTGTCAAATGATAGAAATTTACATCCAAGGTTGGCCTATGGCTTTGTTGTTGCTGTTCAGTTGCTAAGTCATGTCCGACTCTTGGCAATCCCATGCAGTGCAGCACTCCAGGCTTCTCTGCTCTTCTCTGTCTCTTGGAGTTTGCCCAAACTCATGTCCATCGAGTCGATGATGCCATCCAATCATTTCATCCTCTGGTGCCCCCTTCTCCTTTCCACAATCTTTCCCAGCATCAAGGTCTTTTCTAAGACTACTCTTTGCATCAAGTGGCCAAAGTATTGAAGCTTCAGCTTCAGCATCAATCCTTCTAATGAATATTCAGGGTTGATTTCCTTTAGGATTGACTGGTTTGTTTCTCCTTGCAGTCCAAGGGACTCTCAAGAGTCTTATCCAGCACCACAATTTGAAAGCATCAGTTCCTCAGTGCTCAGCCTTCTTTATGGTCCAACTCTCACATCCATACATGACTACTAGAAAAAACATAGCTTTGACTATATAGACCTTTGTTGGCTAAGTGATGTCTCTGCTTTTTAATATGCAATCTAGGTTTGCCATATGGACTTTGCTGCTTGCTCAGATGGTAAATAATCTACCTGGAATGTGGGAGACCCAGGTTTAATCCCTGGATTGGGAAGATCCCCCAGAGAAGGAAATGGCAACCCACTCCAATATTCTTGCCTGGAGTATCCCATGGACAGAGGAGCCTGGTGGGCTACCATCAGTCCATGGAGTTGCAAAGAGTTGGACATGACTGAGCAACTAACACACAAATTTGTCCTAGCTTTTCTTCCAAGGAGCAAGAGTCTTTTAATTTCATGGAGACAGTCCCCATCCAGGCCCCTGAGAGCTGAAGTCAAAAGACCAGTAAACACACCATCACAGTGTAAATGAAGGAATTCAAAGACTCCAGGGGCCATGAATGTTAGGCTGGTCTTTCCTGTGTGTTCTGTCCACTGATCTCTGAATTATTTTACAGTAGTTTATCTTCTCTTCCATCATTACAAGCAACTATCAGAGGAGCCTCTACCACACTGGAATTGACACTTCTGACATTTCTTTCTTAGCAAGGAATGCTAATGTGGAAGATGGCAACTTAATGCAATCTAAACAAGCTTGAGAGGAATGAAATGTCCTGTTCAAACAGGGAGATTTAAATGGCACACGCCAAGTAGATGTGGTCATTTGCCATCAGCAGAGGAAGGACCAGTAGTCTTGGTTTAGGGGATGAACAGGCACAGGGAGAACTCTGGTCCTTTCATTTGGACTACAGTCTCATCAAGGGGGAAAAATATATACTCAGTAGGACTGTGTCCTTTTTATCCATAAAGATCCCAGTTTGACAGTTTTCTTTTTTCCCTTTTTTTTTTTTTTTTGGAATAGGAAAGAATGAATCATACTTTTTTTTTTTTTCATTTATTTTTATTAGTTGGAGGCTAATTACTTCACAACATTGCAGTGGGTTTTGTCATACATTGACATGAACCAGCCATGGATTTACATGTATTCCCCATCCCGATCCCCCTCCCACCTCCCTTTTTTTAACTGCAAAAGTTCCAAGACTTGTAAACAGGTTCGTTTATTCAAACCAGCTAGTTAAATTAATCCCTAGATTCAGTAGTTTCTAGACAAGTTAATTTATTATTCTTCAGTTCTTGAATAAAAGGAGTCCTGGAAATAATCATAAAAATGAATGACCTCTGATCTTCCAAGAGCACCAGATGAAATGCACTCTTTTGGTATGGTCTTGACTTTTTATCTTGGTGCCTATTCTTTGAAGGAAGAGAAATAAACCACCTGCCAGCATGCTGGATAATGTAATTCCAATACCCAATATATATCTGTAATCTGAATGAAGTCAACTTCAGTTTACAAAGGAAGTTCTGAGTATAAATTGGTTCTTGGGACAAGTCCATCTGACATTGATTATTTCTCCAGTTTCCAAACAGCACAAATTCTGGTATTTATTCTTATGAATGAAGGGTCAAGTATCAAACTTGGAAGCCTATTTACCTCCATCCCACTGCAATTAGGTGAAAGATATTCTTGAAAGAAGTGAAAGTATTAGCAATACCACCATAAATCTGTTTCCTAATCTTGATAGTAAAAAATAACAAAACAAAACAAAACAAAAAACTGTTGGATTCTTAAGAATGATCTTAGATTAATAATCCAAGGTAGTGACTACACTTATAGATGATGTTTCTGATATAATTAATTTTTTTAAGTAAATGAATATACCACCATGAATTTGGAAAACAGTTATTTATTCAATTTGATTTTTTTGGATTCCATTGTTCTTTTACTTTCAGAGGAAAGTTTCTTTTACACCTGGTTTATTAAATACAGCCACTAGGTAGAATTTGGTATAAGAGCATCTAATAATAGGGAATTGAATATTTTCATTGCAGAGAAAATTTTTCATTATTTTCACTGTTTTTGTTGTTGCTGTTGTTGTTAATTAATGAGTATCTTCCTAATTCCAGATAGAGTGATGGGGACCCTGTAAGTGAACTAAGGGAAGATTAGTAGAGGATAGAACAGGAACTTAAGGTAAAATCATATAAAGCTTTGTCAGTCATGTGCTGATTTTCACTCTGACTTGGGAGGGTTTCAAGCAGAGCAGTGACACATCCTTTTAAGAGGATCCCTCTGCTCCCATGTTAAAAGAGTTTGAAGGTTCAAGGGTGGAAGCTATTATAATTGTGCAGGCATGAGATAATGATGGTTTGGACCATAGTAGTGATAGTAAGAGGTTGTTAGAAGTGGATTTGTGGCTTGTTTTGAAAGCAGAATCAATGGTATTTGCAAATGTCATGGATGAGAAAGAAGACTTGTCCTTTTTGAATTTTATGAATCCTTCCAGTGTATCTCATACACATAAGTAGGCATACTTGCATGCAGGCTAAGTCACTTCAGTCGTGCCATGTCTGATTTTTTGTGACCCTGTGGACTGTAGCTTGCTAGGCTCCTCTGTCCATGGGATTCTCCAGGCAAGAATACTGGAGTGGGTTACCATGCTCTCCTCAAGGGGATCTTTCCAACTCAGGGATCAAACCCGTGTCTCTGATATCTCCTGCATTGGCAGATGTGTTCTTTACCACTAGCACCACCTGGGAAGCCAAAGTTATATTTAGTTTTTATCTATTTACAGTGATAATGCTATATATTATGATACAAACATTTCATCTTATTTAAAGACATATTTTTTGCCCTTCTGGCATCACACATAAGATGCACAGTCTCTATTTAACTAGTCCCTAGAAACAGACACTTGAGCTATTTCCAGCCCCTTGCTATTAAGTCCAATACTTCTGTGATTAGCTTTCATGAATCATTTCTGTATGCATGCATGTCTACCAGTTAGATAAATCCCCTAGAGCAGGATGGCTGGGTCAAAGCATAAATGCATTTATAATTTGAAGAATTAATTCTCAAATTCAATATTTGGAAGGTGTTTTGTAAAGCTGCTATTCTTTTCAATTTAAAAAAGAAATGGTCTCTGAGATCTTTGCAGCTGACTGGTTTTGGCTTGCTTGGTTTGTTAGTGTGTTTATTCTGAAGAGCCTCAAAGAAAAACATTTTAGAGCTCAACTTGAGAAATACATGGAATGTTATGGCTGACTATTTTTATATTTTTTTCTTGTCTTTCTTTCTATAACATTATCATTGCATGTCTCTAGGTTGAAGGTTTCTCTAATAAGATGACTGTGGAACTCAACTGCTAGTGACCCTGGGTGTGAATCTGAGCTCCATGCATCTGTGAGCTTGGGGAATCAGCGCAAACTCTCTGTGACCTGGATCCTCTGTGGTAGGCTGTGAATAATAACCATCCTATCTCATTGTATTCTGATGAGGTTAAGTAATTTAAAATATGTAAAGGCACCTAGAACAATACTTGATACAAAATGAACACAATTCAAATATTGGATGGCTTTAGAAGTCACCTCATCAGTTGGGTGAAAAGATGGAGATACAATAATAACGTTACTTTGTTTATACATATTCAACTTTCATCTAGATGAGAGAGTACATAAAAATAAATGAAAATTAATTATTTAGATTCATTCCCTATAATTTACATATAACTTCCTCACAGACAAAGTATTCTAAAAATATCAAGTTGGAAGTTAAAAAGTGTTTTTGAAATATGCCCTGACTCTTAACGAGAGAGTCAGATAGCAAGTTCTTTGAATTACACAGGCACAAACTATTGCAGGTTTGAATAATTTAAAAAGAAGGAATAAAGGGTATAATTGCATTAGATAATAATTTAAAACTTCTTATGTGCAGTTTTTATATTTTAACTAAATTTACATGTGAATTGGATATTGCTACAGGCTAGCTACCCCTGGTAGCTTAGTAAAGAATTTGCCTGTAATGCAGAAGACCCAGGTTCAGTCCCACAGTCAAGAAGATCCCTTGAAGAAGGGAATGGCTACCCGCTCTTGTATTCTTGCCTGGAGAATTCCATGAACAGAGGAGCCTGACGGGCTATAGTCCATGAGGTCGCAAAGAGCTGGACACAACTGAGCTACTAACACTTCACTTCACAAACTGGTTAACATCAACTTTTTTAAGTATTATGAGAAACAACAAAAGTTGTTGGATACTTAAGAAAGTTGGCAGGGATTCAGTTGAATTTTTTAAAAAAGAGAACAGTCCTTGCTCCAAAAGTGTTTTAAGAGACTCACATTATTTCAAAAACAAAAAGAACAAGATAGGGAATTTGCTGTGTGATGTGGGGAGCTCAACCCAGGACTCTGTGATGAGTTAGATGGGTGGGATGGGGAGGGAGACGGGAGAGGGATTCAGGGGAGAGGGGACACTTGTGTATCCTCTCTGATTCAGGCTGAGGTATGGCAGAAACCAACACAATATCATAATGCAATTATCCTCCAAAAAAAAAAAAAAAAAAAGGACTTGATAGTAAGCAGCCAAGAGAGGAGACGTCATTTGGGATGCTGAAGGGAACTGGGAGCACAAGCGATATCATAATTCTTGATCTGAGTGCTCATGACACGGGTACCTTCAGTTAACGGAAAGTCATTTAAATGAACACTCATGAGATAAGTATACATTTTTTTTAAATTAAAAAAAGGGGGCTTAGCATGTGTTAATTCACACTCTCAAGAGAGTTAAAAATTTCTCAGAGAAGTCCTAATTTTTGTAGTGTTCAATAGACTAGGAATATTTCAGGGGAGAGTTATGATGTTTCACCCCAGATTTCACCAGATCAACCTTGTGTCTACTTGCCTAATATTTCAAGGCTCTGAGGATATTATATTAGATTAAGGATAGCTATATCAGCTTTCTAGGTCTGCTGTAACAGAGTACCACAGGAAAGGTGACTTAAAACAACAACAATGTATTATCTCACTCACATCTGGAAATAGCCGGAGGGTGGGAGGTCTGAAATCAAGTTACCAACAGGGCCATGGTCCTTCTGAAGCTCTAAAGAAGGATTTTTCCTTGTATCCTCCAGCTGCTGGACACCTCAGATGTTCCTTGCCTTGCAGCTGTAAACATATCAACCTCCACTTCCAGTTGGTATGTGACATTCTCCCCTTGTGTGTTTCTGTATGTTTCCATATTTCCCTTTTCTTAGGTGACCACTGGCCATACTGGATTAAGAGCCCACTCTAATTCACTATGTCTTCATTGTAACTTGGCTGTATCTGCAAAGATTCTATTTCCAAATAAAGCTTCATGCACAGGTACTGGGAGTCAGAACTTCAACATATTTGTGGGGGGATTGGGGGTGGGCACAATTTAATCCATAAGAGTGTCCAAAGCTAAAAAAAGAAACCCTCAAAACCCTAGATTACAGAATCAAACTGCAAAGAGTCCCAGGGGCTTTCTAGTCAAATGATTTTGGTGTCACTCAGTATGCCTAGCCAAGTGGCCTCAGTGAGTAATAAAGCTGTCTTAGAATGCGTTGCGCTATGGTACAAAATCAGCTGTCCCATTCCACTGGATACCTGTCCCAGAAAAAAAAGAATGCTAGGCTCTGCTCAGGTTCCTGGGTCCCGTTGGTGCAATAACTCACTTGCCAAGACATGAGTGCACCCTTTCGCATTTCCTCCCCCCACTCTTGCCGCTCTACTAGGCTGACCATCTTAGTCCTCCTGTCCAGGAACATGATTTGACTTGGTCTTCTAGACCCTAAGCTTCACCCTTGTTTGTTATTGTTTAGTCACTTAAGTCGTGTCCAGCGCCTTTGTGACCCCTTGTACTGTAGCCCGTCAGACGCCTCTGTCCGTGAGATTGGAGTGGGTTGCTGATTCCTTCTCCACGAGATCTTCCCGACCCAGGGATCAAACCCGTGTCACCTGTGGCAGGCAAATTCTTTATCATTGAGTCACCTGGGAAGCTCATTAAAGCTTTTAGAAATCCACGTTTTTGTTTTTATTTTCCATAGCAAGATGAGCCAAATGCTCTCCCAGCTGAGTTGAGATCTCTTTGAGCTACACGTTTGCTATTTCTGGGTAAATCAACAAAGAGTTCCCCTTCACCCCTCACCCCTTTATCATGATTTAGTATTTCGGTATGGTACAGAAGATTATAGATTTCATTTCATCTTGAACCACATAATTCATTTTCATATATTAGATCACAAATGATTGGAAAACAGATTCTAATTGGCAGCTAGCCACTTATGTTAAACCTAGTAGCAAGTGTTAAGCTCTGACACCTTCCCTTTGAAAAGGCTTTTGAAATAAAATTAAAATTCATCATTCTGAGCTGAATATTTTATGCTGCTGGGAGCTAGCTACCGCAAGCATCTCAGAAGTATGTGCTTATCTCTCTTCCAGGCCATTTGTCTCAAACTGTAAGCTCTAGGTTCTACAATTTGGGCTAAATCCTCCAGTTGCCAAGGGGGATAAGGGCTGTGTGCACAAATTGTACTCTCTTGGGAGACTCTGGTTTGATCCAGGTGAGTGGAAGTACACCTGCTCATTGCCAGCCCTGGCAGGATTTATTTCTACTGAAGTGGGATTAACAGCTGTCAATTCAGATATCTGCTTGGGAGTGGGGAGCAGTGCATTACCAAAACAGATGCAAAAAACAGGAGGCTGTGTTGTCAAAAAGCAGGCCTGGGAGAGCGTAAAGTTGACCACTGCTGAGCTGGAGCCAACTTTTTAGTCAATCTAGTTGGGGATTATTAAGATGGGTCTCAGCTACAAAGTCCAGCCTCACCTCTCGCTATTGTTCCCACCTCTGCCCAGGGTACCTTCTGACCTCTTAGTCCAGACAAGTCATGGAGTGATAGTTGGCTCCTCTGGAGCTGTGGCAGGTATCCTGGCTTAATTATCCACAGTCTTTCTCATGCAAAAGAACTCACAGACTTCCCTGTGGTCCAGTGGTCAAGAATCCACCTACCAACACAGATGACACAGGCTTGATCCCTGGTCCGGGAAGCTTTCAAATGCCAAGGGGACACTTAAGCTGGGTGCCACAATATTGGGCCCAAGCTCTAGAATCTTGTGCTCCTCAGCAAGAGAAGCCACCACAGTAAGAAGCATGTGCAGTGCTACTGGGGAGTAGCCCCCGATTACCAGCGCTAGACAGAGCCTGCTCCCAGCAGCAAAGACCCATTGCAGCCAGAAATAAATAGACAAGTAAAAATAAATAAATAGTTTAATAAAAATGATGAACTTACTTATATTATCTCCCTGGAATACTTGGTTTTCCGTTTTTCTGACTACCCTTCAACTATCCCGTTGAATAGCCGTGCGCCTTTCTGGCTGGCGTCCGATTCATTCTCTGCCTGCCTTTGCTTACTCTTGACTTGCACACCGTCTTCGGTCTGTATCTCTTTCTCTTAATGAAACTCCATGTTGCTTTAGTATCGATCCTAAAGTATTCCGGTTTTCTATTTGCCCAAGTTCATTTGACCACTCACTTCTGAGTATTTCTCCTATTCTTCTGTTATCCCTTAGCTCAGGAAAGTCAAACACTGGTGACCTTTACTGTCCCCGTGTCCCCTCACACATCATAGACATTGCTGATCTGCCCTCCACCCCATTGCTCCTTGCTGACCTGAATTCTTAACACCTTTTTTCCGACCTCTCTTGCCAGTTAATCAGAGTTGGCACTTGACATAGAAGCAATTTTCTGTCCTTGCCCTGGTCTAGGCTTGTAGCAAGGCTCCAGGTACTCAGCCTAGGTCCATAAGTCCTTAACCATAAAAGAGTAAGTACTCAGTAAACATTGGTTAAATGAGTACAAACAATGAGAGACGAGAACAGTGCCAGAAATTTTGGACTCATTTTATAAAGTGCAATGTTGAGATTCCAAGGATAGTTCTAGTACTAACTCCTATGTTGCCTTGAGAAAACTTCCTGTCCCTGTGAGTTTATCTGTAAAATGGGCAGATGACAATACTACCCACTGAGTGAGATTCTTGTGAGACAAAACCAGATGATATCTGTAAAGCTCTGAGCACACTGCCTGATATTTTATACATCCTTAGCCTTTACTACGGCTATCTTTATCAACTCCAATATCCACTAAAACCTACCCTTTGGCAGAGTTTCTTTTTACTGTGAATCTGATTCATTTTCACATTTTCAGTGCCAACCTTTTAAGCACTGGAATAATGGGTTTGCCAAATACACAGAGGGGCCAAGATTTTAAGTCTTCTAAATGCACAGCCGAGAAGCAACTTGGTCACAAAAATGAAATTTTCCATCTGAAATGGACTTGGTCTTGACCTTGAGGGCTTAGATGGTAAAGAATCGGCTTGCAATGCAGGAGATACAGGAAACTGATCCCTGGGTCAGGAAGACCCTCTGGAGAAGAGACTGGCTACCCACTCCAATAGTCCTGCCTGGAGAATTCCATGGACAGAGGAGCCTGGAGGGCTACAGCCCATGAGTTCACAAAGAGTCAGACACAATTGAGCAACTTTCACTTCAGTTCACTTCATTTAACCTAAGAAAGTTGTGTCTATATATTCATATAAAATCTGTAGTTAATTCTGCTGGTTAATTACCTGAAACCAATTGATGCCTGGGCTGCTTATATACACATTAGTATACCAGTATATGCAAATATGCAAGATTTTTCTGATACACATATATTTTGCTATATGTAGTTAGAAACAGAGTTTACTTTCCCCTCTGATTTAAATTTAACCATCCAAATGGGTCTACCAGGGGAGGGTAGTAAAACTGACAGTTACACCTGACTTTGATATCATGTATTATTGACCTGTCCTAGGGATTATGCCTCTGTGCAGTCCTGATTCAAGGGATACTTTGCCAAGATAATGGAGTTGTATTTATTGACCATGCTGCTGGCAGCTTTATGTGAAATACAAATGGCTATTTATACAAAGAAGGTAGGTGCAGTGTTAGACCAAGGTCTTTTACTCCTCCGGCTGTTTCTATCATTAATATAAAAATTGCATCTTTTATGTAGGAGTGTCCTAACATGTCATGCTGCTACATTTAGGAGTGTGCCATTAATGGTACCAAAGATGAACTTTTGCCCAGGCTCTGGTGGATTAATTTATTCCTAAATGTAAACAAACAAAAATTCTTAAAGTTACTATGTCTTTATTAAGGACTCTGTAGAAATCATTATGATTATTATTTTGCCTAAATACTGAATTTCTAGTTTTTCTTCCCCTGCTTTTTCCCTAGATTGAAAGTATAGGAAAAGGAAAAATCAACAATGCTCTCTTATAATGTTCCTTTTGGTCAAAATGGAATTTTTTTAAGTCTTCACTAACTTTTTAAGATTTGCCTGATGGGACTTTAACTATTTCCCCTGGGTAATAACTGATAATTTGAGTTTCTAAAGTTGACTTTTTCCACCAAAATTTAGTCTATAGTTGGACATTTTCAGTATCAGGTCACTGTCTTTATATTTCATCCCTTCTCAGAAACATACACAACTTACAAAACTGAGTATTTCATTTTCATATTTGTAGATTCCATAATACAAATATTTCATACACATTTCTGAGTCTGGGGAAATATTTCTTTTGAGGAAAAATTGCTCTTTGATACTAATTGCAAATATATGATTTGACAAAAATCTACCTAGAGAAATAAAGGAATAATTTAAATGGCCTGAAAGCTCAGGCTCAGCTATAAGCTTTTATAAAATGAAAAATGAAGGAGGAATTATGTTCTATAGGGAATAGAGGTTCAACTTGTAATTTCAGTGCTAAGTATAACAGAAATTCAGATGATGACAATAATAAGATACTAATAGGGATATGCATGCCCCAAGGCTGCTATATGACATCACCGTTGTCCTTTCAATTATGTAGGTCGTAGCTCTAATGTACTGTCTGTAAGTGGTACGTGGCTGATTAAACATATTTTTCTGAATAGTTTAGTGCAGCTAGGATTCAATAAAGTAAGATTTTATTTTGTCTACTAGAGGTAAACATATCTGAATTCACAAGACCAAACCCATTAAAATCTGATTTATTTTGCAAGCATCACGTGCTTTATTAATCTAGGTGTAAGAAACAAGTTTAGAAACTCCTAGAAAATTGAGCACATTTCTAGATTTTCTCCAAGGACTGACAGCTTAAATGCCTAATTGGAAGGTGTTAAAATCAATAACTTTATTTACCCACTGGTTATCCCTGTGTCTAATCAATGGGAGTGTAACTGGTGAATACATTTCCATTCTTTTTGATCCAACTGGTTATGGATTTGTTCATCAAAACAAAATGTTCCACCTCAGTAACAGACTAAAGATGACATAATTTCTCAGATGATAAATTTCATCAACATTCACTTAGTATAGCTGTTCAGACAATATGGGGAAAGCTTGGTATTCTATAAAATACATCCCAGATGAATCCAAATTAAAAACAAAATGATTCTGGAATTATTTAAGTGGATATTTTAGCACTGGAGATTTTGAGCAGATGAAGACTGTGTGTACAATAGAAGTTTCCCAAACCATTCTCTGTGGATGGATGGCTCTTCTGCTAGACTTCCCTGAGGTCAATCACACAGCTATACTCATCTAGTGATTCAGTTGAGGCTTTTCAGTCTAAAATGGCCTCAGTCACACAACTTGCATTTGGTGTTGGCTATTGCTATATGATCTAGGGGTTTTATTTTGCAAAGCTTGCCTCTGCTTCATAAGACTTCTCTCATCCTCCAGCAGGCTATAGTGGGCTTCTTCACATGGTGAACCCAGGGCAATGCTCTGGAAGACAGAAACTGAAGCTGTGAAGTCCTTGTAAGCCTAGGTTTGGAGTTCTCACAAGATCACTTCTATAAGACTCTTTTGGTTAAAGTAAATCATAAGGCTAATCCAGATTCAGGGAATGGAGAGGTAGATTCCCTCTTTTGATGAGAGAAAATATCAAGTACCGTTAAACATGGACATGCAATACAAGGATGGTATAGATTATTCTGGCCACTTTTGACAGCCAGTCTGCCTTAGATAGTAATAAATGTTTTGGAGAAGATAAAACAGGGATGAAGGTGGGGGCTGCCTTGTTAATGGGAAGGAATCTTGAATATAACTAGGAAGTCGTGTATGTGGGAAACTTGAAGGGATCAGGGGGCAAGGCATGTGGTTGTCTGGATGAAGACAAAGCTGTCTATATTTCTGCACTGAGAGAACAGCAAAGGTCCTGAGAGAGGCCTGAGTTTGGATGACTCAAAGGAAAACAGGATGACCAAACTGGGTGACCTGGAGTGATCTAGGGGAAAAACAGTAGAGCAAGAGGTTGACATTGTAAATGTGGATAAATGAGGGCCACTGAAAGATTTTTGCTTTTATTCAGTGTGACATGGAAAGACTTGGGGGAGCTTTAACAACAGGAGTGAAACATTGGCCTAAAATTCTCAAGTGTTCACTGTGATTGCTCTGTCCAAAGTAAATTATCAGAGGCAAGCATAAAAACAGAATGATTAATTATGAGGACACTCCATTCATCCAATAAAATATTATTATTTCTCAGATCAGTTTCATACTAGTGACTATAATTCTGAATGCATTTATAAAGTATTGAGCCTTTGACTTTGTGGATCAGTCAAAGCCTTTGACTATGTGAATCACAATAAACTGTGGAAAATTCTTCAAGAGATGGGCATACCAGACCACCTGACCTACCTCTTGAGAAATCTGTGTGTAGGTCAAGTAGCAACAGTTAGAACTGGACATGGAGCAACAGACTGCAGCCAAATAGGAAAAGGAGTACATCAAGGCTGTATATTGTCACTGGGCTTATTTAACTTATATGCAGAGTACATCATGAGAAACGCTGGGCTGGATGAAGCACAAGCTAGAATCAAGATTGCCGGGAGAAATATCAATAACCTCAGATATGCACATGACACCACCCTCATGGCAGAAAGTGAAGAACTAAAGAGCCTCTTGATGAAAGTGAAAGAGGAGAGTGAAAAAGTTGGCTTAAAGCTTAACATTCAGGAAACTAAGATCATGGCATCCAGTCCCATCACTTCATGGCAAATAGATAGGGCAACAGTGGAAACAGAGGCAGACTTTACTTTTTTCAGGCTCCAAAATCACTAAAGATGGTGACTGAAGCCATGAAATTAAAAGATACTTGCTCCTTGGAAGAAAAACTATGACCGACATAGACAGCATATTAAAAAGCAGAGATATTACTTTGCCAACAAAGGTCCGTCTAGTCAAGGCAATGGTTTTTCCAGTAGTCATGTATGGATGTGAGAGTTGGACTGTAAAGAAAGCTGAGTATCAAAGAATTGATGCTTTTGAACTGTGGTGTTGGAGAAGACTCTTGAGAGTCCCTTGAACTGCAAGGAGATCCAACCAGTCCATCCTAAAGGAGATCAGTCCTGGGTGTTCATTGGAAGGACTGATGCTGAAGCTGAAACTCCAATACTTTGGCCACCTGATGCGAAGAGTTGACTCATTGGAAAAGTCCCTTATGTTTGGCAAAATTGAGGGTCAGAGGGCAAAGGGATGACAGAGGATGAGATGGTTGGATGGCATCACTGACGTGAGTTTGAGTAGGTTTTGAGAATTGGTGATGAACAGGGAAGCTTGGCGTCCTGCAGTCCATGGGGTCACAAAACATCAGACAAGACTGAGCAACTGAACTGAACTGAACTGAACTGATTTCAAGGTATAATATATATTGCACTGTGGACAACAGTGTTGTCCCTGGGCTAATGCCTTAATTGAGGTTTTACTAGGACCCTTCACTGTATTATTGAGTTGTTTATTTCTGGGAAATGAGACAGAAGATAATGCCAGTGGAATCCATGGGAAAAAATAAAATTCCTGCATTTCATAACTTTCAAAATTTTCTATATAAATCCCTGGAACTTGTCATAGTAAACCTGCATGGTTTATCTGGATAAGAAATTATAATACCTGAATGCTGCTCCCGTTTTTTCAAAACTATCTCTGTAATCTTAAGGGAGTGATTGAATTCTAAGATTTAGTGGTTTTATTCTAATATTCTTCATCTCTAAATTGGGGAAGTTGGACTTAAAATCACTAAAATTTCTTCCAAATGTTTGATGATTTTATCCTTAGTAAATATTACAGAATATCTATATTACTTGAGAAATTATGCTAAATGTCTTATATGTATTTTTGTATTTAATCCCCAAATAAATCTTATTTAATCCCAAAGTTCTTACTGAAACTTTGAGGTACCTAGTTATACTACAGTACAGATAAGAACATTGAGCAATACCTGTTCAATTAGATGCCCCAAATAACTAAATAATTGTTGAGCCAAGGTTTGACTTCAGGTTTGTCTTCAGAATCTTTATTTTTAAGTATAGTGTTATCCTAAGTCAAGATTTCTAAACGAGGCTGTTGTTAATAATAAAATAATATTTCCTTGTATGTGAAAAAGGAGTTGCTTGATAATGCTTGTCATTGTAATTATGGGTATTGGGAGAAACCTGAAAATAAAGTCTAGTTAAAAAGAACGCCTTTCAGGTTGAAATTAACATGACGTAATTTTTGTTCTTAAGGGCTTTCGGAGAAAAGCATTTTATTTCTTTACCTGTTAACCGAGCCTAGCAATTTTTCTCTTTTTAGGTTTCCAGTTATCATAATATGGGGTCTCAGTTATTTTTATGATATGTCACTCTTCAGGCAGGCCATGATTCTCTCTTTGAGAACAAAAAATTTTTTCTGAAAACTGTGTTCTCATTTTACCTGCCTGGAACGAATTCATGCATACATTTGTACAGTAAGAAACACTCTAGAAGATAAATTTGATGCCCCCTGTTCCAGTGACTTACTCATTGCTTTCAGTGGTTTCCAACACAAATAGTAAGCCTTCATGCACCAAAAAGATATTTCTTTTCTAAGAACCATGGTCTCAGTACTCTTTCTGAGTCATATAGACACAACCATGCCCATGTGTCATAGAGACAGTCTGCCTTACACTCTTAGCTTCCGAGGTAGTTTGCTAGCCTCTCTTTGATATACTCTACTTTCGCTACTTTATTTATTTACTTATTTATTTTTTACTTTTGCTACTTAAAAAATCTGTCTTACGATATACTACTTAGAATTTAGTATCACTGATGCCATTTTATTATCTCCTTCATGTTCCTAACTTCCTCATAGTCTTTTCTATAACAATTCTTTTCTGATCTGAATTATGTTCCAGCCTCTCCCAATTTAATGTTATCAAAAAATTTCATTAACATGCTGTCTGCACTTTCTCACAGATCATTAGTACCAAACCTGAAGAGGTCCACTCGGTATTTCCCCCAGAAGGCTCTACAGCTATTAATCATTATCTTTGACTTATGATCTTTTAGTTCATTTTTAATTCAAGCAACTGTGTTATTCCCCAGGCCAATTTCAACAGAATTTACAAGGAAAGCTACAGGAGTCTAGTGCTCTCAAGGTCTTAATATGTATTTTAAAGGATCACTGTAAATATCTTATACTGCACTATACATTGCCTAGCAGATCAGTTATAAACTTCGTGGCATGCCCATTTAAGATCCTCTTAAATTGCTTATTCTTTCTTTTTCTTCTTTTTTGGAATTTGTACTTAGAAGCTAAGATTTATCAAATGTCCAATAGAGTCAATCTTCTCATACAATGGCTCACTCTGTAAATTGCTTTGGCTGATTTCTTTTCACCTAGAATGCCATCTTTTGTAGGTTTAGCCAGAGCTTCTATTCTTTTCTACTACATTCAAAAATTATCTGGGTTTTGAAGTATTTGTCCTTCCATTATTTTATTTGTACAAAAAATTGCTCATTCCTTCAAAGCAGTAACAATATCGCCTTCTTATTAATCATCTGATTATCTGTTTTAAGGCCAAATACCCAACCAATAGATAAACAATAAATTTTTAGGCATAGTCACTATTACAATTACTTTTAGAGGAACTTGTGCCTATATTACTATGTGGTTTTGTCTTTAATGATAAATAAATGTTGCCCATGTGATACATAACGTCTTGGGTTTTGCAGTTCTGGATTGAATGGCTTCAGGATAAACAAAATCATGATTTTGTGCTGTTATTTAAGTTTTCTCAGCTTGATTTTCCTCAGTAGTAAGTTTTCGATTTACACAATTGACTCATAGAATTATTGTGAGAATCAATTGAGATAATGTCAGTCAACAACTTGTTTTCTTCAAAAGCATGATCAGTCTTTAAAATTGCATTACCTATTTTTCCCTCCTTTCAGGCATAGACTAAACTGTCATTTTATGTTTTCTGAACCTGCTATGAATAATAAGCCCCCCATTTATATCCCCATACACGACTCAAACCTTACTGGCCTTGCAAACAACCTTTTTTTTTTTTTTTTTTTCATTTATTTTTATTAGTTAGAGGCTAATTTCTTTACAATACTGTAGTGGTTTTTGTCATACATTGACATAAATCAACCATGGAGTTACATGTATTCCCCATTCCGATCCCCCCTCCCGCCTCCCTCCCCATCCCATCCCTCTGGGTCTTCCCAGCACACCAGCCCTGAGCACTTGTCTCATGCATCCAACCTGGGCTGGTGATCTGTTTCACCCTAGATAATATACATGTTTCGATGCTGTTCTCTCGAAACATCCCACCCTCACCTTTTCCCACAGAGTCCAAAAGTCTGTTCTGTACATCTGTGTCTCTTTTTCTGTTTTGCATATAGGGTTATCATTACCATCTTCTAAATTCTATATATATGTGTTAGTATACTGTAATGGTCTTTATCTTTCTGGCTTACTTCACTCTGTATAATGGGCTCCAGTTTCATCCATCTCATTAAAACTGATTCAAATGAATTCTTTTTATTTTTTTTTAAATTTTTTTCCAATTATTTTTATTAGTTACAGCCTTTAAACCTATATTTAAATTTGTACTAAAGCTATTTTCTCGTCAAATGATTTGGGGTAAGTTCTCATAACATAGTTTCATCAAACAAATAGGAAGAATATTAATAATGTCCATCTCAAGGGGATGTGCTGAGCCTTAAAGGAGAAAATGAATCACAAGTGTGAAGCCCAGTGCCTGTAATAGAGGTACAGAATATCAGGCCTATTCATGGGTGCCATGAGATGGAGAATGAAGATCATTTACACACCTTGGTCTCTCTTCAGTTCTT
The DNA here is from genome assembly GCF_963930625.1 of Muntiacus reevesi. Lineage (NCBI taxonomy): Eukaryota > Metazoa > Chordata > Mammalia > Artiodactyla > Cervidae > Muntiacus > Muntiacus reevesi. The sequence continues at coordinate 92,520,255 of NC_089255.1, read as the reverse complement.
GGTTCCGTCCTCCTTCTCCTGAGCCTTGATTTTCAGAGTGGGTTGTCCTGCTCTCCTCCAGGGGAATCTTTCCAACCGAGGGATGGAACCCAGGTCTCCTGCACTGCATGTGGATTCTCCACCAACTAAGGCACCAGGGAAGCCCTTGCAAACAGAGAGACTAAGCCTAATTGCCTTGACTGATTTCATTTTTCTGTGAAATGATTGGCATGTGCTTAACCTTGGCTCCCTGTATCTCTATATGGAAATGACATGCACACTTGACGGGAGGAAGATGCCAACACTGTGTCCATGCTGGTTCGCCTACACTCCCCCACCTCCACCCCTGACCTGCCACACACCAGCAAGGTACTTTGACAAATTAAATTGAGAGTAAATAATGTTGCATCTTTGAAAAATCCACTCTGTCCACAATTTGGCTTAATTTTCTAGAAACACAATTTAATGATTTATATGAATTACTGTTTTATTAACCTCAAATAAAGACAGTTAAAAAAATAAAGTCTCTAGTTAACTCTAATGATCCCATAGGAAACCAGATTCATACTTTGAAATGCCATTCTTCTAGGAACTTAAACCTGGGGTCATTTTATCTTAGTCTTCCATCCACTTGGGCATTACTGTTTTTCCCTATGAAGTAATTCATCTCCCTCCTCTGACTCAGACAACATTAATATCACCAGTAACAGCACAATTACCTTTTATCACGTGGCATTTATCTAAGATTGGATTATTACAAATGACAAACAATTCAACACAAGGGGCACATACTTGATAATATTTAGGGCAGTAGGGTGTTATTCTGTTTATATCTTTCTTTAACACAAAGAACTAAATAATGAAACTCAGTGAAACTCCCCAGTGTGCAAGGGCATAACAAGTTAATTTGATCTATAAGCATTCACAGAATATCCAAAAACATGTCTAGTAACACATATTATGCTCTCCAAAATTTTAGTTCTATATTTGGCCACATCAAAAGTTTTTAAGGTAGTACCTATGAGCCCATCAATGTGTTAGGATGATAGATACGCACTTGACTTTGAGGAATCTGCAATTAGTTTATCAGCTAACTAATTTATTTTGTCTGTGAAAGTCACAAACACTGAGAGATTGACAGCTGCAGTTCTAGATGAGTTGTTCTTGTGCTGGTGAAAGACATGATGATCTCTTAAACTTGAATGTATTTATGTGACTGTTACAGGCAGAATGGTGTGGTGACTAGGACCATTCACCTCTATATACTTGATTATATTTTAGATTGGAGTCAGCTTGGATCCTTTCAATAGAAGGGTTCTTTCTTTTGCTGGGACTTGGAAATTAAACCTTGAATTTTATATATCAACTGTGCAAAACATAAAAGACAAGTAGATCTGAATAATAGAATGAAAAGAACATGGATTTCTCAGGGACAGTCTCAGCGGCAGAGGATGGGAGGAGACGGAGCTAAAGCAGATGCCAAAACTGCAGAGGCCCAAGTGCCACGTGCACTTCCTTCATGACTCTCTCAAGATCATCCAAAACAAAGAAAAAGAAAAACGCACAGTAAAATTTACAAACACACAACGGGGTTGAATGCAGCGGGAAAGTAACCAAAAGCTGAGTTCACTATCAGAGATGGCACACCATGGGATTTGCAGAAGCTGGACTAAAAGCATTATGGCCAAGAAGAGCAAACCTGATGGAGATTTGGGCTTCTGAGATTAATCTGGAGAAGGGATGATGGACTTCCAGAGGTCACATTGTTGGGAATCCAAGTTAAAATCAATTTCTTGGCATCAGGGGGCAAGTTCTTCTTCTCCTTCTTCCCTCTCAGTAGAATTACTGGAAAACTTACATATATATATATGCATATATGTGTATATATATATATACACATATATACACACACACACACGCATATATATGTATATACAAGTATCTATATATGTTTCTATACACTATATAATATAGAGTTTATTATCTGCATTCTATATATTATCTTTTATGTATTCAAAAACTCAGAAATGATTAAATGAAAGTTTTAGAATTCTGAATTTGAATGAGAGGCTTATCAGGAAATGCTTCCCAGATGTGGTAGCCTTGAACCATGAACAAAATTTGGCCATGAGGAATTTATATACAGGGAACTACAGGTGGAAAAAATGATGTGAGCAAAAGCTTTAGTGTTCTCCTGTGTGAAACCATTGTAAAACTGAACTAGACGACTGTATCTTGATTCCCTTAAGGGCTTCCTTGGTTTTAGACAACTCTTTGCATATTAGACCCATAGATCTTTTCCCAGTTTTTTTTTAATAATTTCAAGATTAAGGAATTTTAAGATTGGGATGTGACTGAGCTGTCAGTCACTTTCAGCAGCTTGGAATAAGAAGGTGTCTGGACTTAACTGAAGCATTTCCTATGTTGTTTGGCTGAAAAGAGTTTTATATCATCCCAAGAATCTCCAGTCTTGTTTATTCTGTCTCTAGCTGTTGCTTTTTCCTTCCTCATCAGGCAGGTGTAGGATAAACTGTAGAGAATGTCTGATCTTCATACCAAATAGGCCCCAAACAAGTTATATTCTTGTAAAAAGATGTAACACAGTAACCTAGGGTTAATTTGTTTACAATTACATTGTTCATAAATTTTTGTGGAAATATAATGCCACTCTTCAGTTGTGGCTAATAAACATATAGAGCTCAGACACTCAGTCATGTCCTAATTTTTGCAACCCCATGGACTATAGCTTAGGAGGCTCCTCTGTCCTTGGGATTCTCCCAGCAAGAATCCTGGAGGGGGTGCGATTTCCTGCTCAAGGAGATCTTCCTGACCAGGGATCAAACCCACATCTCTTGCGTTTCCTGTCTTGGCAGGCGGGTTCCTTATCACTAGTGCCATCTGGGAAGCCCAGTGAATGTATAAATGAATGCTATCTCAGCTAGCATAGGCTAAAAATAAAAGCCCTTTGAAGAAAGTTTCCAAAAGTTTATAGCGATTCAGTTCAGTTCAGTCGCTCACTCTTTGCAGCCCCATGGATTGCAGCCTGCCAAGTTCCTCTGTCTGTGGGATTCTCCAGGCAAGAATACTGCAGTGGGTTTCCATTTCCTCCTCCAGGGGATCTTCCGACCCAGGGATCGAACCCCTGTCTGTTAATCTCCTGCATTGGCAGACAGGTTCCTTAGAACTTGTGCCACCTGGGAAGCCTTGCAGTGCATGGAGTCACAAAAAGTCGGGCACGACTGAGTGAATGAACTGAACTGAATGCAGATCCAAAATTGTACCACTATAATGAAACATTATTTTAAAATAGAGGAACATGAGCTCTCGTTAACTATTGTGCTGTACAAAAACAACCAGTATTTTTTTTGTTTATTTTTTTTAGAAAACATATTTTTGAGTCATAGCTTGAATATTAGGAATATAGTAGTTGACTTTATATTGGAGAAGGAAATGGCAACCCACTCCAGTGTTCTTGCCTGGAGAATCCCAGGGACAGGGTAGCCTGGTGGGCTGCCGTCTATGGGGTCTCAGAGAGTCAGACACGACTGAAGCGACTTAGCAGCTGCAGCAGTTGACTTTATGGGGATTGGAGCACTGACATACACTCAGTCAAAAATCTGCATATAACTTGAAGTTGGTTCTCCTTACCAGGGTTTCCACATCTGCAGAGTCAACTGTATGAAAAATCATATTTAAGAAACATACATCCATATAACACTCAGGTCACTTTTGGTTTCCTAAGCATTTTGTTCTTGAATAGATAAAAATTTATAATCTCAATGTTTATTGAAGACTTAACTACTGAGTGAAGAACATATCTACTGAGTATGCAAAGTTAAAAATAGAACAGCTTTGCCTTTGAGGACTAAAGATCAGTGGAACAAATTTTTGGTGTTAAGTAATCTAGTCATAATTCAGTGGGATAAGTGCAGTGATGAGTGTAAAAATCATGGGACATCTAAGGATGGAGAAAATACATTGAATGGAGAAAGGCTTGATGTTTTAACATCAAAGTGATATTTGAACTGATTCTGGTTAGAAGAGTTCACCATTCACCAGATGGATGAGGTATCCTAGGCAGAAGCAATGAGATATATACAGAGTCAGCTCTGTGCAAACATTCTTGGAGAACAGTGAGACTTGAGGCCATAAGTAGGCAACTTTGGAGAGAGATGGTGTAGATAAGGCAGAGAAATTACTAAAGGCAAATTGGGGAAAGTATTCACAACTCCGGGAGTTGGTAATGGACAGGAAAGCCTGGTGTGCCGTAGTACATGGGGTTGCAAAGATTTGGACACAACTGAGCAACTGAACTGAACTGATTCACATTAAAATTATGTGCATGTTTTTAATTGGGAAGTAGTGGGATTTTAAAGTAGATAATAACTGGGAAATTCCCTGGATGTCAGTGGTTAAGACTCTGTGCTTCCAATGCAGGGGTCGAGGGTTTGACCCTGGTCAGGGAGCTAAGATACCCCATATGGTGTGACCAAATAAACCATTTTTTTTTTTTTAAGTAGATAGTGACTTAATCACAATTGTTTTTCATGTCAGTAAGTTAATTTCTCAAACTTTTTGCAGTGCATATTTGAGGAGTATGTTTAGATAGTTTTATGTTTAGATAATTTACTGCCCTGCATGGACACAACATTTCAGGTCACTGTCACTTTTAATTGTGCTATGATTCCAGCCTTCTAAATGTTCCTCCTCTCTTGTTTTAATACTGTCTCTAATTTTAACTTTTCCAGAACGTTCTATGTTTGGACTCTTACAATATGCAACCTGTTCAGATTGTCTTCTTTTACTTAGCAATGTGCATTTAAGCTTACTTCATATGTTTTCAAATCTTGATAGCTCATTTTTTAAACATAGACTAATATTCTATTGTCAATAACTATTACAGTTTATTTGTCCCTTATGTATCTACTGAAGGGCATCTTGGTTGTTTCCAGGTTTGGATAGTTATGAATAAAGTTGCTATAAACTTCCATGTGCAAATATTTGTATAGGCATGAGCTTTTAATTCACTGGAGTAAATACTAAGAAGTGCTCTTGCTGGATCTCTTTGTAAGGATATGCTTAGTTTTGTAAGGAATTGACAAATTATCTTTCCATGTTGTGGTACCATTTTGCATTCCTACCAGCTGTGAGTGAGAGTTTCTGTTAAGCTACATTCTTGCCAGTATTTGGTATGGTCAGTGTTTCAGATTTCAGGTTCCAATAGGTATGTAGTAGAATCCCTTGGTTGTTTAAAGTTGCAATTCCCTAATGACATATGATGATAAGCATATTTTCACATGCTATTTGTTATCTATAATATTCTACAATGAGGTGTCTCTTTAGCACTTTTGCACATTTTTAAAGGTGTCTACCTCCATTTTCATTCCACTTGCATTCATTCTCTGCTTTGTACCAAAATCTGATCTTACCCCTGTACCACTTCCTCAAGCAAAGCCTTTCAGTGGCTGCCCACTGAGATCTTGCCCTGCCAACATCACCCGCCTCAGCTGGCACCAGCCGTTTCCTTCTCTCATCATTCCTTTGGCATGAGCTGCCTTTCATTCTTCACATAAGTCATAGTTACACCAAATGTGGGCACTCTCCCTGTAGTATCCCCTCAGTCTCAACAGACAATCATTTTTCTTCTAAATAACTTATAAGATGCCTACTTTGGCTTACTTTTTCAAGAAAATCCTTTTTTAAGCTTACCAAATTAAGATAGGTTACTTGATATAATGCTGATATTTTTGCTTTTATTTTTTGTGGATCTTATCAAAATTTTACTTAACTAGCTGTTTAGAAACTTGCTTCTGAGACAAACTCTTCATGGGGAGAGGGACCTTTTTAGTTCCATCAGGATGTTATAACCTGAGCACAGTATAGCCCCTTGCCAATGCTAAGCGCTCAGATTTTACTCAGCTTCATTCACGGATGGAATTAGAGAAATTTGGGTCAAATTTCAACTTCTCCACATTTTAGCTGAAACTGTTTTGGTACTCTTGACCAATTTTAGTTTTTTTATCCAACAAATATTAAAGATAATAATTCTTATTTGGAAGATTTTTTTAAGATTAAATGAATTTCGTTTAATGTGAATATTTTGTTAACTGTGAAGCAATACACACATGATGTATTGAATAGTTATCTTCAGGATTTTTTGAATGGGCTTAAAATAATAAACAGAGTACTATTGGTCTTTGAGATATCTGTTTTATAAATATATTCAAATTTATTATTTTTACTCCTAGTATATAGTGTTTAGATTAAGATGATGCTGGAATCAGCATTTTGCAAGTTGTGATCTTTAATACGTGATTTCAGAACTAGTCTGTTTTTCTCATCAACTATATTCTGCAGGGTCTGGGTGATAATCATTTTATGGATTCAGGATAACAGGTTCATATTATCCATTTTTAACTGGTAGCTCACTTCAGCAGGGTAATCATTATAGAATCTGTTAATGATCCCCTATGACAGCATTTATAGACACAGAACCACATGTCATGATTCTGTGATGTGTAAACATCTGAGATTCTTTTTAATGTGAGAAGAGATTTGTCTAAAAGAACCAAGAAAAGCACAAAACCACAATGTGTCATACAAATGGTACAAATTAACATTGAGAAACAGAACTACCTTGAAATTTCTATCCTCCATATATAAGTAGATAAAATGCTTCTCTAATGTGAGTATAGTTATTTCTGAAAGCAGATGCTTTCTACTGCCATGTGGGATACGTCTGTGTATGGCCAAGCCTTACTTCTTCGTGGCAGCCAAGATAAATAAAGCAAAACCATCTCCTGAAAAACCACAGGCAAAATATCTGCAGACCATTAATCTTCATCTGTCCTCATTTTGCAGGCAGTATATAATGCCACTTTCTACATTCACTTAGGGATTTCCTTTCCAACTTTTTCCCTCATTCTCTTTCTCATTCAGTTTAACTTTAATTCTGCCTTGAATCATTTTATTCGGCAGACACAGCATCCTCCCAACCATTGGTTCAAAGTTGTCAATATCAGTTACTATTTCACCTTATTGAACGAGTGTGACTACATTTTAAATATGCACTAAAAGATAGGGCCTCTCATGATTCATTATTACCAGCTGTAATTTTATGTGCCCTGTTTTTCTTGGCTCTCTGACTCTCTACCTTTCTCAGGCACGCTTTTGAACTTCTGTCTTTCTTTCTCAGTTCTCAATTTCATTAATTCATTGTTTAGTCTTATATGCCTGTATCATCATTTTAATTTCTCTGTCTCTACTTTTATACTAAGTGAAAGAAAGTGAAAGTGAAGTCACTCAGTCGTGTCGGACTGTTTGCGACCCCATGGAGTGTAGCCCACCAGGCTCCTCTGTCCATGGGATTTTCCAGGCAAGAGTGCTGGAGTGGCGTGCCATTTCCTTCTCCAGGGGATCTTCCTGACCCAGGGATTGAACCTGGGTCTCCCGAATTGTAGACAGACGCTTTACCATCTGAGCCACCAGGGAAGTCTACTTTTATACACTATTTACCTACTTAAAGGTAAAAGAATTAGAGGAGTAAACTTTAGTTAAAATGATTTTACCTGCATATTTGCAAAGAAAATCAGTTATTCACTTTTCAACTAGTTGTTTTGAAACTATGGAAAGATATTTGCTTTGCCCCTGGGGATAGGGACCAGGGAAATAACATTTAACTTTGAATCCCTGCTCTTTCATCTAACATGCTTTTTGCATTGGTTTTAAAATTCCTTTTCATTATTTCCTCCCTCCCCCAATCAGTGGCCTCCTGAACTTAAGGCATAAGTGCTTTACCTAAATTTAAGGGTTCAGAACTCTAAATTCAATACTGACATATATTGCTGATTTTTAGGATCTGTTAGAAGTTGCTAAAAGTGACTCTGTCAAACTTTCTGAGAAATTACAAAACAGCTAGTCTTATGTCATGATCCTTTGGAACTAAATCCACCAGTTCAATAACTGTTGTTAAAGAAGATAGTCTTCAAGCAATGAAAACTGTAAATTGTAGAATTAAGAGTCACTTTAGATTCTCCAAATTTCCCAGAGTCTGATGTCAATTTTTGACTGCTTCTTGAAAGGGCAGTGGGAAGATGACTTAAATAACTTTTGACATTAAAAATACAGAATTTGAAGCTTATATGTTTTTCCCCCTTTTATTCTTCCTTGAGCTATTTTGTAGTTTAGAAATATCACTACTGGGTTCTAATTTTGTAGTGATTTGCTTCAGTTATGTTTTATTTTCGATCCCTACATAGCCATTAAGAGACTATTAAATACAGATTTCTTAAGTTTCCATTTCAGCTAATTAATTAGGACCAAAGTTCTCAGCTATTTGATAAAGTTGGCTCCACTCAGAAAAGATGCATTCAAAACTACAAAAATTAAAAGCAGTTTATTTAGGGTTGATGCTCTAGTTTAGTGAAGAAAGTTGACAAAGTTCTGACAATACTGAATTAGAAAAATTGTAAGGGAAACTTTAATGTTTTGGGCAATTTATGTTAATTTTTACTTAGAATCATTTTTTCTTTTCTTAATTTTTAAAATTACTTTTATTGCAGGATAGCTGCTCTGGTGTTGTATTCATCTCTACTCATAACAGAGTGAATCAGCTCTGGGTATACATATATCCTCTCTTTGTTGGAATTTTTTAGAATCTTTTCTTAATAGAGGAATACCACATTTGAAAGTGCATAACTACCTAGCACTTCATTTTCATCTTTTTAAAGTTCTTTTATCTTTGTCACTAATCTATAAACCCTCTCCAGTTATCCATTTATATTTGTTTATTTATACACAACTTAGTTTTTATTTACTAAGAAAATATTATGTATTTAAAAAAGGTCTTCTGTGCTTGCTTATTTTTTGACAGTCTTATCAACGTATCTGTAATGTTCTAAGACATTCCAATCATATTTCTTCTCTCTCTTCTTCATCCCCTTCATTGTATTTAGCCTCAGATTTGGATTTTATTTTATTTTTTTTTTTTTTCAGGTTTGGATTTTAAAAAGAGGATGAAACTATGCCTTGTCCATCTCTCCATTCTTACAGTGCCACCTTAATGAAAGAGTTCATCTCGTTACATGGAGAAACAGACATGATAAGTAAAGATTTTTCCCACATAGAGAAACCAGCACAAGCAGAGTAACTGAACCATGTGCAGATTTTAGGGCTATTACTGAGATGTAATGGCTAATGTAATGATGCAAACCATGTGATATAGCAAAGTGGTAGAAAATTCTTAGTCTTTAGGAAAGTGAATATGTGTATTCTCCTTATTGCAACATCTTAGCTTTTCCTAAATAATGCAAGTATCTACCTCACTGTCTAGAACAATGATTGCCATGCAGTAATAGCTCAATAAATAACCACCCCCATTATTATTGTTTCCACGAGGTCAAATTTTACCTGTTCTTGAATGTTATTTTCATTATCTGGTCTTTCTTATTGTTCCCCCCAAAAAATAATAGATCAATTCCAGAAGTGCAGTATTTTATCTGTCTTTAATAGTCCTTTAATTCCAAATGTCTGCTACACTTATTTTAACCTGTATATAGCACAACATTGAGCTTTCCAGGTAGCTCAGTGGTAAAGAATCTGCCTGCCCATGCAGGAGACGCAGGTTTGATCCCTGGATTGGAAACCCTCCCTGGAGGAGGAAATGGCAACCCACTCCAGTATTCTTGCCTGGGAAATCCCATGGGCAGATGAGCCTGGTGGGCTGCAGTCAATGGGGTCGCAAAAGAGTTTGACACGACTTAGCAACTTAACAAAAACAGTAACATGTATTAGAGCCAAAATTTCCATGCAGGAATATACCAAGTTTTATCATCTTATATCCTCCATAATTCCTAAAACATTATGTACTTCATGGGCTTCCCAGTTGGCTCTAGTGGTAAACAACTTGCCAGCTAATGCAGGAGATGTAAAGAGACATGTGTTCAATCCCTGGGTCAGACAGATACGCTGAAGGAGGGCATGGCAACCCACTCCAGTCTTCTTGCCTGAAGAATCCCATGGGCAGAGGGGCCTGGTGGGCTACAGTCCTTAGGGTCACAAAGAGTCAGACAAGACTGAAGCGACATAGCATGAACAGATGCATACAGGCACTTCATAAGTATCTGAAGAAAAATAATGGTAAATTTCCTTCAAGACTTGATGGGATATGAAGGGAGAACATTTGGACTCTTATTCCCTAGACTGTGAATCCATGAATAAGGGATGAGAATGCAATGGGTTCTGCTTCCTGGATATAGGGAAATGAAGTCCTTTTGAGATGCTGGCTCCACAGGGATCTAGATTCACTCATAGGATAAGTGTTCAGCAACTTAAAGGGCTATCATTTCAAATCTGTACCTCCAACAATATGCAAAACCTCTGCAAGGTATAGGCTTGTCTGTGACTTTGTTATAACTGAACCACGGATAAGAAGTCTGAGCATGATAATGGTCTAACATGATGGTTTGTACTCTTTTATCAGGACAGACTTCCCCTCTGTACACAGTGCCCTCTTGAGCAAGGGAGCTAGTTTTTGGATAAATATACTCAACCACATTCTCTTGAGCTTTACTTTGTCAAGAGCCTGCTATTCCAATCCTCAGCTTATGCTTGGACTAGAAATCCAAATCTGATTCTTCAAAGAACATCTGTTCAGCCAGCTGTTCACTACTCTTTAAAAGAGAAGCTGAACTATCTCTTTCCTCCTATGATTTCAAGATTGCTGCCTAAGTCTTCATAATCTGATTTGATGCTTACAAATTTATCCATTCATTCATTTATCATTCACTGATTCACTTATGAGTTGATAATTGAAGCCACTACATTCAGAGCCCCCAAAGTTTGCTGGCATCATGTTAAAAATCAGGTAAGACTGGGGCATACAGTTGCCATCCTTCCTTCCCTAACATGGACTTTGCTTCAGGCCAAGTTGTTCCTTCCCATCTAAAATTGTGAGTATCTATAAGCCTTTGACTGTGTGGATCACAATAAACTGTGGAAAATTCTGAAAGAGATGGGAATACCAGACCACCTGACCTGCCTCTTGAGAAACTTGTATGCAGGTCAGGAAGCAACAGTTAGAACTGGGCATGGAACAACAGACTGGTTCCAAATAGGAAAAGGAGTACATAAAGGCTGTATATTGTCACCCTGCTTATTTAACTTATATGCAGAGCACATCATAAGAAAGGCTGGGCTGGATGAAGCACAAGCTGGAATCAAGATTGCCGGGAGAAATATCAATAACCTCAGATTATGCAGATGACACCACCCTTATGACAGAACATGAAGAAGAACTAAAGAGCCTCTTGATGAAAGTGAAAGAGGAGAGTGAAAAAGTTGGCTGAAAGCTCAACATTCAGAAAACTAAGATCATGGCATCTGGTCCCATCACTTAATGGCAAATAGACAGGGAAACAGTGGAAACAGTGGCTGATTTTATTTTCTGGGCTCCAAAATCACTGCAGATGGTGACTGCAGCCGTGAAATTAAAAGATGCTTACTCCTTGGAAGAAAAGTTATGAGCAACCTAGACAGCATATAGAAAAGCAGATACATTACTTTGTCAACAAATGTCCGTCTAGTCAAGGCTATGGGTTTTCCAGTGGTCATGTATGGATGTGAGAGTTAGACTATAAAGAAAGTTTAGTGCTGAAGAATTAATTCTTTTGAACTGTGGTACTGGAGAAGACTCCTGAGAGTCCCTTGGACAGCAAGGAGACCCAACCAGTCCATCCTAAAGGAGATCAGTCCTGAATATTCATTGGAAGGACTGATGCTGAAGCTGAAACTCCAATACTTTGGCCACCTGATGGGAAGAGCTGACTCATAGGAAAAGACACTGATGTTGGGAGGGATTGGGGGCAGGAGGAGAAAGGGATGACAGAGGATGAGATGGTTGGATGGAATCACCGACTCAATAGGCATGGGTTTGAATAAACTCCAGGAGTTGGTGATGGACAGGGAGACCTGGCGTGCTGCGATTCATGGGGTTGCAAAGAGTTGGACACGATTGAGCGGTTGAACTGAACTGATAGTAGAGATCACATTTATAAAATCTTATATCTCCCTCTTACTGGCACCAAGAATGAATGAAAAGGCCATTTTGCCTTAGTAACTTATGTCGGGGCTTCCCAGGTGGATCAGTAGATAAAGAACCTGCCTGCAATGCAGGTGATACAGGAGTTGGGGGTTTGATCCCTAGGTCAGGGAAAGCCCCTGGAGGAGGTCATGGCAACCCACTCCAGTATTCTTGCCTAGAGAATCTCATGGAGAGAGGAACTCGGTGGGCTATGGTTCATGATGTCACAAAGAGTCAGGCATGACTGAGGCAACTGAGCAAGTACATGCAGGCTAACATTGCTTGTGAGCATGCTCAGTTGTTCAGTTGTATTTGACTCTTTGTGACCTCATGGACTATAGCCCATCAAGCTCCTCTGTCCATGGGATTCTCCAGGCAAGAGTACTGGAGAGGGTTGCCATGTCCTCCTCCAGGGGATCTGCCTGACCCAGGGATCAAACCTGTGTCTCCTGCGTTTCCTGCATTGGCAGGCAGATTCTTTACCACTGAGCCACCTGGGAAGCAGACATCACTAAAGGTTCAACATAATGCAAATGACCTTAGACTCATCTTTATTTCTTATAGCTAGTAGCGAGTCGCTTCACATGGTTGGGGAGTATAGGTCATCAGTCTTCTGTATTCCCTCATGACTGACATCTCACTAGCTGTAAGAAAGGTTCTCATACCACTCTATAGCAGTGCCTGTCCACTAGTGCAGAATTTCTGCATCTCTTCTTTGTCATTGCCCGCCATTACTCATTTTTTATTTTGGATTAGCATTGTCCTTGCGCCCCGTTGGTAACTCATCTGGTAAAGAAACCTCGTGGAATGGAAGAGAACCTGGTTCAATTCCTGGGTTGAGAAGATCTCTGGAGAAGGGCATGACAACCCCCTCCAGTGTTCTTGGGCTTCCCTGGTGCAAATGGTAAAGAAACCGCCTGCAGTGGGTTTGATCCCTGGGTTGGGGAGATCCCCTGGAGGAGGACATGGCAACCCCCTCCAGCATTCTTGCCTGGAGAATCCCGTGGACAGAGGACCCTGGCGGGCTGCAGCCCGTGGGGTCAGAGAGAGTCAGACAGGACTGAGTGACCACGCGCAGCACGGCGTTGTCCTCAGCTGCTGCACTGTGTGAGTGCCACTGCGTACCCATCGTGCCGCTTCACCAGCGCAAATAGACTGCAGTCAACTCCCCTGTCCAGCCCACCTCTGCCCGAGTTCCAGGCTGAGAAAATCTGGACTGCATGCATTGTAGCACAAAATCTGCTGCCTCCAGTGCTGCCACACGCCTGCAACAGGGTCACAGACACCGAGCATCTGCCTAAACTGTAACTCAAGTGACTCGGTATTCCATTCTACGTTCATGCTTATTACCCAGATGCAGAAATTATGTAACATTGAGCATTTTGTAGTGTAACTGGATGATTATTTAACTTGCTTTATATCCTAACATGAAGTTCTTTTCATTTATTTTGTTCTCAGTGTTTACATCCCTAATATTTTCTTATCGTAAATGCATAAAATATTCATAAGTAAAAAGGTAGGAATAAAATGAATGATTAAACTCAGCATGAAAAGAGAAAAAATATATCTGCTCAACATATGTAAAAGTAGTTCAATCAAACATGTTTTCTTACTAAAAACAAATGATTATAGTGCTCTGCATGAATTTATCCAGAAATTCAATTCAGCTATTATTAAGTTGTGAAATGCCCAAGACATATATTCCAACAATTTTAGCTTAAATTTTAGCAATAGCTTCATGATTTAAATCCATTTGTTGGTGCTTTATCACAATCTAGGATTACCTTTTACATTCTATGATGCGGGAAAAATTGTTTTTGTATGCTTTTGTTTACGTATTTTATTTTTCTTATGATAGTTTGTCCAATGTCTGTCCAACTTAGATTCCTGTCAAAGATAGAAGTCAGGTACAGTCAAATTCAAAGAAAAATCAAGGCATTTTTTTTACATGTCCCAGCACCAACCATGTAGAGCCATTTTCAAAGGTGTCTTATATGTTTTATTGTGAAACTTCATCATTTTTACCTTTCTGACTGGGAATTAACCTATCACTGTTTACCTAGAATTTGTATATTCTTGGCTAGTCATGTCAAAAAAAGAAAAACAATGTTAAAGACTGCTTTGTAATCTGAAGGTTATAAAAACACTCTCTATTTTGACTAAAAATTAGTGATTCATAAACTAGTTTATTATCAGAATCATCTGTATAACTTTTAAATATTTAGATGTATCCATGTAAAGAATCAGAAACTCCACTGCCTAGTCTTAGAATTTTTGGAAAACTGTTACAATGAATTTACATTTTTTTTTTTAACATTCCAAACCCTTATTCCTCTTGAAGCAGTACCACTTTTCCTCTGAATTATTTTACAAACACAACTCCATCAATCCAGTGGAAGTTGACTTCCTGTTTGTCTGTAGTTCTTTAACCCCAGTTGACTCATCCAGGTGAAGGCAACCAGCCCAAACAACACTCTGCCTCTACCTCTCTGTTAGCCCAAGATTATTAACTGACTGAGGTGTGGCCAGCTGGAAGCCTTTGCCAGGAGATGGCCGAGTGTAGTCTGTACTGATGGCAGGAGCTAGAGCGAGGCTCTGAAGCCCTAGAGGACCTGTTTCTGGATTCGCTTACCACGGGCTGCCATAACAAAGTACTGCAGGCTGCATGGCTTAGCTTTTTTTTTTTTTTTTCATTTTCTCACAGTTTTGGAGGCTAAAGTCTGAGATCATGGCGCGAGAAGGGTTGGTTTCTCCTGGGACTTCTCTTCTTGGCCTGTAGCTGGCTGTCTTCTCCCTGTGTCCTCACATGGCCTTCTTTCTGTATGTTTTGTTGTTTTTTGTTCAGTCGCTCAGTCATGTCTAACTCTTCTTTGCGTTCCCATGGACCGCAGCACTCCAGGCTTCCCTGTCCTTCACCATCTCCTGGAGCTTGCTCAGACTCATGCCCGTGAATCGGTGATGCCATCCAACCATCTGATCCTGTGTTGTGCCCTTCTCCTCCCGCCTTCAAGTCTTTTTCAGCATATCTGGGTCCAGACTTCCCCATCCTATCAGGATATTCATCATGTTTGGACTTTGACCTGCCTTGATGACATCTTGTTTACCTAATTCCCTCTGTAAGGGCCCTACTTCCAAGTTCACTCACACTCTCAGGAACTAGGGTTAGAATGTTAACACGTGAATTTGTGGCGGAGACAATTCAGCCCATCATGGCTTTACCTTGGCTTTCTCTTCCCATTGGTCCAAGAATCATCGCCTGACTCAAGATTAGTCAATTCAAGGCATTTTCCGGGCTATTTTGAGTCAAACAGAACCTGACAGAATATGCTGTCTACTAATAGCAGAAGCTGTGGATGGAGGTGCAAAACTCAAGAGGGACTGTGGGTCTGTTTCCCCACAACAGTGAGGGATGTATGCCTGCTGACAGAAGGAGGAAATCCCAGATAGAAGATGGGGGAAGCAGAGAGTCTCAGAGGTGTTAAAGTCATTGGTCCTCCTCACTCTTGGGTACCAACTAGATCCATCATCTTCTGTACATCTTTTTTATCCTTTGTCTGGAAATGCTGAGCCAATAAATTTCAATCTGCTTAAAGTTTATTGAGCTAAATGAAAATGATTTGCAGATGATTAAGATATTCTTCAAATTTTAATATCTCTGCTTTAAACTATCCTGTTGCCTGTGCTTGAAAAATGTCAGATGTCATATTCACCTTAAATTTAAGTTTTGAATTTTCCTTTATATTTCTCTTCCACAGGTTTTTCATAGCTCATGTCTTATATACCTAAAAGTGTCAGCTAGGGGACCAAGATTTAGAGTAATTTATGCCCCGTAAAAGATATTTAACTAGCTTTAAAATTCCCATCCATATCCCATCCTTAGTAAGTAAGTACATTATTCTTGAAATTTTTCTAACCCTAACTTAGTTTGGTTCTGTAAAATCATTCTATATCCAGTAACCCAACCCTTAATCTAACTTGAATTTTGCTTTGATTTCTGGATCTGAATTATTGTTTTATTGAGTTGCTTAATGCCCAATTTCATTCTTAGCTATAGCTTCACTGTTTTTCAAATATTTGCCTTCCATAGGGATTGAAAAACTTTTATTAGGCTCCCAGCAGTGTCTGACCTATCACATATCAGCTATAATATGGTTGACTACTTACCTATTTGACCAGTTAAAATCACCCATCTCAGATGCTCATTTCCATTTTTAGACAGCTCAACTAACACCTGCCATGAAATTCTGGGATTGTCTCCTATTCTTTTATGTTTCTGAAAGTTTTCTTAAACTAAGTGTAAGATTTGACCTTAACTCATTATTCAGACTCCTTCTCTGCCTCCAGGCCATAGAAATAGGTGTTACTGTTTAGGGTATCTGCCCAAGGTGATGGGTGTATCCGATTTTAGTTTTACATCTTTTCTTTTTTGAAAATAATTGGTTATACATTGAATTATCAGTTGTGACTGTGCTAAAATAATAAAAGACAGGGAGCAAACTTTCACAGATGGAGAAAATAGGCGAGAAATAGTTTTTCCTTGAATTCCACAGATATCAAAAAATAAAGTCATGAAATTATGAGTAAAAATGTAAGTAATTTGTATTGTGATTTTCTTATTTACCATTGAAAATATCAAATTTGTAAACCTTATATTGTTTAGACAACACAAAATTGGATGGGAAAATATGTTAACTATTATCTTTTAAAAGAGCAAAAATAAAACAACAAGGAGGTTTTGTGGTCTGTTAAGGATGTGGTCTGTGGGTAGCCAGGAAATAAAGCTTTCATCCCATTTCAAGAAGCAGCTGCCAGGGAACACTGTAGAGCAACTATACTCCAATAAAAATTAAAAAAAAAAAAAAAAGTAGCAACAACAGCAACAAAAGGGAACAGAATCACAGTTGCAGAAAACAAATTTATGTTTACTAGAGGGTGTGGGGGAAGGGGGAGCAATAAATAAGGAGACTGGGATTGGCGTAACACACTATTCCATATAGCATAGATTACTAATAAGAATCTGCCGTATAGCACAGGGAACTCTGCTAAATATCCTGCAATGACCTACATATGGGGGAGAACAAAAGGACACTGGTTGTATGTACATGTAAAACTGATCCACTTTGTTGTACACCTGGAACTAACACAATGCTGTAAATCAACTAAACTCCAATAAAGACTTAAAACAAACAAAAAAGAAGAAGCAGTCTTTCCTAGTTCCATGTTTATAGAGACCTTGGAATCTCTCAGTCCACTCGTTCTAGGGAGCCTCACACACAGGATCTGAAGAGCTGATGGGGAAACAGTGATAAGGACCTTCCTTTGACCTGTGCCAGCTGTGATCCATTTTGAAAGACTAACTTTTTGTTGCTTGTTCTTATTTTTTTGTGTGTAGGCATGCTAGGTCACTTCAGTTGTGTCTGACTCTTTGTGACCCCATAGACTGTAGCCCTCCAGGCTCCTCTGTCTGTGGAGATTCTCCAGGCAAGAGTACTAGAGTGGGTTGCCCTGTCTTCCTCTAGGGGATCTTCCAGACCCAGGGATTGAACTCACATCTCTTATCACTCCTGCATTTGCAGGAGAGTTCTTTACCACTAGCACCACCTGGGAAGCCCCCTTGTTTTTCTTATGGGTTTATTAAAATAAGTATAGGCACCTAAGTGTACAGATACAATCTCTTTTCTCTAAATGCTCTCATGTTTAAGGAGAGCTTTGAAATACAAGGTGGTGAATGCAGCAAAAGAGGTAGGTGCTGAGTGCAGATGCTCCTGAGAAGATTAAACACCATTCCTTCTTGACTGGTTACAAAGGGAAGAGTTTGGGTGCAATTTGTCAAAGAAAGCTTCTCAGAGCAAGTGAAACCATCAGCATGATTTTGAAGGATGAAAAGTAAATGATCTTAGGTGAGAAAATGTAGTCAAAGAAGAAGAAATTACATGGCTAAATTCCAGCTTGATTCAGTATAATTCATTCTAGAAGCCATGAGTAGATCTCAATTGTTGAGGTGTGGAAGACTAAATAAGAGGAGTGAAAAAAGAAAAAAAAAAAGGTGTGGTTGTACTTTGAGGTAGATTGAGGTTAAGTTACAAGCCTGAAGATAAGATAAGACTTGGAATGGTGGGAAAAAAAAAAAAAAATGGAGGACTTTACTGGGACTTAAAATGCACCCACAGAGTATTTATGAGTTAGTGAGGGAACTTAAACAATGAGCACTATGTTGGATTTCTCTTTTAGGGACATCATTGTGTGGGGCTAGATCAATATGGTAAGTCTTCCTCACCTGATGACAAATAATCTAAGCAGATTGCTTTTTCGTGTTGACCCACCTAACATGTAATTTAAATGTCATGTAAATAATGAGACAAAATTTTTCATGATGATTTTATCTTAAAAGCTAAAAGTAACATTGTGGAAAAAAAGTTTACTTTGGCTTATATTAAGTCACAGTCAGATCTTATTTTTAAGCTATGTGGGGATTCTTATAAGTAGAAAGGAAACTATAAGCTTTAATACTTACTGCATACTTTTTCTTATAAAATTATATGATGACATATTTTTTGTCCTGAAATGTATATTTGACTTTAATATCATTAACTTCAAAGAGGGCCAAATTTGTAAATATATTTGAGAGTTTTATTACTTTTTCCAAGGTATTTGTCTTAATTCTTTGATATGCACATCATTTTAACCCCTACTGACTATATCTTACATAACTGATGGGCTTCCCTTGTGGTGAAGAATCCACCTGCAATGCTGGAGACCTGGGTTCAATCCCTGGGTTGGGAAGATCCCCTGGAGAAGGGAATAGCTATCTACTCCAGTATTCTGGCCTGGGGAATTCTAGTCACAAAGAGTCGGATAAGATTAAGCAACTTTCACTTTCACTTTGCATAATTGCTAAGTGATCAAAGGCTACTCAATTCTCATTTGAAATGGCTATGTGTATGATTTCTAGTTCTACTTCCTGACTACACAGAAACTATTGTTGGATTAGCAAAAAAGAAGAAAAAGGAAAAGCATTCCTTCCTAAACATAGGTTTTTCATAATAAAAACATAATTATGATCATCACATGGAGAATGTCACCCCTACAATTGTGCAGTACACAACCTGCCTAACACCTTGTGATTGTATTGACATTTGAGATCTTCTCCAACATTTTCATTTATCCTATTGAATCTTTCTTCTTTTGCAAAGTAAGCAACATAATTTTGAAATCAATTTTCATGGTATAATTTATGTTGTATAGCCAGATATTTGCAATTACTGTAAACATGGAAGGATGAATTCTTCAAAGGAGACAATATAAATTATAGAGAAAGAAACTGTTTAAGCAGATAAAAGCACAGAGAATATATTGATTTTGCAGCTGATTGATCAATCAATATCTTCTGAATGAAACTTTTACTTCTTTACACAAATCTCTTAAATAAGGCAAATTTCTTAGTGCACATTTATGTAATAGCAATGATCTGAGATAAGGGGAACTGAGAGAAAGGGTCATACTGAAAAACAAAATAAAATATGTAGAATACACTACTTACAAGAGTTGGTTATTTGGTGAATGTGCTAAGAGTAGAAAGGAATATCACATGGGAATCTCAGAGGTTAGGGCTTCTGGCTTGGGAACACTGTGTGTATAAATTAGCTCTTCATCTTGTTGAGGGTATAAAAGAAGGAGCCAATTTAAAAAGGAAAACAGGATTAGTTCACCTGATATCATAGATTTTCTAGAAGATTTTCCTATCCAGACACAGATATTTAATAAAGACTAAAACGATTAGTTTTAAACTTTGGAGGAATTGTCAAGCTAGGGAAGGAAAGTGGAGAATCATTGGTGTATGGGTGGTCACTGGAAACACTGGAGAGGAAAGGGTTCTTAAAGAGGAGTATAATGATAAAATGCTGAAGAGAGGATGCTGGGAAAGATAGTCTTTATGAAATAAGCAAAGGAAAAGTTCTGGCTGAAAATGAAAAGGAAAACTCAGAAAAGGAATTGAAGGAAGATGAGACAGCTTTTTGAAATTCAGGTGTTGGAGAAGCCTCCATCCATCCACAGGGAGCACCCGATGCTCAATAGTGTCAGAAGTTACAGAAAGGTCAGGTCAAGGATGAATGATTGAGGAAATTCTCATGTGTGTTTTGGGGTATCTTGGTTTTAGTCACTAAGTCGGGTTTGAATCTTGGGACCCCATGGACTGTAGCCTACCATGCATCTCTGTCCATGGGATTTCCCAGGCAAGAATGCTGGAGTGGGTTGCCATTTCCTTCTCCAGGGATCTTCCCAACCCAAGAATCAAACCCGGTCTCCTGCATTGCAGGCAGATTCTTTACCAACTAAGCTACAAGGGAATCTAAGAGGATCCAATAAACAGCTCTATTTTTCCTTGGCCAGCTGTGAATTGCTTATAAAGAAACAGAACAACAACAACAAAATAAATGTGTAATTACTAAGAAAGGCTAAGATGAAGGGTGCAGCTTTGTGAAAGCTAATCAGACCCTGGAACAGGCACGCTGGTCTTCCTGGCCATAAAAAACCTAGGACCAGAGGCAGTCTGCTTACATTGGGGGGATTCCCAGAAAGGATGTTTGCCATGGGGCAGCAGGGAGAAGAACCACTCCCTGTGGCTGTCTTGCTTTCAGAAGGACACATGGAGTCCATAATTCATTTAGGGAGAGTGAGCAGGAGTAGGAACAAGGACAAGAGGGAACTCAGGTAGATGAAAATCAGATCAGCCCGTCGTCTTTATTCCTTACTGAGCTGTTGGTGCATGGAAACACAGACTTGAAAACACTGTTCTGCATGACTAACATTCTCCAAATTGTCAAAGCAAATCTGCTCGGTCCCACTTTGACTGTCCCAGAGAGGCTGAACTGGCATTGCTGAGTTTGGCCAAGATAATAGAGAACACCAGATTAAGGGAGGCCTATTTCAAGGGCGCGGGTCCCATGCATTTGCTGTGGGCTGTTACACTCCGAAGGGCCCTGTCTTGGGATATAGTGATCTCTGGCCACCATCCTGATATTTAAAATAATTTTATCTTTGAAAGTATGCTTGGCCTACACTGTCTCCCCACATCCTTAGGGAATATCCTTTGACTCTGGACTCATCAGTCCTGGCCACCTGGCTTCCCCCTCCTTGCTTCTTCTGCTCAATGGCCAGCTCTTTCTCTGTTGCCCTGATCTCACCCCACAGGGTCCTGGATTTAGACACAGGGAGGGCAGGCCTGGATCAGACGTGGGTATCCTGTCACATCTTGGGATGATATCAACTCAAGTTCATGTGCCCAATGCACAGTGAGGTCAAGCAAACTAAACTGTCAGAGTTTGAAGCACAGAAAGTTTTACTGCAAGGCCATGCACAAAGATGAGGTGGCTTGTGCCCTAAAAAGCTAGGAACTCCCTGAAGTGTTTTGGCAAAGCATTTTTAAAGGCCAGGTTGGAGGATGTGTAAACAGGGTATATGATCAGATTGTGCAAAATTCTCTGACTGGCTGATGATGAGGGAACAGAGTTGTTTCCCTGTTCTGTCCTCATCTCCAGGAGGCCTGGGGCCCTGTGCTCTTGGTCATCAAGTAGTCAACATCTTCCATCTGAGGAGGGGAGGAATTCACATCTGCAAAACCACTCAGAATTTGCATCAAATATGATTAGTTAAAGCAGATGATATGGGGGGAGGGGAGAAACCCTGTCCCAGGAAAGCCTCATAGGGTCCTTCTCATTCACAATGAGAGGTGGCTATAGTGTTCTTTTTCCAGGACTGGAAGTGTTTAGTGACTGTGGGTGGAGAGTGATTCTGTTTATCAGTTTTTATTAGAGGGTATACCCCCACTAGAGAGGGCAACCATTTGGTGGTCACTCAGCTATAGCTTGGGATGGCGGCCCTGGGAAGGGGAGATTGGATCTGCTTCATCCCCACCCACAGCATCAGTCCTGCAGCTGTGGGAACAACCCTGAGACCAGTGTGCTGATCTGAGCATCCTGGGATCACAGGCAAGACCAGGTCCAGGGAGCTTGGGAGGGTCTACACTGGCCCAGTGACTTCATGGTACCCTGTGGTGCTAATAGCAGACCAAAGACACAAGGACAGTTTGCAAGAAAGACCAGAGAAGAAAGAAAATAGTTTTATGTTGAACTGCTAGGAGATCAAACCAGTCAATCCTAAAGGAAATCAACCCTGAATATTCATTGGAAGGACTGATGGCTGATACTGAAGCTCCAATACTTGGGCCACCTGATGTGAAGAGCTGATTCATTGTAAAAGACCCTGATGCTGGGGAAAGGCTGAAGGCAATATGAGAAGGGGGCAGCTGAAGATGAGACATTAGAAAGCATCACTGACCCAGTGGACATGAATTTGAGCAAAGACTGGGAGACAGTCAGGTTTCCTTGGTGGCTCAGGTGGTAAAGAATCCGCCTGCAATGCAGGAGAACCAGGTTCAATCCCTGGGTTTGGAAGATGCCCTGGAGAAAGAAATGGGAACCCACTCCGGTATTCTTGCCTGGAAAATTCCATGGACAGAGCAGCTTGTTGGGGCTACATACCATGGGGCCACAAAAGAATCGTCTTGACTGAGTGACTAAATAATAACAAGTCGGTCGTGTAGACTTCAAACTGCACTCTGCACCTAATTGCTCTAAGGAACAGTAGTGAAGGCTGGTGGGGCTGGGCTGGGGTGGGTGTGTGGATGTGGTACTTAGTACTATGCTGCTGCTTAGTCGCTCAGTCGTGTCTGACTCACTGCGACCCCACGGACTGTAGCCCCCAGGCTCCTCTGTCCATGGGATTATCCAGGCAAGAATACTGGAGTGGGTTGCCAAGCCCTCCTCCAGGGGATCTTTCCAAACCAGGGACTGAATTGCAGGAGATGGATTCTTTACCATTTGAGCTACCCAGCCAAAAGATGCCCCTTAAGTCTTTGGAACCTTGGAAGACCTTATGAGGAAGCATTTCCATGATCTTTTGCAAAGTTAAACTTAATCTCAGCGGCTGAGTATGTTTCACACTTCGGGCAAAATGGTGATGATTAAGGAAGAGTTGCATTTTGTCCAAATGATCCTGGAGAAAGCATCTTTCCCCAGCAATCACCAGCACCAGTGGGGGAGACAATCAATTAGCAAGACACCAGGTTTCTTCAGGGAGTGGGAGAGAGCTTAAAGTCTGATCAGAGATTCATAACAACCAGAGGACTGGAGCTTTAGGCACTAGCCCTCTTTCCTCGTCGACTCTCTATTTCCTGGAGGATATAAGGCATTTGGAGACACCCGACTCCGCTGGGGAAAAGATGAAGGATTGAGTTTTCTGAGTCTGGTCTCAGAGAGCATGTCAGAATCCCCGCTTCAGCAGCCGTGGAGTGATTGCAAGCATTGAATCAAGCACTGTTGGGGAACTTGGGAATTATCTGGAACCTAACAGCCATGGTGGGGAGGAGGGGGGGTGACTGTATAACACATGGGGCTTGGAGCCTGAGCAGCTTGGATATTTATACAAAGGTGACTCTGCGGCCACTCATGCTGCGGTGTATGCATTACTCATTCTTTGATAATAAGCCTGGAATTCAGCACTCTAGGGCTCTGTGGGCTCCTTCCTCTTCTATTCCGAGTGATCAGTCCTACTTCCTCTCTCCTGATTTAACTAGCAGGTCAGCCTTTGGGAAAATGGTGTTAAAGGGAGAAATCTGTAAAATGACATATCATTTGGTGTGATTTTATGTCTTTTAAGAGGTCTTGGAAACAGCAGCCTATCTGTCCCCTTGTGTTTAGCTCAATTCTCCAAGCAACAAAATTTTGGAAGCAAACCACTAACACTCTTCAAATGGTTCACTCTCAAAAGAGCACTAGGGATTTCATTCCTCAGACCAACAGAAGAGAGGAAAAATGCCACGGCACTCAGCAGGGCCATTCAACTTTCACCAGCTGAGACAGAGTTAAGCCTTTAGAATTGTTGCCCCCTAAAGGAAAATAAAACCCAAGGAGAGGGAATTAAGATGATCTTGCATCATTAAGCAGTCATATGCATTACTGAAAGATGTTGCTTTCTTATTTTGGCTATTAAGTATTACTTTGAGTAATGGCTCCAGAGAGTGAAATGCCAGAACAAAGGCAAAAGGAAATGTGAAAATATCAGGAATTAAAAAAAAAAAAAAAAATCAAAACTGAGAGGAGTAGATGTTTCCTGCAATAAACTTTAAAAGTCATATTCACGGTCACATATATGTATATAAAAGATACATTTAAAGCAGAAGAGAGAATCATCTCCCTTATAAAGTCATTTCTATAATCTGATGATTCTCTCTAGCTTTTATGACTCCTCCCTGTGTTCTGTAATAATTTATATCAGTGTGTTCAACTTTTATTTTAATCAAATGTAGAGGTTTGTAGTCACTCATAATAAAATACATTCTGAAGGATTGCTTTCGGAAATTTTTGCACTTAGCTAGGAGTAGATGTTTCCTTTCCAAATCAGAGGGGGTAGGATTAATATATTGAGATTTTTGTAGCATAGCAAAATGAGAATGGGGCTGACAAAGCAGAATAGTTTGTCAAATATTTCATGTTTCCATTAGATGAGAATTGGCTCATGTGCCAACACTCAGTGGCGGGGGTGAACATGGGTGTGAATTATAAGTTTGCTTATATAAAAGCTTATTAATTCATGATAGTCTATGTCTTGAATTAAGATCTACTTCCAGGGCTTCCGTGGTGGCTCAGCTGGTAAAGAATCTGCCTGCAATGCAGGAGACCTGGGTTTGATCCCTGGGTTGGGAAGATCCCCTGGAGAAGCAAAAGGCTACCCACTCCAGTATTCTGGCCTGGAGAATTCTGGCCACGAGTCAGACATTACTGAGCGACTTTCACTTTCTTGGCCCTTTGGTCTAGAGAACGAACTAATTAGCTGAATTTTTAACTAAGAGGAAGGTGGTGTATGTGATTATTATTTGGCTCTTCCTAAAGATGTTAGGAGACCAGAGCACAAGGCATACACTCACGCAAAGATGAACGCAGGGGCACTCACGGGCATTCTCTATGGGACTGCTGTTGCCTAAATCACAAGTGGTGGATGGCAATGTTGTAAATAACTTGG
This sequence comes from Muntiacus reevesi, assembly GCF_963930625.1. Classification (NCBI taxonomy): domain Eukaryota; kingdom Metazoa; phylum Chordata; class Mammalia; order Artiodactyla; family Cervidae; genus Muntiacus; species Muntiacus reevesi. Next base: position 92,495,117 of record NC_089255.1, on the reverse strand, counting down.
AAGTTTGGAGGGCAAAATTGTAGTTTGATGAAGTGTTACTGAATATCCTTTGGTACCATCAATCAGACAATACCATAATTATTCAAGTACTAATAATAAGTGCATCTGAGAAAAATATGTGAGAGACCGGGATCTAACAGGTGTACTAAAATCAGTCTGTCTCCTGAGGAGGTTAAAAAAGGAAAAAGAATGTTCAGAAGTCATTTTGGATATCTTTATGTTAATCGTGGGCTTCCCTAGTGGCTCAGTGGGATAGAATCCGCCTGCCAATGCAGGAGACACAGGCTTGAGCCCTGGGTCACAAAGATCCCCTGGAGCAGGAAATGGCAATTGCCTGGGAAATACCAAAGACAGAGAAACCTGGTGAGCTATAGTCCATGGGGTGGCAAAAAGTTGGACACAACTTACAGACTAAACAACACAAATAATGTTAATTGCAGTCGTCAAAGCTCCCCAAATACGAATGTGTTATTTAGGCTCACACCTATGGTAAAAGGGGCTTGGCTGGTGGCTCAGACCGTACAGGTAAAGAATCTGCCTGCAATGCGGGAGACCTGGGTCTGATCTCTAAATTGGGAAGATCCCTTTGGAGGAGGGAATGGTTACCTACTCCAGTATTCTTGCCTGGGGAATCCCACGGACTGTAGCTCACCAGACTGGTCTGTCCATGGGGTCACAAAGAGTCAGACACGACTGAGCAACTAACACACTCACACTACGGTAAAATCTTTCGTATTGAGGTACAGTTAGGTAAAGTTGGAGTTAATCACTGTTGGTTCTCATCCCTGGAAGTTCCCTGGGTGAAACCAGACCCTATACATGGAGGGCAAGGAGACATTAAAGAAAGAGGCAGCCACTCCAATTTGATAGGTGGGAGGTTCAATAAGCAAGGGAGCTTACAGAGGAGATTGTCTTAGGCAGCTACAAAATGAGTAGATCTCAGGCCTACCACCCAGAATCTTAACCTTTATATGGAAGCTTTAGCTCTGTTCAGTCGTGTGTTCTGTCCTGATGCTCTCAACATCTTACATTTTGAGGCTGGGTCCGGCTCCTGCTGTGGAAATAGTGGACTCAACGTACCTTCCAAGGACAGGGAAAGGGGTGAGGAGCCTTTGATCTGCTTGCCCAGATTTAGCTCATGGATATACTAGGGGTCCTATACTCTATATCACCTCCTCGAACAATTACCTGTTTACTTGTCATTTTCAGTTATGCTTCTGAAATTTTCTCTTTCTATCATGGCTCCACCAACTGATACAAGCTATGTCTTTAAAAATGTTTAAATGTTTATTTATTTTGTTTTTGGCTTTGCTGGGTCTTCGTTGCTGCGTGCAAGCTTTTCTCTAATTGTCACAAGAAAGGGCTCCTCTCCAGCTGCGGTGCGCAGGCTTCCCAATCAGCGGTTTCTCCTGCCGTGGAGCACAGGCTTCAGGGCACTCAGGCTTCAATAGTCGTGGCGTGTGGACTCAGAAGTTCCAGCTCCCAGGGTCCCAGGGCGCTGCCTCAGTAGCCGTGGTGCATGGGTTTAGTTGCCGCTGAGAATGTGAAGTCTTTCCAGATCAGGGATTGAATGTCTCCTGCATTGGCAGTCAGATTCTTTACAACTGAGCCACCAAGAAAGCCCCCAAGGCTGTATTTTGATGGGGGGAAAAAAAAAGACAGAGAGAGACAGATTTAGTCTAGGTCAAAGTTTCTCTTGATTTAAGGAGAATTTGGAGTCACATTTACATTTTTACTATAGATTCATTAAACCTGATGACTTTCAAAGTCTACTTTCCACCTCATGGATATACTACTTCTACTATTACTTCTGCTACTAGGAAGAAAGAGATAAAGGTAAAAATATCAAAATTATCAGTTATTCTAGAAGGTAATTTTCAATTACAGTGTGATTAGGCAGAATTAGTCTCTTTTCCAAAATCTTCCCCCTAAATTGGAGAATTAAAAAAAAAATCCCTCAATAGGGTTATTCTACTTATTTGAAACTGTGGAAAATTCTTGACATTATAGAAGGCTCACAAAATACAAAATATATTAACACTATGAGGTATTACTAGAAGAATACTTTGATTACTTTTATATTCTTAAAAATCCAAAGTTGAAAGAGCAGAGATATTCCAAATATCTGAGAAATTTTGAGACACAATTTTAAGCTTTTTATTTAGGCAAAATAGAGCCTAACAATTTTTATGGAGAAATTGTCTAATATTTTGTGTATGTAAGTCAGTTTCATAAATAAGGGATTGAAAATGGCACATCTGCTATTGTAGAAGTTCAAATTTTGCTGTTATGTAGAATTTTAATAATAATGATTAAAAAAAACATTTAAAATCTTAGTTTTATAACTGTGACTTACTTGGATTAGAAATGTTTAGTCCCTTTAGTTTAATGTAGTCAAATTTAGCATTATTGAAGAAATTAAAACAGAACTCCTGCCTCATTGAACAAATCAAAATATCAGGTCTTAGAGTCAAACTCAGTCTTCTTAATGTTTAGTCTGAATTAATAGATTAATGTCTTGTTAACTCTGGCTGAGCTCCTTGGCACAGAATCATTTCTAAATAGTCAGGTAATTGACATAACAGCTTAAACAAATCTCTTTACCTGAGACAGTTATCTAATCACATCAAGTATCTGGCTTCATCTCTTCTGCTGCATGAGGTCAACTGACTTCCGTGTGGCTTTCTGGCTTTTGTGTACTGTGTTTTTTAATTTGCTTCTGTTATAACCAACTGAAGGGAAGAAGGGCACTGAGCTGTGAGCACAGACAACCGTAACTTGCAGAACATTGGCTTCCAGTGTTGGGGACAATTTGAATTGACTCTGAGCCATCCGGGGACCCAGGTTGGGTGTCTAACTTCCATCTGTGGCCTGTTCTTCATTCCTCAGGGACAGATCAAGGCCCTCCTGCACCTGGCAAGCAATGCAACATTAGAGCTCAGCAGAGAGGAAAATAGGTAATCTTTTTCTTTGAACCCAGCTGGCATTCAACACACTCTTTGAAACAAGAGGACTGAGAGCTCTATAATTTTAATCCAGGTTAATATGCATTTTAAATAAAACTACAGATAACTGTTCTTCATCCATGCCCATTTCTACTGTATTACTCACTGCTCAAATTTTGCTGCTCATATTTGTCATGAGAAGTAACAAATATATGTAGTTTCTTGAAATAAGAACTTTGACTCTTGAAACCATTTCTCCTCTGCATGATTCGAATCCTAAAATTAATAATTCTCTCTGCAGTCTCCATATCCCAATTCTTAAGGGTCTCAAAAATTTTCATTGGTTGAATTGTAGCCAGCTGGGTTTTAAAATTTTTAATCATGAAGGACTTAGAAAAGAAGGGGAATTCTTCCTTATGGAGAAAGCTGAAGTCCTTAGCAGTTGTCAAATGCGGTCCTGTCGCCATGTGAATTTCTAGGACAAAGCCCCAAGAATGTGTTAAAGCTTGAGCACTATCTGCAACAGAAAAAGTCAAAGAAGCTGTCCGTTGAGGTCAGTTTGCTCTAGATTCCAGGTCCACCCTTCTCCACAGAGCGGTGGCTGTGTTTGGACCTTTGAATAGGTGCGTGACTCTGGCATTTTCTGGGAGGTGGTGACCCTCAGCTGCTACATCCTTCTTTGCTGGCATTGGCTTATCTGCCGCTCATGCTTGCTCTTGACCTCTGACGTCTAGGCAGCTCCCTTCAACCTACTCTCTCCACAGCAATGACACTTATTCTCAGCTTTAGTCTCGGTTTTCTCAGTAGTCACCGTTAACCCCGTTTCCTGAGATCAACACTTCTGAGGGAGGAGGTAGATCCTGACAGTGCTTTTCAGTAAAGCTTTTCAGGTTAATTTGTAGCTCATTGGAGCCTCTACGCACTTCACACCATGCTTCCTTAGAGTGTTAACATTTGTATTTTTTTAGCTTTTTTATTTTATATTGGAGTACACTTGAATAACAATGTTGTGAGAGTTTAAGTGCATAGCAGGGTGCTCAGCCATACATATACATGTATTCATTCTCCCCCAAAGTCCTCCCCTAAGCAGACTGCCACATAACATTGAACAGAGCTCCCTGTGCTACACAGTTGGTCCTAGTTGGTTATCCATTTTAATTTTATTTATTTTAATATAATTTTATATATAAAATAAATATATAATTTTATAATGTATAATTTATATAATTTTATTTATTTACCAGTGGTCATGTATGGATGTGAGAGTTGGACTGTAAAGAAGGCTGAGTGCCAAAGAATTGAAGCTTTTGAACTGTGGTGTTGGAGAAGACTCTTGAGAGTCCTTGGAGTACAAGGAGATCCAACCAGTCCATCCTAAAGGAGATCAGTCCTAGGTGTTCATTGGAGGGATTGATGCTGAAGCTGAAACCCCAATACTTTGGCCCTGATGCAAAGAGCTGACTCATTTGAAAAGACCCTGATGCTGGGAAAGATTGAGGGAAGGAGGAGAAGGGGACAACAGAGGATGAGATGGTTGGATGGCATCACCAACTCAATGGGTATGGGTTTGGGTGGACTCTGGGAGTTGGTGTTGGACAGGGAGGCCTGGCGTGCTGCCGTTCTTGGGGTCGCAAAGAGTTGGACATGACTGAGCGACTGAACTGAACTGAACTGATTTATTTAATTTCATTTCATTTATTTATTTATTTTTGCTGTGCTGGGTCTCCGTTGCTGCACAGGCTTTTCTTTAGTTGTGGTGAGCAGGGGCTACCCTCATTGTGGTCTGTGGGCCTTTCATTGCGGTGGCTTCTCTTGTTTCTGTCCCGGGTTCTAGAGCACAGGTTCAATAGCTCTGACACATGGGCTTTGTTGCTCTGTAGCATGTGGGATCTTCCCAGACCAGAGATAGAAGCTGGGTCTCCTGCATTGGCAGGAGGAGTCTTTACCACTAAGCTACCATGGAAGCCGGGTTACCCATTTTATATATAGCAATGTGTGCATGTGGATCCCAAACTCCCTAACTATCCCTTCCCCCTGACAAGCATATGTTCCTTCTGTAAGCCTGTGGGTCCGTTTCTGTTTTGTAAGTTCTTTCGTATCACTTCTTTTTAGATACCACACATAAGGCATACCATACCTTATTTCTCTTTCTTTGACTTACTTCACTCAGTATGCCAACCTCTAGGTAGTTGCTCGCATGAGCAGTGAGTTGAAACCTGTCATAGTGGACTGCATAGAATGCCCGCTTTCCAGGACCATGAGAGTGAAAGTGGGAGGAAGGGTACTTAAGGTCACCTGCCTCAAGACAGCTTGACTGTGGACGCTGTCACCTTCCTGTTCATCCTCTGTTCTACGTCAGTATGGCAGAGTATCCAGAAGATTCTTGTCTTTGCCTCTTGGAGGCATGCCACCAAGCAGGCAGGTGGACTTGGCTCTCCAGGTCCTTTGGGGAAGTTTGCTTCAAATCATGCAGAGCCTGTTAATTTCTGCCATTCTTTTCAGACATTCAAATTTGACCGAAACTATTTTGTAGCAAGAGCCATAGGCAATGTTAGCACTTGGGACACCTTCTAACTTTGAGATATTTCTAGATTTTTTGTATATGATTCTAAGGAGAAGCACACAGATGATTTAAAAAATAAGTGTGTTAATTAGGTGGGCTTCCCTGGTGGCTCAGTGGTAAAGAATCTGCCTGCAATGCAGGAGACCCAGGTTCCATCCCTGGGTCAGGAAGATCCCTTGAAGAAAGAAATAACAACCCACTCCAGTATTTTTGCTTGGAAAATCCCATAGGACAGAGGGGCCTAGCCAGCTATAGTCCATAGGACAGCAAAGAGTCGGACATGACTTAACAACTGAACAAGGACATGTGAGTTAGGTGAGTTCAGGGGATGTTCTTGTAAGAGAGACACATAGCATATTTTTGGTTTTGCTTATATGAATCTATTTCTGTGGGGCCAACTCTTCAGAGTGTCCTGTGCCAGGCACCATGGAAGTTGACTTTCTAATGAGCATTTAGAGACTGGAAGAATATTTTAATTTCCTGTTCTACTTTTGTCTTTGGAAGAAAATGATTAGTTCTTCATTGGAACTATGAAATGCATGATTTCTCAAGCCAAATATAGGACCTGAAATCAATAAAGAGGCCAAAATTTTAGTTATTTTAATCTTATGAGAAAAGAAAGGAAGGGAAGAAGGAAAAAAGAGAGAGGGAGAGAAAGAAAGTAAGGAAGAAATGAAAGAAGCCAGGCAGGGAGGAAGGGAAAAAGAAAGAGGGAAGAAAGGAGAAGGAGCCTGGAAGGTGGCTGAAACCTGGGTCCTGCCACTTGTGTGTTACTTGCAGAGGCCACCTCTGTAAAGCTGTCTAATAATAGTTTCTGGATCTGCATTTGTTGGGATCAAAAGAGCTAACTCATTAAGTCTCCTGGAGCATCTTGTGGTTCCTCTTCCATCCCAGGTTCAGCCCAATTAGTTCCCTCCTCTGACCCCAGCCAACCCAATCTAATCAAACCTTTAGCCCCCTCCTCTAGTCCCTCCTGGTGGCTCAGATGGTAAAGAATCCACCTGCATTGCAGGAGAGAAGGGTTCGATCCCTGGGTCAGAAAGATGCCCTGGAGAGGGCATGACAACCCACTCCAGTGTTCTTGCCTAGAGAATCCCCATAGACAGAGGAGCCTGGTGGGCTACAGTCCGTGGGGTCACAAAGAGTCAGACACAATTGAGTGACTAAAGCGCCACCACCGCCAACAAGGTAGAATGTGTTCACAAGTTGTTAGAAAACAGATGACAACTGACTAATGGAGGATAGGGATACAGTAATACTGGAATTCAGAGGCAGGCATCAATGAAGCGGGGAGACCCGGGTTTGATCCCTGGGTCGGGAAGATCTCCTGGACGCGGGCATGGCAACCCACTCTTGCCTGGAGAATCCCATGACAGAGGAGCGGTGGGCTACAGTCCCCGGGGTCACAAGGAGTCGGCCACGACTGAGTGACTCACGACAACAGAAGCAACCGGGCTGGCAGCAGTTCCGGGCAGGAAGTGCCGTGGTGGGAGGCCCACATCACTCGGCTGAGAGACACTGAGGTAAGAACACATGGGCTGCTTCGAGTCAACCCAAAGTGCACTCACCGGTTCCTGCTACCACAAGCCGCGCGCGCTGATGGGAAAAGAAAAGGACCAACCGTGGGGAAACGAGAGCGCGGGAAATCTCGCGAGAAGAGAGGACAGCGCAAAATCAGAGCCCGCGGGAAACGCGGAGAGCCCACAGAGCCGCTGCCATGGCGCCAGAGGCGCTGAGGAGACGCCGCCTGCCTCTGCGACCCCAGCGCGGGAGCGGCCGAACCGGTCCTGGAGGGACGGCGCCGCCTGGGCGCGGACTCGCTGCGCGGGCGGGATTAGTTAGACGGACGCTAGTGAGAGTGAGTCCTCAGTCGTGTCCGACTCTCTGCGACCCCGGGACTGTAGAGTCCATGGAATTCTCCAGGCCAGAGTGCTGGAGTGGGTAGCTTTTCCCTTCTCCAGGGGATCTTCCCCAGAGAAGTCCCCCCAGCCGTCTTGCTGTTGAAGAAAGCGACGCAAGATGAAAGTTACTCAGTCCTGTCTGACGCTTTGCAACCCATGGGCTATACAGTCTGTGGAATTCTCCAGTCTAGAATCCTGGAGTGGGTAGCCTTTCCCGTCTCCAGGGTATCTTCCCGACCCAGGGATCGAACCCAGGGCTTCCGCATTGCAGGAGGATCCTTTATCAGCTGAGCCACCAGGGAAGCAGAGGCAAAATAAGTCTTACTCTTTGCTTCAAAAAATTCCTGAAACCCTCTGTTTGGTGGATGTAACTTTTGAGCACATAAGCCTGCAGTCTCAGAATTGCAGGTTGCTCATTTAGGCAAAAAGAGCACTTACTAAACAAGGATCTCCTTTTTAAGACTCGGGAGTAGTTCCTCCTATCTCTGTGTCCACCAATCTTAAAGAATTATATCCCAAACTCCCTCCAGTCCTGATCCGTCCCCCCTTTAACTACTTGCACGCAGATTCCAAAACGAAATAAATATTTGCCTGGGACCCCCAAGATTCTGATACCCGGGTAAGTAAAGCACAGTAAGTACAGTTGGTGTTCTCCTCTATAGCAGTGTGCTAGTTAACCTCGGCTTTGCTCGATCGACAGGTTATTCTGATAGTCCTTTGAGAGTGTCAGCTGTCAGCAGAAGGAACCAGGCAATCTTCTTCAAGTGTTGTGAGTGTTACAACACTGATAAGGTAGGCTCAAGGAGAACTTAGAAGGGGCCCCTGGCAGAATCATGGGGAAGGAGTAGAAAGAGGTATGGGGGAGGCGATGTTTAAAGATCTGTACCATCTGGTGAGACAGAAAAGACAGAATGGGATGGAGGTGAGCTGAGAGTCAAAAAGGCGTTTTAAGATAAAAAGAATAACAAGAGTGATGGTGATTCATGAGAATGATGGGCAAGATGGGTTCCTGAGGTTGTGGTGATTTTGCGTGGCTTGAGTGAAGACTAGGAGGTGACAGAGGACAGAAAATGAGTTGGAAAATTAAACAGGACCCAGTAGGGTTGGTGGATTAGAAGTTGAAACACTTAGGAATACTGAGGTTATGGTGAGACTTAATTACCATGGACGTTTTGTTTGGTTGGTGGTTTAGTTGTTACTCCTGTCCTACTTTTGCGACCCCATGTACTACTGTAGCCCACCAGCTTCCTCTGTCCGTGGGATTTTCCAGAATACTGGAGTGGCTTGCCATTTCCTTCTTCAATTTTTGATTAACAACAGATAAAATCCCAAATTGGGACTGATGGGGCCAATAACTAAAGGGAAACAAGACAGTGGTTCCTGGAGAGCTGATAAGAAACCTTTTCTTTATCTACATTCTTATTATATTGCTGTGTTTGTTCATGGAAATTCTTTCAGTGGTACCCTTATGACCTGTATATTACACTTTAATGAAAAAATATAAGGAATGAAAGAAGGAAAGAGAGGGAGGCAAAGTGAAAGGGAAAGAATTATTTCTATCCATAAATAACTTCCTAGTGATAGGCTGATGTAATGCAGTATTTTAAATTTCAGGGTGAAAAGAAATCCAGGTACTATAAGTCACAGCATTATTGAAATAAGTGTCTAGGAGGACATTTTGTCTGTCTTTGGCGTTCTCTCTGTACCTGTACCTGTATGGGTCTTGGGGATTTTGATTTATGTTTGCAGAATTTTAAATTCAAGTACTTTCACCATAAGCAAAGTATGCTTTCTTTAAACCATGAAATGTGTCCCAAAGAAACCTTAAGAAGTGCTTGCCAGTTGCTAACTTTGAGCAAAAGACTGTTAAAATGCATTACAGTAAGTGTAATTACACAATAAATAAAGAATAACTATATACACTATTATGGAAACTAGAAATGCTGTCTAAAACTTGCTATTAGTGAAAAAACAAGGACATTAGCTTTCCAGGATTACCATAACAAATCTACACAACAAGGTGGCTTAAAAGAACAAATATTTATTTTCTCACAGTTCTGAAGTCTCCAAAATCAATATGTAGTCAGGACCATGCTCCCTCACCACCTTTGGGGGAATTCTTCCTTGTCTCTGCCTCTTTCATCACTTGGCATTCTCTTTGTGTGTCTCTGTAGCTCTGTTTCTTTACCACTAACATTGGATTAATGCCTACCCTGATGACCTCATTTTAACTTGATTACATCTGCAGAGACCCTATTTCTTTGTAAGGTGACTTTCATACATATTGGAATTTAGGATTTCAGTTTATCTTGTGGGGGATACAATTCAACAAGTTATAGAAAATCTGTAGTGTGAACTCATTTAGATATGTTTACATGAACATCTATATGTTTATACGAAAGTTTGGAAAGAACTGGAAAGATGAACACTAACTCAGTAGCGCTTTCCTCTAAGAGGAATGAAGAAATGTTTTCATAATTTCTCTATTCCCAAAGCATTTGGGTATTTTATAATGACCGTTTATTACCAATATTATTAATTCATTTTTTTCAGTGTGTATTTATTGAGTGCAAGTTATTACCATGAACTTGCCAAAAAAAAAAAAAAAATCTGTCCCAATAAAATACATCTAGAAGTATATATACCTTAAAGAAAAGTGTTCAGGGACTTAAGGGCTATTTCACTTAGTATAATTAATTTAAGATTTATCATTTTCCCTAACCAAAACACAGAAAAAATAGACACGCAGATCATATTTGGGTCACATTTGACCTATTTGTCATGTTCACGAGTAAACTTAATTTTGTAATGTCTTCTATCTGTGGGTCACATGGATTCAAGGTCAGGTGATTTCATTTATTTTGATCAATAGAGGTAGTAAAAATAAATTCTCTAGATTGGTTATTCTGTAGATACGTAATCTCTAATCTGGTCAGGATGTATAAAACATATATACAAACTCTCTAACAACATATATATATATATATATATATATATATAACACATATATACAAACATATATATACAAACTCTCTATTCCAATATAGGATGTTTCATGGTTTCATGGATTAGTCACTAAGTTGTGTCCGACTGTTGTGATCCCATGAATGGTAGCCTGCTAGGCTCTTCTGTCCATGAGATTCTCCAGGAGAGAATCCTGAAATGTTTTGCCATTTTCTTCTCCAGGGGATCTTCCTGACCCAGGAGTCAAACCCAGGTCTTCTGCATTGCAGGCAGATTATTTACCGACTGAGCTATGAGGAAAGCCTAATATAGGATTATTTAGGTACAATCTGGGTTTTAGTGTCATTGTGGTTAGACAGCCAAGATCTGTGGGGCTTCCATGATAGCTCAGTTGGTAAAGAATCCACCTGCAGTGCAGGAGACCCCGGTTCGATTCCTGGGTCAGGAAGATCCCCTGGAGAAAGGATAGGCAACCCGTTCCAGTTTTCTTTGGCTTCCCTGTGGCTCAGCTGGTAAAGAATCCTCCTCTAATGCAGGAGACCTGGGTTTAATCCCTGGGTTGGGAAGATCTGAAAAAGGGAAAGGCTACCCACTCCAGTGTTCCAGCCTGGAGAATTCCATGGACTGTGTAGTCTATGTGGTCGCAAAGAGTTGGACAGGACTGAATGACTTTCACTTCAGTTCACAGCCAAGATCTGTAGCATTAAGTTTCCTTTAAGATTTTAAACTACCATCTATTAATTAAAACAGCTGTCTTCTGTTACTTTACTTTCAACTTCATAATATAGCATCTGAGGTGGGAGTATGTCAGCTCATGTTTTCAAGTTTTGAAATTTATGTGCCATTCTTGGTGATAGTTAACCAGGCTACAAGCTCTAGGATTGGGTTTTGTCTCCCTGTGGGCACCAGAAAGTCATTCTTCTCTGAGGCATTGGAGCCTCAACCAGAGTTTGAGGCTTCCTGCAACAAGAGGACTTTGGAAAATGCAGTTCAGACCACTGGGCACCTTAAACTCTTCCTACACCAGGAGGACATTGCTCTCTTCTTCTCCAGTTTCTAAAAGGATTTCTCTTGTTACCTCTTCTCCTGAGACAGTGATTACCCTTTTCTGTGAGACCAGATATTTACAAAGGAAAAAAAAATGTCTATAAGTAGTTTCTGCTATTTTCCTTACAGCTCTGAGGCAAAGGAGTACTCAAAAGTTGACTTTTGGTTGTCATGGACGAGGAGAAAAATGCAAAGTTTAACAGAGATAAACAGCTCAAATAAGATCTTGCCACTGCATTATTCAGGAATGTTTATGATAAGAAGTTCAACACTAGCCAGCAAAGCATTTGTAAACACAAAAAAGAGCAAACAATTCCTAGTTTGGAAATATCTGTGTTTGTTGTTGAGATTATTGCTCCTTCCAATCTTGAGATGTAATAAAATATACTGTACATTTAAAAACTGTACTTTTAACTAAACTGTTAGAGATGGATTGAAATAAACATTGGCAAGTAATTGCCCCAAACTAAGTCAAAAAGCCTATTTTTGTCTCCCTGAGTGGAATCTGAGCCCTGATAAAATTTATTTGTAAACTTTGAACCCATTCTGTTTAGAATTGAGGGAGAAATTTGTCAAAGTCTATATAACCTGATTGACATGAACAAAGAAGTGCGGAGAAAACACATGTACAGAATCTTTTTTCTTAATGAATATGTAACTTCAGGATGAACAAGGGAAAATATGTATTGATGTGCTTTTAAGTTTTACTAAAGTTGCTAAGGTTATATTAAAATAGAAATGAGAAGTGTTTCCTTCCTATTTCTATTCCAGATAATGGGCTTTATTTGAACATGGCCAAACACTGGTGAGCCTAAGACTATCTGAAGGATAGGGCATGCAGAAATGTACCACTCAGGACTTTCACCCTCCAGAATTCAGTAATATTCCAGTGTCATACTTGGCCATATCTTAGCTAGAGTTTTATAATTTAAAATAAATATTAACCATTTTCAGGTTGCTTTCTGTGTTGTTTGTTAACTGTTAAAATTGTGTTCAGTGATTTTGTTGTTTTTTGTTTGAATTGCTTCTATCGCCTTGGACAGGAGACAGTCTTTTCACATCAGTTTCTTATATGGTAAAAGGAGGGTATGATACAGATGGAACCTATAGATGCAAATGTAGTACATTATGGGAAGAAATTGTTATTATAATATTTCCAGAATTCTCCTATGTAAAAAGGATAACTAGCTTCCCATAAAACATTTATTTTTGCCCAAAGATTTTAAGCACATAAGACAATGATATCTATTCATTCATTCTCTTAGTTACCTGCTGATTCATTCAGTGACCGTTTTTTAGTGTTTGTTACATGCAGGATATGGTGCCAAATACCAAGTATATCACAGTGAACCAAATAGAGAAAGTATTTTTTTCTTTTTTCACACGAAATTGACTGTGTTGTAGCAGTGGGGAAAGTGTTGGCACACAGAGGCCTGTTTGTGTGGTGATGGACCTCAAGCAATTCCATTAGTGAAGGATATAATTCTGAAAGGCTGTGATAATGCTGGCAAGAGACATGCATGCTATAATGAAAGATATAAAGGATAGCGTTTTGGCTGGAGAAGTCACATTTGAACAACTCCTGGAGGACAAAGAATTCATCAGCTGAAGTGTTGAGTGGGGAACGTTCTAAGAAAAAGAGGTGTATATGAAGGCCTTGAGCAAGGAAGGAGTATAAAGCATTCTAAGATCTGAGAGAGGGTTAATAGACTTAAGAGTGGATTCCAAGGGAGAAGATGGAGTAAGTGCTGATAATGTTGGCAGGGCCAGCCTCGAAGTGCCTGTGATGGCTTCACATCTTCGTAACTCAGCTGAAAACCACTTTGATATATAAAGCAGGAAAGAGTGACGTGACCCAATCTGTATTTTAAAAAGGATAATTCTGACAGCAGTGTGTAAGTTGGCCTACAGGCCAGGAGATTGAAAGTAAAGTAACTAATTGGTTGGTTTACCAATTGCCTAGAACGGTGGTAGGGATGGAGACTATTGTGGGCAATTTCACATTCCAGCTTGGCTAAGTCTAGACACTGATTTAGGAACTTTTGTGAAGATAAACACACACACACATATGTATTTTTTAAATTTGAGATTCATATTTAAATTATTAGACTTTGTGTAAAGCAATTTGCTCTCTGTAATATCAGGCAGGTAAAGAACTTAAGAGAAAAAAGCATTGATTTCCCCAAGGAAGAGGGCATTCTGCAAGCAGAATGACTTGGGGCTTGAGCTGCAATATCAACTCTTTGTTGGGTTTCCAGCCAGCCGGCCTGCCCCATGAATTCTGGACTTCTCAATTCCCACATTCACATGAGCCAATTCCTTAAGAATAAATCTCTCCCTCTTTTTCTCTGTGTGTTTCTTTATCTCTTTCTCTTTCTCTGTACACACACACACACATACTTTCCATCTAATTATTTCTGTTTCTCTGGAGAAACCTATTAATACACAGACCCCTAGTGATAGAGATAAAAAAGTGGGTGAATTCTCTTTCTGATTGAAGGTTTCTGATCAAATAAGATTTCATGTGCATAGGGGCTTAAGGAGAGTGAGATTCTTATGACTCAGAGGTTTTGGCAGGAGGGCCTGGGTCCATGGAATTGGACTTAACAGAAAGGAAGAAGACCTGAGGTGGTGGAGAGTTAGGAAAGGAAACCCAGATATTGATTTGAGGCATGCTACGTTCCAAATGCATAAAAGGTTTCCGAAAGGGATATAAGAATGAAGTAGCGTATGTAGTTTTTAGAGGTCTTAGACTGAGAAATCCATTTGTGGCCATTGACTTTAAAAGGATACTTAAACGTAAAAAGTATAAAGGGAGAAGAAAAGAGCCTCCAGGACTGCTGAGCGCAACTGCAGCATTTGAGAGTCTAGCAAAGGAAGAAGATGAAACAGAAAAGATGAAACAGGTCTCTTCTTTAATCACGTTTTTTTTTTTTTTTTTTTAATATCTATTTGGCTGTACCAGATCTTGCTTGTGGTGCGCAGGATCTTTGGTCATCACAGCAGCATGTGGGATCTTTAGTTGCGGCATGCGATTTCTCAGTTGAGACATGAGGGATCTAGTTTCCTAACTAGGGATGCTACCTGGGCCACTGTATTGGGAACATGAAGTCTTGGCCACTGGACCACCAGGGAAGTCCTTTGATCACTATTTAAAAAAAAAAGAAACAAAAGTAGAGTAGAGTTTAAGTCAGTGGTCACAAATCGGATTTATGTCAGGGAGAAGCAGATGTAACCACACATTATAAGGCAGTAGGTGCTTGATCACTTGTATTGTCACCTGCCTAATTTCAGGGCTCTTTAAAACTTCTTGATGTTAACAGAGCAGATATATGTATTTCTGTAAGTCTCATAGTTTGCTCACCATGTATTTGAGATCTCAGACTTAAGCCAATAGTAAAGAATTTCTTTTAATTTCTGTTATGACCTGTGTTACAAGTTGATTAAAGATAAGGTAGCAATTGGGCCACATTTAAAGACTTTTTTTTTATAATAAGTGTATTTGAGAGGAAACCGCATTCCATTTTTATTCAACTATTTCTTGACTTCTAATCAAACAATATGGCTTCAAAGAATTTCCCTTTCCCTCTTACAGTAGATGAAGATATCTCTCCATAACTGCTCCTTTAGGTGACTTGCACATTGCTATGCAAATGTGAACTCTCTTCCCAATTTTTAGAGCACATCATGCAAGCAAGGGTATTTGTATCCTTTATAATGTATGGTATAATAACTCTGAATATATTTTTGATCTTTGAATTTTAATTATGTCAATGGTATTTACTTTGATGTGAGTGTGTTTTTCTCAAAAAGATCAAGGTTTAGAATAAGTAGTCAATTTAGTAAAATAGTCTTTTCATCCTTTTTTATTATTTATTGAGTTCCTACAGTGTTCAGTGGACTTCAGCTTATGCTTAAGAGTCAGGCGGTATGCAGTGATCAAACAGTAATTTTTGAAGCAGCATTTATACATTTGATCTTTCTCACAGTTTTCTGCTTACATGTTCATGCTACTGAAAGGAGCACAGCACACTGATTTGGTGTGTGTGCTTGTCTTTAACATCATTCATTCACTCATTAGTTCATTAAATCCACTTTTATTGAGAATCAACTATGTGCACAATATTTATTGAGAATCCACTATGAGCTTCCTTTGTGGCTCAGTTGGTAAAGAATCCACCTCCAATTCTGGAGACCTGGGTTTGATCCCTGGGTTGGGAAGATCCCCTGGAGAAGGTAAAGGCTACCCACTCCAGTATTCTGGCCTGGAGAATTCCATGGACTACATCGTCCATGGGGTCACAAAGAGTTGGACACGACTGAGAAACTTTCACTTTACTATATGCAGAAATGTGGGGATATACAGATGAAGACTGCATGATTCTTTTCAAGTAAAGGTATCATATTTTGAGATACCAGTGATATTTCAGTGTGCTGTACATATTGCATTATGGTTTATTAGGTTTGGTGGGAACATAGAGTTGGAAGTATTTAACTTAGCTTGGGATAGAGGGATGGAAATAGTCTGAGAGAGTTTACTTGGGAAGGGGTAAGCTGAATCTTCAAAGGTATGTAAAATATTCTCAACAAAGTGGCTAGGAAGGGAATTTAGACAAAAAGGAATAAGTACTCTGTGATAATTATCCAAACTAGAGAACATTAAGGCATCTCAAAAAGAGGAAAAAAATCATACAATTAATTATGTTACGTAAAAATTAGGGAATATATGCCAGTTGACATTTGCTAACATTGACATAATCAAGCATTTATTGGTGTTTATTTTTGTTGGTTACTGGAGTTGGTTTGTTGAGTCCCATAGTTCTATGGTATGGACTATATTCTCAGGATTTTACAAGCTGAGTGAAGCTAGTGCTTTACATCAGATAGATAAATATCAATTCCAGTATATTAAAATGATCTTGTAGAGTACAATACAATAATCTGATTATATCACTTGTATGTAGATTTAAAGACACCTTTCCTTTGAAAAATATGGCTTTATATTAGACTAGAGGAGTTAGAAAGTTTCTGCACTTTTAAAATTTAAATGGTTAAATTGTCAAATTTGGTATCAAACATGTTACTTAATGAGGCTTCTGAAGGGTCTGTTGCTTCCCAAGTAGCTCAGTGGTAATGGCAGAGCAGGAGACATGGAGATACAGGTTTGATCCCTGGGTCAGTCGGGAAGATCCCCTGAAGAAGGCAATGGCTACTCACTCCCGTACTCCTGCCTGGAAAATTCCATGAACAGAGAAGCCTGGCGGGCCACAGTCCGTGGGGTCGGAAGAGAGTCAGACATAACTTAGCCACTAAACAGCAACAACAAAAGGTCTATTACAAAGTAAATAGAACATTTCTTTCCATTTAAAGTCTTGCAGTCTAAGAGGACGGTGAATAATTTTGACTTTTACATGTCGTGATAGCAGAGGGGGCAAGTGCCACTGTATGCTGAGGGGCAGGGACTGATGCCCAGGAAAGCCTGAATGGGTTTCATTCCATGGGGTCGTTTGATTTGAGGTTGAAAATGAGTGGGAAGTCACTCAGAAAATTCCAGGCACATCTGCTGTGAAGGTGGAATAAGGACACCAGTTTTGATAACTGCTTGCGGTCTGGTACAGTCCAACCAAAATGCAGGGTATGGCATGTATTAGCAGGAATGTAGCACTGGGATCAGAAGAGATTATGGACACTTTTGTACAACATATTTTTTAATTTATTCCATAGCATCTAGAAGATTCAATTATTATGGTAAATGTAGCATAAACTTTCTATTCTGTGCTTATTTGGTTTTATTATTGTCTTTTAATTACTTAAATTTCCAAGGCCTGTTTTTGTTTTAATTGAGAAAATGAATTTGAGAATAAAATAAAACTGAGGAATATATTTATTACCTTAAATAACAATGAAAATAATTTAAAAGTGTGCTTATTTCTTTACAACTGAGAAAATAGTTTCCAAATGTACTTCATTGTAACTTTTTACCTTCTTCCCTAATTTCCTGCTCCTTGGGACTTATCCGGTATGGGTACCACAGGCAAAGGCACCATGGCTGTGCACTGCCCTTTAAGTTTTTATTCTCCAATATATATATAAATGCAGCACGCGCAGGTGTACCTTGAGATCCCTGGGCTTGTTTCGCAGTGGCTGGTGTAAAGTGGCAATATGTTTCAGAAAAATTTTCTCATAACCCAAAACTCTGTGAAATAGTGTTGTAATCACATTTCACAAAGGTCAGTAAAATGTAATCAACAAATTCCCACATGTGAACAAAATGATGTCTTTGTATTACATTCTTAGGCATCTCACTTTCAACTAATCTAATAAGTGGATCCTTGAGATGAGACAGAATCAAAATTGTTATAAGCCATCTCCAAAATTATATGCCTATTAAACATTGTCTGCTTGTGTGTATATAGGGCACATGTACACTGTCTTTACAAATACATAACATTTATTTTAATGATATGGTAATTACACATTTATTTTATTTTATTTTTATTTATTTTTATTAGTTGGAGGCTAATTACTTTACAATATTGTAGTGGTCTTTGCCATACATTGACATGAATCAGCCATGGATTTGCATGTATTCCCCATTCCAATCCCCTCTCCCACCTCCCTCTCTACCTGACCCCGCTGGGTCTTCCCAGTACACTTGTCTCGTGCATCCAACCTGGGCTGGTGATCTGTTTCACCCTAGATAATATACATGTTTCGATGCTGTTCACATTTATTTTAAATTAAATTACACATTTATTCCAAAGAACTGTTGATTTAATTTCACTTTTAGTCATTATCCATTCTCTTACTTCAGTTCAGTTCAGTCCAGTCGCTCAGTCGTGTCTGACTCTTTGCGACCCCATGAATCGCAACACACCAGACCTCCCTGTCCATCACCAACTCCTGGAGTTTACTCAAACTCATGCCCATTGAGTCGGTGATGCCATCCAGCCATCTCATCCTCTGTCGTCCACTTCTCCTCCTGCCCCCAATTCCTCCCAGCATCAGGGTCTTTTCCAATGAGTTAGCTCTTTGCATGAGGTGACCAAAGTGCTGGGGTTTTAGCTTCAGCATCAGTCCTTCCAGTGAACACCCAGGACTGATCTCCTTTAGGATGAACTGGTTGGATCTCCTTGCAGTCCAAGGGACTCTCAAGAGTCTTCTCCAACACCACAGTTCAAAAGCTTCAGTTATTCAGCACTCAGCTTTCTTCACAGTCCAACTCTCACATCCATACATTCTCTTACTTAACATGTATTAAATTATGATTATTATTATGTTCAATGACCGATGATACATTTTGACATGAAAAAGGCTGCCTAATATAACAACTTTGATAAATGATAATTTAAAATTATTTATATTATTATTTGTTTGAAGAAGTAGTGATATCACTTTAAATCCTTTCCTTAACTTGAAAATGTAATTCTGATATTTCAGACCTAAAGAAAATTTGATTTTTCCATGAAGCACCGTAAATAAGATAAAAGCACAAGTAGGTCTTTCTGATACCTCATTGAACTTAATGAAATAGTTTTAAAGAATGAAATGAAAGACGTGTGTGTGATAGGGAATATAGTGGCTTAGCTCCCCTTTCTTTGTCACCTATCTATCAAGGGTCATCTTTCTTGTAGCTGCATCTTCATAAGGACCATAAACACACAGGTATTATAAAAGTTATTTTAAAATTATTAAAAAAGTGTTCCAATATTGCACACTTGAGAATCTCATGACTCAGAAGTTAAAATGTTCTATTAAAAAAAGTCATCTTTGAAAAATAGGTTTCAAAAATCCTATCCTGGTATAAATATCAAGTTCAAAATAAAGCCACTTGGTTCATTTACACCCTCTAAAGCAGTACTTAGTTATCTTTCATCATCAAGATCTATTATGTATAAGAAGAAAATAATAGTCACTTTTTTTTTTATTATTTCTACAACATGTTAACTTTCTCTATAGTAACATAATGATAGCTTTGGGATAAACATCATCCAGTCTTTAGAGACATCAAAGATGACTCAGTCTTAAGTAAGAGTGTGTTCAAATTGAGGACAAATAAACTCAACTGCCTAAGCTGGAGCCCTTGACCTAGAAGAGCCCATGCTTCTGTGAGTAAATAAATAGTGACATTATGATGCAGTCCAGTAAGTGCTATTCCACAAATATGACAAACTGGGTCAAAATGATCTAAGTGGATGTTACATTACCACAGCCATTCTTAGAACAATGTAAAAAGCTTTTGAATGAGCCAAATGAAATGATGAAATTCTGCACTGGTTTCTAGTTATAAAATAAACTTCTATTTCACAGCATCTCTGTTAGTTAGCACAAAAATCCTAGTCTCTGTTACCTTCTGACTTCTGATCCTAAAGAGCCATATGGGTCTCGATTCTCCTGTTAGTAACTTAATGCTCTGTGTAATTAAGGGGGCATATGTTTCCTGCACAAAATCAGTGTTAGATCTCCTTTATGTGGCAGAAACCAACACGGACCAGGTTGTAATATCAGCTTTTATCTGCTGCCAATAAACCTTAAAATTGCTTTAATAAAATTCAGAGAAAATGACGATACATCTTGTAGCTTTCACATGGATTATTCAAGCTTATTCTGAGACTTCCTGATCAGGAGAACATAGCACCTTGTCACTCCCCAGACCTGTCTACCTACAGACAGATTTTTATGGTTACAATATGACCAGATATCAGGCAAAGCTAAAATTCTCTTCAGAACCTTTTTATTCTTTGTGAAATTTATGTACTTGGAGCAACATTCCAACCCACTGATTTTTAAACATCTCACAGGAAATCAATGTTTCTTTTCTATTAGCCCAGGCTCTGTAAAGCATAAACTACAGGTATATGGTCAAACAAATGTGAGTCATCTGTATAATTTTATACATGAAGGGGACAAAATGTCATATCACCTTTTTGTTTCATGTTCTGAGAATTGACTGTCTTTGATCTTAACTCAGAATAGCTGTAGAATTAAGTCCTTTATCTTGATGCCTTATTCTGCTTCAAGCTGCTGGAAGAATGATCTAATTCCTTTCCTTTGTTCTGCCTAGTACACTTCGGAGCTCTCAGAAAATACTGTTCTTTTACTAAAGCAGTAATTGTCAGAGACCCCAGCTAGGAGTCACGTGCTGGGGTTCTGCACAAATCAGAACCCCCTGTAGGCAGTGGGATTTTGAAACTTGAAAACGAATGAAAAGCAAAGTGATGTATGAATATGTGAGTCAATTTTTATTTGTTCGTAGGAGTGTATATTAGATTGCAGTCATCAGTGTAGTTATTCTGTGCTGTGCTATGCTTAGTCGCTCAGTCGTGTCTGACTCTGTGACCCCAGGGACTGTAGCCCACTCTGTCCATGGGGATTCTCCAGGCAAGAATATTGAGTGGGTCGCCATGCCCTCCTCCAGGGGATCTTCCCAACCCAGGGATGGAACCAAGGCCTGCCGCTTTGCAGGCAGATTCTTTACCCTCTGAGTCACTGGGGAAGTAAAAAAATGCTGGAGTACTTAGCCTTTTCCTTCTTCAGGGGATCTTCCCAACCCAGGAATCGAACTGGAGTCTCCTGCATTGCAGGAGGATTCTTTACCAACTGAGCTACCTGGGAAGCCCTGTAATTATTCTGTACCCCTTCTCAATTCTATGTTACTTTGTAATATCCTCTTACAACTTTCCTACCTTTTGATCCTGACCTTGCCTGGAGAATTCCATGAACAGAGGAGCCTGACAGGCTACAGTTCATGGGATCACAAAGAGTTGGGCATGACTACATACTTTAGCTGTGGGGCTTGTTTTGGTCCAGTGATGGAGGGTGTACCAGTTCTGAGCTTGGATTTCAGGACTCCTTGCATGTTTATGGTTGAGTTCTTGTGCTTCTGCCATAGTCAGAGAACAACATTCCTGGAAGTCTTGTTACTCCTAGGAGAGAGAGGGGAGATGTGTGGAGCAGAGCCAACTCACAGACTGGCGAAGAACTCACCCCCATGAGCTGCACACTCTAGAGGAATGAGAACTGCATGTTTATTTTTGTATGCTATTGAGTCGTAAGGTGACTTGTTTTGCGGCAAGGGACGGTCAGTCTGCATTTGATTTACTAAATAGAACTCCACTGCCAGAGGTGACTATTCAAGTTTTTCAAACTCCTTATTGAAACTGACAACCAATGTTTTGTTAATTAGTATATAGTTTGCTAGAAATTGCTTTTTATGGATGAAATGGATAAGGTTCAAGATATGTCATGGCCCTACCACCATACTTATTTGGGTTCTGTAGCTTAGATAATCCAGTCACCTCAGCAAACCAAAGATCTTTTGACCACGTCTGGAGAGTCATTTCCTGTGTTCTTCCTACAGCATGCAGGACTCTGTCTTCTGATTGGACTCTATTGGCCAAAAAGTATAGAAAAACCCAAATGAAATTTTGGGTTTTACAAAAAAATTTTATAAGGAAATAAATAAACATATGATTGATTTTGTGGTTGATTTCTAATACATGTTTGCCTATATGGGACATTTTTCTGAGGCTTGTTTTCATTGTGAAATATGGAGGAGGTTATTAATGCTTTGCACCAAATTCTTCTAGCTCTTCATCTTTCATGGGACGTTGCACCTTGGTGTTTGTCGTTAGCATGTTGTGAGAGGCACTTCCTGCATGAACATCAAATTACTACTATAAGACTTCTAGGATTCTTCCCCTTTGCCTTCTGCCATGGCCTCTGACAATGTTCCATTTAGTTGCTGTCTGTCAGTCTTGGTCCCCAAATAAAAATGACAAGGACAAGGTCAGACCCCTCAGTCAACATGCCATGGATATAAGACTGTTATTTTAGCCTCTCACATGTTTTATCCTTTACTTTAGCATAGGCTCAATTTACATACCTTTTGATAGCCAGGATACTAAAAAGAGGATATGTAGAAATCACCTGCCTCTAAACACCTCAAGTGAATGATAGAAATGTAACTTGACAGTTATTGAATGGATAATTTGGCAAAAGTGAGGTTGATAAATTTCTATACCCATGACTCAAATACAGCTCCCTAACCCCTTGGGGCACAAGCTGTAGCTAAAGTCATCTCTCTTTTCTATAGTGAAAATGTCACATTCGAAAAAGGACAGAAACAGTATGGACCTAACAGAAGCAGAAGATGTTAAGAAGAGGTGACAACAATACACAGAAGGATTATACAAAAAAGATCTTAATGACCCAGATAACCACGATGGTGTGATCACTCATCTAGAGCCAGGCATCCTGGAGTGTGAAGTCAAGTGGGCCTTAGGGAGCATCGCTATGAACAAAGCTAGTAGAGGTGATAGAATTCCAGCTGAGCTATCTCAAATCCTAAAAGATGATGCTGTGAAAGTGCTGTACTCAATATGCCAGCTAACTTAGAAAACTCAGGAGTGACCACAGGATTGGAAAATGTCAGTTATCATTCTAATCCCAAAGAATGCTCAAACTACCACACAGTTGCACTCATCTCACACACTAGTAAAGTAATGCTCAAAATTCTCCAAGCTAGGCTTTAACATTATGTGCATCGAGAACTTCCAGAGGATCAAGCTGGATTTAGAAAAGGCGGAGGAACCAGAGATCAAATTGCCAACATCTGTTGGATCACAGAAAAGGCAAGAGAATTCCAGAATAACATCTACTTCTGCTTTATCTACTATGCCAAAGCCTTTGACTGTGTGGATCACAACAAACTGTGGAAAATTCTTAAAAAGATGGGAATACCAGACCACCTGACCTGCCTCTAGAGAAATCTGTATTCAGTTCAGGAAGCAGCAGTTAGAACTGGACATGACACAATGGATTGGTTCCAAATCAGGAAAGGAGTACGTCAAGGCTGTATATTGTCACCCTGCTTTTTAACTTATATGCAGAGCACATCATGTGAAATGTCTGGCTGGTTGAAGAACAAGCTGGAATCAAGATTGCCAGGAGAAATATCAATAGCCTCAGATAGGCAGATGACACCACCCTTTCGGCAGAAAGTGAAGAGGTACTAAAGAGCCTCTTGATGAAAATGAAAGAAGAGAGTGAAAAAGTTGGCTTAAAGCTCAACATTCAAAAAAAAAAAAAAGATCATGGCATCTGGTTCCATCACTTCATGGCGACTAGATGGGGGAACAATGGTAACAGTGAGAGACTTTATTTTCTTGGGCTCCAAAATCACTACAGAGGGTAACTGCAGCCATGAAATTAAAAGACACTTGCTCCTTGGAAGAAAAACTATGACACCCTAGACAGCATATTGGAAACAGAGACATTACTTACCGACAAAGGTCCGTAAGTCATCTAGTCAAAGGTCCATCTAGTCAAAGCTATGATTTTTCCAATAGTCATTCATGTATGTGAGAGTTGAACCATAAAAAAAGCTTTTTGAACTGTTGTCTTGGAGAAGACTCTTGAGAGTCTGTTGGACTGCAAGGAGTTCCAACCAGTCAATCCTAAAGAAAATCAGTCCTGAATAGTCACTGGAAGGACTGATGCTGAAGTTCCAATACTTTGGCCACCTGATGGGAAGAACTGACTAATTAGAAAAGGCCCTGATATTGGGAAAGGTTGAAAGTGGGAGGAGAGGGGATGATAGAGGATGAGATGGTTGGATGGCATCACTGACTCGACAAGTGTTAGTTTAGGTAGGCTCCTGGAGTTGGTGATGGATAGCGAACCCTGGCATGCTGCAGTGCATGGGGTCTCAAAGAATCAGACACGACTGAGTAACTGAAGTGAACTGACTCAGTCTGAGGGCTTCCCTAGTGACTCAGACATTTAAAAATCTGCCTGCAATGCCGGAGACCCAGGTTCAATTCCTGGGTTCGGAAGATCCCCTGGAGAAGGGCACGGCAACCCGCTCCAGTATTCTTGCCTGGAGAATCTTATGGAGAGCTGTCACCCATGGAAGCACATAGAGTTGAACATGACTGAATGACTAACACACACTCAATCAAAAATACAGCTTGAAACTTCTCTGGACTGAGAATAAGCTGATAGGGCTCTAATTTTTTCTCAGTCAACAAGCAAATTGTTTTAAGTAGGATGTCTGATTTCTCATGACTGGGACATGCTCAGAAAGTGGGGAGAATATCTGGTTTAAAAGATTCCTAGTGGTTTAGGAATAAATCATATATGACATGGAAGAAATACATTTTTTGGAAAGTTAAGATAGTTAAATAAACTTAGGCTATTTTCATTTTCACTTTCTTTCAGCAAATACT
The DNA here is from genome assembly GCF_963930625.1 of Muntiacus reevesi. Lineage (NCBI taxonomy): Eukaryota > Metazoa > Chordata > Mammalia > Artiodactyla > Cervidae > Muntiacus > Muntiacus reevesi. The sequence continues at coordinate 92,470,468 of NC_089255.1, read as the reverse complement.
CTGGGCCAATCCCGGCAAAAGCCTTTGCACCCCAGCTGGAAAACTTCACCAGCTCATAGGAAATGGTGTCTCAGAAGCTTTTCACCTCACTGCTGCTGAGCCGCGAGATTGGAGGACTTGCCGAACATATGCATAATGCATTTCAATATGGTTTTCATGTGGGTGATCTCATTTAGTCTTCCCACAGTACTCTACTTAAGTATGATTCTTTCAATGAAGGATTCTTCATAAGCAATTGAAGGTCAGGTCAGGTAATTGGCCAAGACCACACAATGAGATGAAATTAGCAGAATTTCAACTCTAGCAGATTCCTTTTCCTCCGGGGTCATGCCTTTGTTCTGCTATAAGCTGCCTTGTGTTCCATCTCCACCAGGACTCTGCTTTAAAACATACAGATGATATGTTCTTAGTTCACTTTAGGTGTTGGCTAGCCTTTTCCCTGAGTGACCAAGCCCAGGTCGGCATGTCATACACAGAATTCAGTGGCCCAGCAGTTACATCCCCCTGAAGATACGTGTTACCTTTTCTGACCTCTCCCATTGGTCTAATTTTTTCTTAGTCTTCAATTTCTTTTCTTGCCATCTTTTCCCTTTTCTCTATACTTTTCTCCACTCAGTACTGTGTTTTGGGGATTTGGTGAAAGAAAAATGAGTGAGGATTAAGTCATTGCATAAGTAAGTGAGGGAAGAAGGCTGAAGCATTTTAGGTTGTTTTTTTTTTTTTTTTTTCCTTCCTTTTAACCAACCAAAATGAGTGAAATATGATTGGTGGTAAGTTTTTGTTATTTCCAAAGGCCTTGGGATTAAAAATCTAATAAATGTACTTTCTTAAAATACAGTTTAAATGCATCTTATGTCTTATCTCTTTATACAAATCTCCCGATTGTGAGAAAAAGAGAGCAAATGTATGCTGACCTGCTTAAAAGAGGCAAAAGACCTGTATGTACTCCAAAAACTATAAGACACTGCTGAAAAAAAAAAAAATTGAAGAAGACAAGCAGATGGAAAGATATACCAAGTTCTTGGACTGGAAGAATCAATATTGTTAAAATGACCATACTACCCAAGGCAATCTACAGATTGCCTGTAAATTTACCAATGGCAATTTTCACAGAACTGAAACAAAGAAAATGAAAATTTGTATGGAAACACAGAAGAACTCAAATAACCAAAACAGTCTTGACAAAGAAGAATGGAGCTTGAGGAACCACATTCCCTGAGTGCATACTATACTACAAAGCTATACCAATCAGAAAAGTATATAACTGACACAAAAACAGACACACAGATCAGTGGAACAATTTAGAAAGTTCAGAAATAAATTCACACACATACGATCAATTAATCTATAAAATGGTGGCAAGAATGTCCAATAGAGAAAAGAGAATCTCTTCAGTAAATAGTGCTGGGAATACTAGACAGATGCATATCAAAGAATTAAATTAGATCATTCTCTAACACCATATACAAAAATAAACTGAATTCAAGATTTAAATGTAAAACTGGGTACTGTTAACACTCCCAGAGAAAAACATAGGCAGAGCACTCTGACATAAATCACAGCCATATTTTTGGATGCATCTCCTAGAATAATGGAAATAAAAACAAAAATAAGTGAAACTTGATTAAACTTTAAAAAATTCTTGCACAGCAAAGGAGACCATAAACAAAATGAGACAACTTACATGGTGGGAGAAAGCACTTTCAAACAGCATGACCAGCAAGGGATATATTTCCAAATATGCAATCATCTTACACAGCTCATTATCAAAAAACAAGCAACCCAATCAAAAAATGAGAAGAAGACCTAAGTATGCATTTCACCAAAGAAGACATCCATATAGCCAACAAGCACATGAAAAAAATGCTCAGTATCACTAATTTTTAGAAAAATGCAAATCAAGACTTACATGAGGTGTGTCACCTCACAGTGGTCAGAGTGGCCATCATTAAAAAGTCTACAAATAATAACACTGGCGAGGGCCCAGCAATCCCAGTACTGGAAATTTATCTGGAAAAGATGAAAACTCTAAGTCAAAAAGAAACATGCCCCCCAATGTTCATAGCAGCACGATTTACAGTAGAGAAGACACAGAAACAACCTAAGTGTCCATCAACAGGTGAATGGATAAAGAAAATATGCCATATGTATATATGATATGTATATATGCACACACAATGGAATATTAGCCATAAAAAAGAATGAAATAATGCCGTTTGCAGCAACATGGGCAGTCCTATAGACAGTGATACAAAAGAACTGATTATAAAACAGAAATAGGCTCATACACATAGAAAACAAACTTACTGAGTCAAACAGGAAAGGGAAGGGGAGAGATACATCAGGAATTTGCTATTAACAGGTGTGTGTGTGTGTGTGTGTGTGTGTGAGTTGCTTAGTAATGTCCGACTCTCTGCAACCCCATAGACTGTAGCCCACCAGGCCCCTCTGTCCACAGGATTCTCCAGGCAAGAACACTGGAGTGGGTTGCCATTTTCTTCTCCAAAAGAAACTATAGAGAGAAAGTGAAGTCGCTCAGTCATGTCTGACTCTTTGAGACCCCATGGACTGTAGCCTACCAGGCTCCTCCATCCATGGAATTTTCCAGGCAAAAGTACTGGAGTGGGTTCCATTTCCTTCTCCTTATTAACAGGTAGATACTAGTATATTTAAAATAGATAACAAGAACTTAGTGTAAAAAACAAGTAGCTATATTCAGTATCATTTATAATAACCTATAAGGAAATGTAACCTAAAAAAGAACAGGTATATGTATAACTTTCCTATATACCTAATATTTAATATACCTAATGTGTGTATATATATATATATATATATATATATATATATATATATATATATATATGCCTAATATATAAATATTAAAATCAACTATACTTCAATTAAGCAAATGGGAAAAAAAGAAAAAAAAAGAATGTAAATAATGAACAAAAGTGTGCTAGCCTAGTCTTACACACTGGAGATAGCCAGTAGGATTATATAATGTTTCTTTCTTAAATATTCATTGAATATAGACATTTCAATTAAATGCTAGCTGTTGGAGGGGTAGGAAGTTGACTATTATTTTGACATAAGCATTATCTTAAACTTTAGTCCTCAACAAATATGGTCAAAAGTGTGTTTGTATATTGAATCTTCCCAACCCAGGAATCTAATCTCGCATCTCCTGTGTCTCCTGCATTGCAAGTGAATTCTTTACCTCTGAGCACCAGGAAAGCCCCTGAATATTAGGATGAACTTCAGAAAATACATTTGCTTCAGGTGGTGAAGAAAATGCTGAATTTCTTGTATTTTATTCCTAAGAATCCTTCTTGGTTAACCACGTTTCTTGTTTGTTTTCTCTCATTATCTATAACATTTCCATCTTTAGAGATAACACCTTGTTCCATTTTGCAGCCCACCTACAGCAATATTGTCATCGTTTTATGTTAAACTTGTTCCCAGATTGATTAGTCATGGTGATGTATTGCCAAGTACAGTAGGTTACACAGAGAAAAATCTCTCTGCACAAGGAGAAGCTCATTGTCCTTGTGATCTTTTTTCCCCTGCAGAAGATATGCTAAGGAATATAAACATATCTTTTGACCATATTTATTGAGGACTAAAGTTTAATAAATGCTTATGTCAACATAGTAGTAAACTTCCTCTGACAGCCAACACTTAAGATGTCAACATACATATATGAATGCATATATGTGTGTTGTCATGGGCGATAGTTGTTGATGAAAACTCAATCCTTAGTCAGGGAAACAATATTCAGAAGACGTTCAACTTACCGCAGGAAACAATGAAAGGAAGGAAATGTTAGTCAAGGGTGAAAGGCACCATATGTCCTCCAGTACCTGGACACAACGGGGAGTCAGCCTAATAGCTATCTTCATGCACCCTGCTGTGTGTAGGTATCGAGGACATATGGTCTATTTCACCCTGAACTGTGAATTTCCTGAAACAGCTGTAATGTTCTTTTAATGAAGTTTGTGTGGGTCATTATATATAAGCCGGGATGTTTAAAGCACCCCCGTTTCTTTCACTCACAGTAATCAAAGGACATTTGTCCTTGTCAATGTATGCTTCTTGCTGCTGAATTTTTCCAGTTTTGAAATGTTACCTGCTCAACGCCCTCCTTTCTCCTCTCTTCCTTTCTCCGGAAATCTGTTTTTCTCTCTCCATTTCTAGATCTGATTCCCTTTTCTTCTTTTTCTATTTTCTGTAGTTAGCACAGGGCAGATTTGAGGAAAGGATCTTTCAAGTTATTTTTAAATTAACATCTTACATATCAAAACTGTGTGCACTTTTATTTTCAAAATGCTTGGAACAAAATTTGGATCTCAATTTCAAGTTTTGGATTTCAAATATATTAGTCTAAGTAAGAAGCTCTGTTCATTATCTCCTGAAGTGTCTTTTTTTTTTTCCTTCAGGGCATTTTATTCTCATTCTGAATTCAGCACAGCCAGTTCTGATTTGCAGCCTGTGACTTAGAAATAGTTTAATGGGATTTGTAGATTCAAACAGTATAATGTATCCCGATTGTGAGAATGAGAAAGAAAATCTTACAAGGGTTGAGTGGAGAGTAAATTATGACAAAAATCATATAAACCTGTAGTAAAGGATATGGTTGAAAGATATACTTTTAGGGAGGTATTCCTGATGTGAAATTAATTTGGCATAAGTGTAACTGTTAAGGAGATAGTTCATCCAGAATCAATAAAGATGGTTACTAGCTCAAGTAAGATGCACATGACACTGTCTTAGAAAACAGTTATTTCTCCAGGTTCATTGCTGCTGCTCTTTCGTTGCTCAGTCGTGGCCAGCTCTGCGACCCCATAGATTGCAGCCCGCCAGGCTCCTCTGTTCATAGGATTTCCCAGGCAAGAATACTGGAGTGGGTTGCCATTTCCTTCTCTGGGGGATCTCCCCAACCCAGGGCTCGAACCCATGTCTCCTGTGTCTCCTGCACAGCAGGTGAGTTCTTTACCTCTGTGCCACCTGGAAAGCCCCAAGCTTCCTTGAGAGGGGAATAAAATCTTACTCAATAAGGACCCAAATAACTACTTACTTAAATTAATAATGACTCAACTTCTTTTAAAAAAGATACTAGTATGTAATAGAGCACAACACTGTAACTTCACATGAGGACTTTTCATTGTAGTTTTGAATTATGATAAATGTTAGATCTACCTCATTTTAAATGGTTTTGCTTTACTTAATATGCAGTTTCTATTCTTTGAAAATAGATTTTTGAATATTTTTCCTGGTAGGAAAATATTTATGGTAATAGGAGAGATGTAGCCATATTCCTTCATAAAGACTAAGAAACTGAAATGTCCACACAAAAATTGTTCAAGCCAATCTTTATGAATAAAGTGTGCTTTTAGCTCAAAAATCTTTGTGTTTGGTAATAAATGGGACTGAATGGGTAGAGATTAGGTTGCAAATTCTTCTAGGCATTTTCTTTAGTTAAAAAGAAAAGTTTTGTTTTGTTTTGTTTTAGAACATTCTGTATGTTCTAATCATATTTAAATGTTTTAACATCAATCAAATTGCTTTTCTGAAGGGTAAAATCACATTAAAGCTAATTTTACTATCTTGGAATTTATGATACTTAATATCTATAAAAAGTTTACTTTTGTTCAGTTTTTGATAAAAGGATTAACCAAGTAAAACAAAGCAAAAGAAATACCATAGGGCAATCTCCTTGAGAAAATGTTTTGCTTGACTGGTATATATATATTTCTAAAGGTTTCTACAAGATATTTATCACAAGTAAATTTATATATATTCATTAAAGTAGGAGCAAATTATCAGTATTAATTACTCAAGTCCTTTTGCTCTAAAAAGTGATATTTATTTTTAAGTATTTTATGATTCTTATTTAACAATAATGTATATTCGTTTTTCCATCCATGCAGAGATTTTTTTTTTTTTCCATTTGCATCATGGTTCCAGTCACTTAACAACTATTGACAATTTTTTGTACCGAGGACCATATGTAGCCAAGAGAGGCAGCTCATGGTGGAGACGCCTGACAGCTGGCTTCACACCCCGACCCTCCCCTGCTTTGCTATACCAACTGCGGGCAGGGCAAATGACTTAATTTCTCTGCTCCTAGTTACCTTATCTGCAAAATGAAAGTGTGTGTCTAGGGCAGTGCTCCTTTAACTTTAGCATGCATAAAGATCACCTGGGATCTTGTGGAAAATGCAGATTCTTTCCCTCACCCTTCCCCTCCAGCAACCATAAGTTCATTCTCTGTCTGTGAGTCTGACGTGGGGAAGGGATATTTATGGAGTTTGGAATGGACATGTACACACTGTTACATTTAAAATGGACAACAAATAGAGGTCTACTGCACAGCAGAGGGAATTCTGCTCAGTGTTATGTGGCAGCCTGGGTGGGAGGGGAGTTTGGAGGAGAATGGATACTCATGTATGTGTGGCTGAATCTCTTCGTTTTTCATTTGAAACTATCATAATATTGCTAATTGGCTATACCCTAATACAAAATGAAAAGTTTTTAAAATCCCAGACTCAGTAGTTCTGGGATGGGCCTGAGATTCTACATTTATAAAAGTCTCCCACTTTATGCCAGTGATATTGACTCAGGTTGAACAAAAAGACTCATTCCAGTTTCTTGTAGTCCTTGACTGAACAGTGAAAGAACCTAGGGAGATTTTTAACAATACCAGTGCCTGAGTCCTAGCTCAGACAACTGAATGAAACTTTTGGTAGGCATTTCAGGTCCAGGCATCAATATTTTTAGTTACCCCGGTGATGCAAAAATCAAGCCAGAGTTGAGAATAACTGTTTGAGATGATACCTGATTTCTGTTCAAGCCCTATGAATGCCTTGGTAGACAAGGTATACTTTGTAAAACCATGTGTTCTATTGCAGAATGGAACAACCTGTCAATTTCAGAAGATTGGTTAAGAAAATGGATAATTTTTCAGATAGGGAATTCATGTTAGCGCTACATGTCCAACAGTAAAAAGAGAAAAACAAGAAAATTGAAAAAATGTAATTGAATACCACCAGGAGTTCCAAAGGGAGATGAAGAATCCACCAAAAAAAAAAAAAATGGTTTGACTTGGTGCAAAGATTGTAACTTGAAGCAAAGAAAAGACAAAGGTCAAGGCCACATTTAATTAATCATGGGAAAAGCCACATGTAATTAGCAGCTGTGTGGGATAAATAACCATGTCTGTGTGCTTGTAAAGGTGAAATGGATTTTGCTTGAATCTGGGCCTATGACCACAGGAGAATGTTCAGTCACTCTTAGTGGAGCTACCCAATCCTTTGGTCCCATGGGACAAAGAGTGCCCATACTCATAATTATAATTACAATTACCCTCTGTCCAAACTCTTGATTTAGTTTTCTGCCTGACACTTAGAACCTTCTGACATATCACAGTATATATTTCGTTTGTTTGCATTAAAATATAACAGGGGAAACTTTCCAGGTAAGTGCCTGGAAAAATGCCTTAGCACAAAATATGTGTCTTGGGTGAATGTTGAAAAAGCAAATAAATGGTAGAAATATAGTTAGACTAGAACAACAAAATAGCAAAGGAAGAAGAGAGAATTAAAAAAATGTAATTTTAGAAGATCTAAAGATCCATTCTGACTCCTCCTACTGTCTAGAGGAATTTGTGCTGCTTTTATATGAAATCTCAGCCTTATAAACTATTGTGTCTTGAATATCTTAAGCTGTTTACACCATGATGTTCTCATTAAGTAAAAAAATATACACTTAAAATTCTAAAAACCAATAGAATTTTATGAGTAAAATATTTCAAATATCATGCTAGGTACTTAAATGATTAAAGAATCCTAAATTCAACTGCAGAAAATTACTCTTGCATATTTACAAGAGGAATTGAACACTTTCATATTATTTTTTCTTTTTTTTTTTTTTTGCTTTTTCAGAGAACTCAGTTTCTGATTATATATTCTATTCTGTTCTTTGGAGCCTGATTTCACAATAAAAGAGTGGCAGACTCTTATTCTGCATTCTGGAAAGAACTTAGTCTAAATTCATTCTGAATTCTTAGAAGACTTTAAGGTTGGTATCAGTGAGAATCCAACAGTGGGACAAAGAGATTGACATTTTTTCCATGTCTGTCCTTTTGGGTCAATACAATGGGAAGTTTTATTTGGGTGTGATCTGGGTATGAAGGAAAGTTTGTTCACTTAACAAATCTAGAAAGGGTATAGTCAAGTATATTCTGTTCTTTTTATCTTATGTATGACAGGAAACAAAAGAGGCAAAGGAACTGGCAACAGTAATGTGGTATGTGTTTATTCTTTGGTTTAATGGGATCTTTGTTAGTATAAAGCCTACGAGGGTCAGTTTAATTGATAGATAGTTTCCTGATGGTGTTTATGGATATTTTACTTTATTGGTTTTGTTTTCTTTCAATTTCCTATTCTTTATAAAGAATGTATGGGAGGGAAATGTCTGATCACAGCAACTCTATTTACAGGCTTTAAAAAATATTTTATGGGCTCTTTAACAATATTTTGGAATTTGTTTTTGCCATAGTGTGTTTAGATAATTATAGCTTCCTTTTTAATGCTTTATACCTTCATTCTGATTTTCTCGACTCTGCTCTATATTAACATTTTGAAAATCTAGATCAACAACAATTATTTATTTCTCGAAATACTGCTAAAAACAGATGACTTTATTTGTGTTAACTTGAGTTAACAGACACTTCAATCAAATTGTGAATTTTAGAGACAATATATTCTTATATGTGTTTAATAATGTGGTTGAATCAATGGGAAAAAGGAGATGACTGCTTATAAAGAGAGGTCTGTTTCCCCTCCATTAAGTTTAATTGCAAACATTTCAGGCATAATGAATCACTGCTGACCGTAGGCCACTTCATTGTCATTCTGTGGTCATTGTGGCTGCTTGTGGGTGCAAGTTTTGTATCTTCAATTAGTTGTGGGAAGAAAATTGTAAGCATAATTGTGAATATTGTTGGAGCCCTTTTGTAAGTTGCTCATGAAAAGAAAAAAGAAAAAGCAGATAACTTTTAGAGTCCTTTGGCCTACTAAAACTTAAAACTTTCTTTCTTTTTTTTTTTTGCTTCATGGAAGTTAAAAAAATGGTTCTTTTATTTTTGGTTCTCTGTATTAGTCTGGTGGAACAATCCAAAAAGTCATTTATGAGAAATTTTAAAATGTACTTTGAGAAAACCATCATAACTATATTTTAAAATTGTTTTGCAAAGCCCTGGGCAGTTCAAAGAGTCAAGCAAACAAAAGATATAAAATTGCTTTAGTTTTTCTCAGGCCTGTAACCATCAGAATAAAACAAAACTGACTGCTTGGGGTCGATTATAGAAATAATGCAGCCAGAGGTGCCAATATAGGGCAGAATTTACTAGAAGAGAGAAAGAAAGTCCTGGCCAGTGAGGTCATGTGTTCATGAGGTCATGCTACCTGCAGCATTGTGAATATGCAAATATTTTCTGAAAGAAAATACTTTAATTGATACTTAGTAGCTGGAGTCAAAAAGTACGATAAACAGAGACGGATCACAACGGTGACAGACTCAGAATACATTTCCATCATGGTAGTTATAATTAAGAATTCAATTACAGTACCTATTTGGACTAAATTCACTATGGTGAATTCAGTGTTTAAGCAAAGAAGGTAGAAAAAATCAGGGTTGAGCTGTGGGCTTATTTTTCTTTCTGACTGTGAATAGAGATGAGTGGTAATTCTAGGGTGTATATACCTGTGTTAGTTGCTCAGTTATGTCTGACTTTGCGACCCCGTGGACCCACCACGGGTCCACAGACAGGCTCCTCTGTCCATGGGATTCTCCAGGCAAGAATATTAGAGTGGGTTACCATTTCCTCTTCCAGGGGATCTTCCTGATCCAGGAAATGGAACCCGCGTATCTCATATTGTGGGTAAACTGTTTACCGTCTGAGCCACCAGGGAAGCCCTGGTGTATGAGTGTGTATATATATATATGCCAAAATACATATAAAAATCCCACACACAGATTGCTTTATATGTAAGTATGCATATAAATGAAAAGAAAACATAATGAAAAATAATGGGATATGAAAAGTAGCTAAAGTGGTTACTTGTAAGACAGGAGATTGGAGAGGGAAGCTTTTGTTATACAATTTTAATATTTTACTAGAAGTCATGTACTGCTTTTGTAATTATTTTTTTAGAAAATTAGTACAAGACAAAAAAAGAAAATAAAATGTAGGCCTTTGAGACAGAGGATGAAAAGCTAGACGGTGATTAATCTTTCTAAGTTTCAAAGTAGGTAGAGTGGCTGGAGGCAGCAGATAGAAAAGTCGACAGTGTGAACTTAGTAAACCTGTTTCTCCTTCCTGGCCCTGGTGCCTGCTTGTTCCTTTGCTTACAGCGCTCATCACAGATAGTTTGAAGACTATTTCTTCACTTCACTTTTGTCTCTGATAAAATGTAGTTTCTCTGGATAGTCCTGTTTCATCTTTCCCACATGTATATTGCCTGCTACCCTTCATCCATGCTATTGCCTTGAATTGGTTTCCTTCCTAGCATTTTTCACTGTATCTGACATATATTCATTTATTTTAACATTGATGTCTGTTCCCAGGGCTAGAATGTAAGCGCCACGATGGGAAAGCCTTTGGTTCTTTCTTGTCCCAACACCAAGAACAGTGTAGACGCACATAGTAGACGCTGAAAACATACATATCGAAGAGGAAAAGGAATGTTATAGATTGTGTTGTATTATACACTGTTAGGAACAAAAGCCAAATAAGATGGAACCTAAAACAGGATACCAAACATAATATAACCAACTATCTTGAAAGTTAACTTGTCCTCCTTACAAGTAAGCATTATATCTTGCATTTCATATCTCTTGGGTATTTGAATGTGTCTCTTGGTATTAAACGGAGAATTTCAAAGTGAAGTACAGAATATACAGAATAGAGAGAATTGTAGCTTAATGTTAAGTCTGGACTCTATCCCTTTCTAGTAAGGATGCTTTTAACATGTACTATAGTTCCCTAATTTCTCATTGTTTCTACCTTATGGCTATCATAGACAGTCTCAAAGAAGAAAATTATGGCCTGGGACTGTTGTTTTAGAATCAAAAGCATCTTATTACAGAAATACATACTTTAAAAATACTTCTCTGTCATGATGTTGAACTTACATTTTTTCTTTACCTCATTTTCTATTAAAGTAATTATTTACTAAGTGTTCCTATAAGCACACAACACAGGAATGGACACATTCAAATTTGACATAAAATACTGTTTAGCTATTGTCCATATCTTCCAGAAGGAATGTGCTGTGTTTCATCCTGAATTTTACATTCCAAATAAAAATCAATTGAAATTTTGTCTTAAGTTCAAAATTGTTGGCTTTACAAATCTACTCTCCCTTATACACACTTGGTCATACAGCATCTGCAAGTTTTTAGACCAAATAACACCTGCCTTGAGTATAATAAATGGTGAAGATAGAATTTTCTACAATTTCAACTAAAATGCAGATACTGGGGAGGATAGTTTATTATTTGACCTACAGTGCAAGAAAACTTGCAAGATACAGGTTTTTATTGGTCTCTCCTTGTGTATTTCAACATCACTACTGTAAAATTAATTTTGCTTTGTTGTTTGAATGACTAGATTTATCTGTAAAAGATGTACAAAAATCATGAAGTAAGCAAGTGGATTTTAAATTGCAGAGTGCTTCAAATAAGCATGCGAGATACCATTAATGCTATAAATGCTAGACAGCAAAAGTAGAGTTTTAAACAACCTAATATGGTAAAGAAAGATAATGGATTTTAGGTATATATACATTTCTGACACTGAGGATAATCTAGGAAAAAATGTTTGCCTTAATTTCAGTAGCTAAAGGCGATGGTATGTATGTTTTTGTGTGTGTGTATTAATCACCATAAGGAATACAAACATAATCTTTATGTGACAGTTTAGAATTTTAGGATTACTCGACATTTTATGACCTCTTCCAGAATCATCACAGTGCTGGAAAACGTGGAATTATTTGTAAGAATGTAGAGCCCAGGACCCTGAAGTCTAGTATTCTGGGTTTTAAAAACATTTCTCTATCATCCCAAATTTTGAGAACTAATTTTTGGCATTATTATGAAAGAGGCAACAATACAATAACCATAGTGATTATAGCAATGTAACACTAATATCTAATATTTCAAATGTGTTTATCTTTTACCACTTTTCTTGGTTACTCAGATGGTAAATAATCTGCCTGCAACACAGGAGACCCGGCTTCAATTCCTGGGTTGGGAAAATCCCTTGGAGAAGGGAATGGCAACCCACTCCAGTATTCTTGCCTGGAGAATCCCATAGACAGAGGAGGCTGGCGGGCTATAGTCCATGGGGTCACAAAGAGTATGACATGACTGAGTGACTAACATACACACCTTTATAGACGTATTACATGTAGTAAGTCCTTGACTGAGTGACTGACACACACACCTTTATAAGTATTTTACGTGTATTACATGCTAATTGCATGTATTCACTCTTGGACTGAGTGACTAACACAACCTGACAGGCATGTTGCCTGTCTTGAGTCCTTTACTAATTACAGTTACCGTGTATGATGGACACTATTGCGGACTTCATTTACTATTGAAAACAGGTTTGACACAGAAAGGTTAAGTAATTTGACCACGTAGCACAGTGTGTAAGTGACAGAAGGCTGGAATGAGCAATGGAGCTAAGGGAACATGTTTTCTGAGTCTGCCATGTGAACCTTTTAGAATTTCCCTGGGCCACATCCTTGTCAAGAACGGTGGATCAGAGGTGAACACAGCACAGTCTCCTCCCAAAGGTCCTTGAAGTCCAGAGGGGAGTCAGACAAACCCACTAAGCCAAAAGAAAATATAAGTATAAGATGACCAGGGAGGAGAGGAAGCCTGTTAACTCCAGACACAGATCTTCACAGGGGAGGAGACTCAAACTTAACGACCGAGTGGAAACAGCAGATAAGATGGTAGCGACGTTCCCTACAGCACTGTCCATGTCCCAAGGCCACAGAGCATTAGAGCAGGGCGTATTTAGGAAGAAAGAACAGCTCATTGTGCACAACTGCAGTGTGTAAGCCGGAGACAAGTGGGAGGCAGTGAAGCTGGAGGGGTCGGTCAGGACAGATCATGAAGAAAATGGCTTCTCTGGCCATGCCAAGCCGATTGGCAAAGGTCGTATCCATTTTGCCCCCTGAGTTGTGCAGGGCAAAACAGACTCTAATGTATGCACTGGGGGAGTGGCCATGGACAGTATTGAGGGAAATCAACCTGTAAGATTTGCTACAAACTTAAACCAGTTTTCTCTAAAGCATTCAGAGAAGGACTAGCACCTACATGAAATATAGTTGAATCTGAGACCTGGTCAAGTCTGATTTGATCAAAATGAACCATTTTAAGGATAGAAAAGTAAACAGCTATGAAGTTCAGGGTTCATCCAGACTCTCCTCTCAGAATTCTTAAGAAATGTATCTATGTCCATAAAGTTGTCACTACTGAGGGCAGGGACTCTGTCAAAGAAATAAGTTGCAGACTCAAGCCCTGACTTCAACAGGGCTGCCATGTGGCACACCTCTTGGCTTTGCTGTAGATACTGCATTTTGCTCTATCCCTCAAGAAGCTTGTGTGCTAATAAACTCAGAGAAAAGCTTGTCCTTAAGCTGGGCTTGGGCAGGATGGTTTGTCTAGGAACTCCTCATGGGTAGGAGGGCAACCACCAGGTCAAGCATCTCAGAGAAATTGCCAAAGCAGGTTTCAAGTAATGCAGCAAAGCAGACAGAAGCTGAGGATTCAGAAAGTTCTCCCGAAAGAGGGGACAAGTTAACAAATTGCCAACAAATTGAAGTATGGAGAAAAATCTATACAAATTGAAGAATAGAGAAAAATCTATACAAGCAGGAAGGCAAACTTTAGAGACTCCTGAGAAAATGATTATGGATGAGTTGCTGGGGAAAGAATAGTGAAAATAAGCAGGCTTGGTTAAAAAAAAGCCTCATCGAGAAACTTCCCTGGCAGTACAGTGGTTAAGACTTCACCTTTCAATGCAGGACCTGCAAGTTCAATCCCTGGTGGGAAGAACTGAGATCCCACATACCTCGTGATGAAAAAACCAAAACATAAAACAGAAGCGGTATTGCAACAAATTCAATAAAGACTTTAAAAATGGTCCACATCAAATAAATATTTTTTAAAAAATGTTAAAAACTGATAGGAAAAAACTTATTAAGCAAGAATTTTTTAAGGATATGGTATATCTGGTAATGTTAATGTGGAAAATGACCAGGGATGTTCCTGACTTTCTAAACTAATCATCTGATAAATCCTTGGGGCTTCCCAGATGGCTTAGTGGATGAAGAATCCGCTTGCAGTGCTGGAAACACAGGAGATGCGGTTTCAGTCCGCGGTTTCAGTCCCTGGGTTGGGAAGGTCCCCTGGAGGAGGAAATGGCAACCCACTCCAGTATTCTTGCCTGGAGAGTCCTATGGACAGAAGAGCCTGATGGGTTCCAGTTCAAAAGGTCGGACAGAGTAGGACATGACTGAGCTCGCACGCACGCACATTAAGTCCTTATGAAGGAGGCCACAGCATTTCCTCAAGGGAGGGCTCTTCCATCTAAGCTACTTTGCAAGATTTGGAGTAGGTGTGTTCCTGTACAGACAAAGGTGAAGTGGTACACATGATCTGCTCAGACTTGAAAAATGCCCTATAATGCTCTTCCTTACAGGTACATTTTAAAAATTGAATGTTCCTGGAGTGGACAGTTTTCATTTGTTGACTTTTTTATGGATGCAATTGATTTCGATTCAGAATAGCAAAAGTATTGTAGTTATCTCTAAGGGCAATTATAAACACTGATGATACATATTAAGAAATACTTTTTTTTAAAGTGTGTTGGCTGGCAACTGAGGAAATCTCTGAGTTTATACTTGACCTTAACTGCTTTTCAGAAATGCGGAGTCAATCATGTAAGAATAGATTATAAGCATATCTTAAGTACCTGGGTAAGTGAGCAGAAAAGTACCTGATAACTTTTAGTGTCAGCCAGTGCCGTGTAAAGTGAAGAATGCGACAGCTCAGCTGTATGTGTAGAAAAAGAGGTCTCTGAGGTATTGATTCCCGTCCTCGGCCCGTAGATCATGCTTGTAGCATTTGCCTTGCAGCTGCTGAGTCTGCCTTCTCACCTATATTGTCCTTCTCTATCATTACACCACTTGGCCCAGCAGAGTGGATCAAGGAATGTGTTTTAAAATGGGCACAATTTTTCCCAGTCCTTTCATCTTCCCATAACTATGTACTTGGGACAACACAGCATGAGATGTTGTCAGGAAAGGCACTGGAATGCAAATCAAGCATCACCCTCAGGGCAAGAGATGGGTTACACGCAGACACCTGTGATGGTGTGGGCAATCCTGGTTTTTGCATTTTGAGAGGATAAAACGTTGGAAAGTGTGCAGATGAAGTGCACAGTGCACGGGATGTAAGATGGGAAAGAGGATGCCGCTCTGCAGCATTAAAGAGACTCTGTGGAGGTGACAGTTAAACATGCATAATTAGTTATTGAGATTGTACATGAAAAAAAAGTCTTCATAATTTTCTGTATTTATTATTTGTGTACTCTTAAACAAGAATTGCATGCTAGTCACTCAGTCGTGTCAGACTTCACGACCCCCATGGACTGTAGCCTGCCAGACTCCTCTGTCCATGCAATTTTCCAGGCAAAAATACTGGAGTGGGTTACCATTTCTTTCCACAGGGAATTTTCCCAACTCAGAGATCAAACCCAATTCTTTTGTGTCTCTTAAATTGGCAAGTGAATTCTTTACCACTGACTTACCTGGTAGGTCATAAATAAGATATATATGTCTGCATTTATGTCTTTCAACAATCCTGTAAGATAGAGTCTAATTGTTTCTCTTTATAGGAGAAGGGATTGGACCCTGAGATGTGGCAAAACTGGCTAAATTCCTGGGACTAGTCAGTCCTTGAGCTCAGGCTGGCTGAATTCACAAATTTTTAAAATCAAAATGTGAGGGAAAAATTGCATGTTTAATCTAAAATGAGAGTATGTGACATTAAGTATAAGTCCGTGGAAATACTTTTTCCAAGTATTTTTCCTTTGGGCTTCCCTGATGACTCAGTTGGTAAAGAATCTGCCTGCAATGCAGGAGACCCTGGTTCAATCCCTGGGTCAGGAAGATCCGCTGGAGAATGGACAGACTACCCACTTCAGTATTCTTGGGCTTCCCCTGTGGCTCAGCTGGTAAAGAATCCGCTTGCAATGTGGGAGACCTGGTTTCGATCCCTGGGTTGGGAAGATCTCCTGGAGAAGGGAAAGACTAGCCACTCCAGTATTCTGGCTGGAGAATCCCAGGGACTGCATAGCCCATGGGGTCTAAGAGTCAGACACAACAGAGCGACCTCACTTTCACTTGGAAATACTAGTCCACATGGTAAAGAGGAAATGCAAGTGAGTCTGGAAAGGTTTAGGCAGTTTTGTTCCTTGTCCACTAATATAGTTTGCCTCTGGGTTTGTATTTAGTGGAGCTAATGCCCCCCACCGTCCCGCCCTCCTGTCCGCTGTCTCCCTGTGGCCTTCTCCTTGAGCACCTCTCTGCAGCACCGCAGTGCCGGTGCTTCTGAAATAACCTGCAGAGCATTTGGCTTTGAAAACTGAGCTCTTAAGCTGTCACTGAGGTTCTGTTTGTGGTACAATTAACCCAATGAGTCACTACCTATGATGATAGAGGAAAAGGACATGAGGCCAGGAGGTGGGAGTAGAATATTTGCTAAGAAATTCCTTTAGCCCCAACAACAGTTTTTTTTTCTAGGCATATAAGATAATAATTAAAATGCAGGTGTTCCTGAAATTTACAATATTCCAAACCAAACTGTTATGATAGTGCAGTTATACAAACATATTGGTTTTGGACTTGTAGTGATTACCCAGAGCAGAATCAAAGACCTTGAAGAATTTAAACCAGTATCATGAATTTTTTTTTCATTATTATTTTCATTTTTGAATCTTCGTTCTGTTTCGGAAAATACTGATGTGTAAGTCGAAATGGTTTCCGGTGTGCAAAGCTATGGAAAGTAATATGTTTGGAAAGTTTGCTTTAATTAATTAATTACATTTTGGTGGGGATTTGCTGGTTTGAACCTTTTTTACTTCCTGAGGATGATTAAGAATGAAGATGATGAGAGGACACATTATATATCTTGATTATAACATTAATGTAGTAACTATAATATATTTATAAAATTGCACTTATGAAATCAATGATAAAGCATAACAATAGGTAATAATATACTTAAAAAGTATTGGAAATGGTTAACAAAATGATGAAGCCCATCCCTAGCCTTCATGTGAACTCCAGCAGTTCAGTCAAGCTTTTCAGTGTTGAGAGATGGAAGGTTAAGAGCACAGGTTGAAAGATGGGAGGTGATGCTGTTAGATGCTTATTATGTCAAAGCACTGAGGTCACACATTTCTGCTGAAATAATTATAGCTCACATTCAATAAACCCTTGCTATGGGAAAAGCTCTAGATTATTTAATTCTCATGATGACTCCATAAGGTGATACTCTCATTATCTCTGTTTTTAACAAAGAAGGAAATTTAGCTTATCATTAATTAGAAAATTAAAAATTAATACTAATTGGCCTAAGCAAGTTAGGCCAAGTTGGGACATAAAGTTTTCAGGGGCCTGATTACAAATTCATACTCTGTATTATGAGTGCTATAATACAGAGACACCATATATTAATTAAAAGAAGAAAATCAGTTTATGAAGTAAACATAATCTTCATAAACATGATCTAAATACTGAGTTCTCAAATCGACTAACCAACTAAATATATGTGTATGAGGGGATAGGTGGGATTGAGAAGGGTCGCTGCTGCTGCTGAGTCGCTTCAGTCGTGTCCGACTCTGTGCGACCCCAGACGGCAGCCCACCAGGCTCCGCTGTCCCCAGGATTCTCCAGGCAAGAACACTGGAGCGGGTTGCCATTTCCTTCTCCAGAGGGTCTTCCCAACTCAGGGATCCAGCCTGCATCTCTTGAGTCTCTGGCATTGGCTGGAAGGTTCTTTAACATTGGCGCCACCTGGGAAGCCTATGGATAAAGGATAAATGTCTCCAAATGTTCCAATATAACTCATGGTCCAAGAAGAAAGTAATTCATATTAGAGTGTTATTTGAAACATTTCAAAAAGAAAAGGATAAGAAAGTATCAGTGGGGTAAGATTGCTTGGTAAAAATGAATCTTTGTGGTTTTGGGAGTGATAATGACATATATTGCTTAGTATTGAAAATATCCTATATATATTCATATATAATGCATTTGGGGATGTTTTTCAAGTGATATAAATAAAAAATAGTGTGTGATAAAAGATCAATTAGAACTCCATCCAATTCATGTAACAGTAGCTCTATAGTTACTGCTAACCCATTTTAAAATACAGCACTCAGATATGCCCAGGGAAGATTTATTAGTTACAGAAAATATGTTGTTGCAACCATTGATACCTTAGTAGTGGGTGATAAAGTCACTACAGATAGAATAGAATTAATTCAGAAACTGTTGGCTTTTTGGGGATCAAGTGCAGCTGCCTGGGCAAGTTCTGTCTAAATTGCTCCAGAGCTGTTTTATTGCAGTCTTCCAAGTCAGCACATACTTGGTTGGACCTGGACACAGGCAGCCATAAACTCAAACGATTCAAACTCTCTTCTTTTCTAAACTAGTGTTGTAGAAATTGCCCATCACCGTGCAGAAGGTTGTACAGCCAGTTTAGGTGATCTTATCTATCATTTCTAATTGAAATAGATATGAAAGAATTGGCATTGTCCCAGGGCATGTCATTGACTATGGGTAATGGCTTTATAAAGACTTCTGAACATAGAGGTGTATGCAAGGGGTTAGCAATGTAGTGTCACAGAGATTTGTGTATGGTTCATAAGTTAAAAGGACTGTATTTGTGACTGTGAATGGAGACTAAAAATTGGATAACACTGCCTTAGGCACAGTTGTGTAAAAACTGATAAAACTTGCACTGTGGTCTCCCTATAATTTTGGAGTCTCCCTAGTCCAACTCTTGGACTCCTATTTCAGAACATAGTTTATTCTACTTTCTGTTTTTGTAGAGCCCATTCTACCCTCCTGCAATGTAAAATTCATTCTGGTGTTCACTAGGGGAGCTTTCTATGTTATCTGTTCATTGATCAGTCCAGATTCTATGCTGCTTCTGAATTAATTTTCCTTATCCACATCTCTCTTAATACTACTTATTGGTACTCGATACATTCAACGTTAATGTTAAACTCTTTTCTTCAGTTCAGTTCAGTCGCTCAGTCGTGTCCGACTCTTTGCAACCCCATGAACCACAGCACGCCAGGCCTCCCTGTCCATCACCAACTCCCAGAGTCCACCCAAACCCATGTCCATTGAGTCGATAATGCCATCCAACCATCTCATCCTCTGTCGTCCCCTTCTCCTCCTGCCTTCAATCTTTCCCAGCATCAGAGTGTTTTCCAATGAGTCAGCTCTTCGCATCAGGTGGCCAAAGTATTGGAGTTTCACCTTCAACATCAGTCTTTCCAATGAACACTCAGGACTGATCTCTTTTAGGATGGACTGGTTGGACCTCCTTGCAGTCCAAGGGACTCTCAAGAGTCTTCTCCAACACCGCAGTTCAAAAGCATCAATTCTTCTGCACTCAGCTTTCTTTATAGTCAACTCTCACATCCTTACATGACCACTGGAAAAACCATAGCCTTGACTAGATGGACCTTTGTTGGCAAAGTAATGTCTCTGCTTTTTAATATGCTGTCTAGGTTGGTCATAATCGAGCATAAAACTGTTCTTCAGCAATTGGCCCTTGTCAATATTTTGAGAGTCCCTTGGACTGCAAGGAGATCTAACCAGTCCATCCTAAAGGATATTAGCCCTGAATATTCATTGGAAGGACTGATGCTGAACCTGAAACTCCAATACTTTGGCCACCTGATTCGAAGAACTGACTCGTTGGAAAAGATCCTGATGATGGGAAAGATTGAAGACAGGAGGAGAAGGGGACAACAGCGGATGAGATGGTTGGATGGGATCACCGACTTGATGGACATGAATTTGAGCAAGCTTCCAGAGTTGGTGGTGGACGGGAAAGCCTGGGGTGCTGCAGCCTATGGAGTTGCAAGCAGTCGGCCATGACTGAGTGACTGAACTGAACTGAACTGAATGTTTTGGACCTCATTCCCTACTGTAACTATACAAGGACCTAGGATTTTGCAGAATCAAAACACTTACTGAATCCAGATTGCATAAACACCTTTCACACTTTTGGGTTTAGACACAGTTCTATCTTCATTTACTGTTTATTCCTCTCTTTGTAAACCTTTAAACCTTTCATTTGTCCTCTATTTACACTTACCACCCTGTAGAATCTTCTTTGATGCCCCTGAGCCTTAGCAATAGTAAAGTGGGTTTGTCTTCTCTGCCTTCATAGTTTTCTTCAACAAGCCTGTCTCTCCTATTGTATCTTATATGATGTTTTATTCCAAATTTCTAGCAGAGTACTTGGAATATAGTGAGATTAATGGCAAGGCACATCAGGGCTTCCCTGATGGTTCAGCAGGTAAAGTGTCTGCCTGCAGTGCATGAGGTGCGGCTTCAATCCATGGGTTTGGAAGAGTCCATGGAGAAGGTATTGGCAACTATCCAGTATTCTTGGAAAACCCCATGGACAGAGAAGCCTGGCAGGCTACCGCCCAATCGGTCACAAAAGAGTTGAACACAATGGAGTGACTAAGCACAAGATTAATACTACTTATATATGTTTGTCAAATGAATAAATGCCAATAAACATGGAAATATATATTACATAGAGACATCATTAATATATTCAGGGCATACTTGATGGTTCCTTCCTTTTTTTCTAAAACTGGACAACTATTAATTAATATACCAACACTGCACAATTGGAAATGGATTTCTACATGATATAGTGAAATCATCATCATTTAGTAGACATGAATCTTTGAGCCCTGCAAAGAACTGCTTGCATAAGCTATTCTTGATGAGTTATTATTTTAGTCTACAGAAAAATAGAAGGAAATGATCTGTTTGTGTAATTATGAATAATTTCTATACCATGTTTGTTTGTGGTATTTTGTGAGGAGGAGAATAAGAGAAAATGTTATAGGGACAACAGTAGAGACAATGAGAAAGAGACTGTAAAAAGAAGACAAAAGTGTTCTTTTTTTTTCCCCCACCAACAATTTTGGTTCAAAGAACATTTGTTGCCTCCAAAAAGTGTAAAATAAGATTCAAGGCTCAAAAATTTACTGGTCTTTATTCATCGTTGAGATGTATTCATCTTAAAGTAACAGGGCTATAAATATAAACTCGAAGTTGCTGTTTTCAATTTCTTAAAACAAGCCAAACTGAATTAAAATGGGGATATGCTCGATTTTTTTCAATGCAAATAAAATAATTACCCAAGACAGATTAAAATTTTGATCTTCATGATTTTGTAGAAGTGCGCTCATCCTCCTTGTGGAATGATAACTGTTTTTCCTTTTCCCTTTGAACGTGCACCATGAATTAGATAATTTTTCTTGGCATGTAGTTTTTCAATCACACTACTGTTGCAATAGATAATCAGAGGAGGATTGAATCCCTATCTTCCAAATGTAATCATAAGTAGGTATTTCACACTAATGTTGGCAAGTGTGACCTGAAATATTGGACACATGTGTAACATAAAGAGATTAAGCTGACATTTGTGTTTCTGATAGTGAGGTGTGGATTACAGAGACAACAGAGAGTTGGAGGATGGTGGATTGGCTGTCAGGGTTTAGAGGGAGTGAAGTGAGAGCGGGGTCAGTGGACTAAATTTTATAAAGCCTTCTTTCATTATTTCCATGGGACTAGAGAGTGTATTATGATGTATTTCCATTAATTAATTTTAAAGGAAGGAATATAATGGGTGTTGCTATGGGTCATGACTCCCTTAAAATAACCCCATGAAGTACTCTTACAATCTTTTAATAGTGCATGGAGCATCCCTGGTGTGTGTGGGAAGGTGAACAGTATATGAATATCCCTCAATAAGCATTTCCCACTCTGTGTTTAATATACTGCTCCCTTGGGTGCAAAATGAAATCCCTGTAGATAGGGACTCCACCTTCCTCCCTGCTGTCTCAAGTGACTGGCTGTCAACGGCCAGGTGTGTAGGTGTGACACCATCCTAGATTGTTCATCCTCCAGCTGACATGTCAAGCAACCACAGACACGTGATCATGGTCAGGAGGTACCAGCTGAGCTGGCTCAGTCCAGAAGAATCATCCAGTCAACCCAAAGAACTCTGAGTCAAACACAGTGGCAGTTTTAATTCACCAGGATTGAGTGTGATTTGTTATAAAGCAAAAGCTAACATAATGAGGCTTTGTGGAAAAATAAAAACTAGTCCTACTATAACCACTTCCATTTAAATATTAAACTCAAAGAAGTTATTTTAAAATGGACATTCCTACAAACTCTATCAATAAGATACCTGACTTGTTTGGCAGAAGAAGAAAGACTAGACATTGCTTTGGTATAGTTGAGTTGGGTAATGAATCATTTTTTTTTTATACCCCATAGGTGGTATTTGAGTGACAGATGGAAAACAGGTCACAATTTAAATACTTTAGAAGTTGAAATAGAATAGATGGAAGCCAGGGTTTCTCTTAAATGCTGACATTACAGAATTTGCCATGACCGTATAAAGTTGGGATAACAGCAGTGGGACTGCCGTTCTAGAATGCTCTGTCTGATCTGTGACTCAAATGAACTTTTGATTTTGTAAATTACATGAGGGTTATGGCTGAACATAAGATGATTTTAATATCATTGGATGGCATATTTTGATACATAGAGTGACAAACACCATATTATTTTGCTTAAAATTCATTGAGAGTTTTGCTGAGAAAAGTTTTGGCCTCCGAGTATATTCCGATGAATGACTCTAATCCTGTGCTAATCTGATACTTGAAGCTGAATTGCTAATATTATAAAAATTTGCTGCCTGTGCTGCCACTGTTGCTGCTTGCTTCTGCTAAACCAGATGTCTATTATCCATCCTGCCACCTACACATTCAACTGCTAAGCTCAGGAAAGGAAAAATGAAATTGCTTTTTTTGTGTTACCCTTACATTGAAGGATCCCTAAGATGTAATGCTGAAGCAGATTTTTATCATAATGTAATTTATTGTAACATATTCACTTGTCTTCTAATGCTCCTCTGGTCCGTCTGAGTACTGATCTGCCGTGCCAACGGCAATGTGGTTTGGGCTGTAATGTTATGGCTTCCCCATCAGAAAATCGTGTTTGCCATTCTCGTGCCTCTTGTAAGCAATTTGTCCAGTCCACTCCAAAGTGCCATCTGTCAGTGTGGGCACTGCTATGGAAATAAGAGAGTTTCCCATCATTTATTAGAAAAGGAATCGTGGACATATTAACAACAATACAAAGGACTAAAGGGTTGAGAATGAAGTCTGTCTGTCTCTACTGCAATTATAGGAAGACCTTAAAACAGCCTAAAATCTACACAGATCCAAAACAGATATTAGTCAAATGATACTGTTATACATTAAGATGTTTTCCTCTTTCTCTCAAAGAACAGCTTCTTCTTAGTCTGGATCTCCACTAAAGGGGGCCCGGATTCATCTAATCTTGGCCGTATCTTTTCTTGAGCTTTTGTTAAGCGTCTCACATATTCCTCTTAAGGTGATTTTTAAACATGTACAGAAGTCCTGGATACTCCTTTCCTCAAGAGGTGCAACTTAACTCCCCTATTTAAGACACAGGCTGGACTGAGTAACTTACTGGCATCTAGTAAAGAGGATGTGAGAGAAATGATGGTATGTGACTTCTGAGACAAAGTCACAAGAAGCATTGTGACTTCCTTCTTGTCCTTTTTCGGCTAAATTCCTCCTGGAGAAGCCGGTGCCATGTTGAAAGGATATCAAGGATGCTGGCCCAGTTCAGTGCAGAGCACATTTGGCAAGAAAAGGAGGCTTCCTGCCAACCGCCATGTGAATGGACCATTTTGGAAGCGTATCTCCTGGTTCTAGTCATGCCTTAGACGGCTGCAGCTCTGACCAAGATCTTGACTGCAGTCTCATGACAGAATCTAAGCCACAACCACTCAGCAAAATTGCCTCTGTCTTCCCGAACCACACAAAGAGTAGAATATAAAACATGCTTATTTTAAATTATTATGCACAATTTTAGGGCAGTTTTTAAATTCAGCAGTTGATAGTACACCCAGCAAAGCAATTAGTGAACTCAGTAAAGCTATCAAATAAAAATATTTCTGAAATGTTGATTGTCAATACCTTTCCTTTAAAAAAAAAATGGGTAGTTTGTCTGAAATGTCTTTTCATCTGTAATGTTCTTTTCCATCTATAAAATGTAGTAAGGGTATTTTAGGGAAATTATAAATTTTATGATATAGGCAATTTGGAAAAAGGTTTATTGTATGACTGAGATTATAACATAACGAATGGGATCTGGTTGCACATTATATAAATACACTTACTGCTGTTGTTGTTCAGTTGCTAAGTTATGTCCAACTCTTTGTGACTCCATGGACTGTAGACTGCCAGGTTCCGCTGTCCATGAGATTTCCCAGACAAGAATGCTGGAGTGGGTTGCCGTTTCCTTCTCCAGGGGCTATTCCTGACTCAGAGATTGAACCCATGTCTCCTGCATTGGTAGGCAGATTCTTTACCAGAGTCACCAGGGAAAGCGTGTACAGTTAGATATACAATATGTAGGTATTTACATATTAAATATGTAAGAAAGGCTTCCCTGGTGGGCTCAGACAGTAAAGAATCTGCCTGTAATGTAGGAGACTCTGGTGTGATCCCTGGTCAAGAAGATCCCCTGGAGAAGGGAATGGCTACCCACTCCAGCATCCTTGCCTGGAGAATTCCATCAGTGGAGGAGCCTCGTAAGCTGTAGTTCATGGGGTGGCAAAGAGTCAGACCCACTGAGTGACTAACACTTGTACTTTCATATAAGTAAAGAGGTACCTGATCTAGGGTTGTATTAGTGCAAACTTGCTGGCCCATGAACATCTTTTCACCTGTATCTCCATTTGGCATGTGAGGACATGTTTTCTTTTCAAATTTGGAAAGGAAAAGAGTTCAGGGTTGGGAGACGATGCTAGTAGAGGAACCCTGCATAAGATGTGGAAAACTGTGTTCTATGGCCGTCTTGGGTAGGGCTCAGTTACGTATGGCAGAGAAGGCAGAACAAAAGCTGATGTAAGAAAGATTATGTCAGCGACGCTAATCGTCACCTGTCTGTGTCAAGTCCCATGAAATAGGAAACTTATTTAGAGAAGAGGCCATTCTCCTATTCTTTCCTGTAAACCATCGATCTCTTTTGCTTCTAGGTACTTTGGGATACATGGAAGATGCCTTATGCCACCTCGGTTAGCATCCTTAGGATAAAGAAATGGAGGACGTATAATGTGCAGTGGCAGGAAGGGTCCAGCATTTGGCTTCACAGGCACATCAGGGGACAAGGAGACATAAAAGTAAAAGGTGAAGAACAGCGCCGAGCCTCTGGGCTGCTGTGTGACTGCAGCGGACAAGCTGTTTGCTCATATGGGACCCTCTTTTGAGGATGCTTAGAAAAATTGGGGTATTCTTAAATAATTTGGAATCCTATGGGTGAGTGAAAAGTGCAGTTATTCATAGCCACAATATGGGCGGTTTGGGACATATATTAATGTTAAAGAAAATGCACAACGTTAAGAGCTGCAAGTTACATTTTGTTTGGGGCAAAATGAAGACTACAGCCTGGGAGACAGCATTTCAGATAGCTCTGAGAAACTGCTCCAAAGAGGTAGGGATAAAAGATGGTATATACGTAAAGATTATATAAAGATATAAAGATCATATAAAGGTATATATGAAGATTTGGGTGAAGGGGGAGTACATGCAATCAAGCACAGATTTTTTTTTTGTAGAAAGTTTCTGCTAGTCTCATGAAGCTTCTGCTAGTCACAAGAAACACTCATCACCAGGAAGGATTTTAGCACTTTTCTAGATTTGAGGAGATAGAAGAACTGGGCTCATACAATCAATTAGAGATGAAAATACCCAAGTGTCTGAGGACCTGTCTTGCCAGTTTTTCCCTGGGCACAGAGTCTGTCATGTATGCGCTCCCCATTTCAAGGGGTATTGAAGGTCAGTAGCTGTAGCAGCACGTGGCTTAATCCTTGCAGAGGTAGACAGGGAGGTGGCAAGTGACAATTTGTAGTTGACGTGAGTCTTGATAAATATGTTTTGAACTTATACATGATCTGTTCCTTTTTCCTTCTTTCGTTGCTCTCTCCCCCCTGCTTTTCTCTCCTCCCTATCTGTCCTCTCTTTTTACTTATCTTTGTTTTCCTTTATTCTTTCCTCTGCCTAACTCCCTTCTTTTCTTGCTTTCTCTTTTTTATTCTACAGTTTAATTACTTTTTCATCTAGAATCTGAACGTACTGGCTGAATTAGGTCTTTGATTTCAATAGTCTTTTTTTCTTTTTTTTTTTTGATATAGACTTTTTGCCACAGACACACACACACACACACACACATGCACACACACACACACACACACACACACACACACACATCCTGTTTTATGTTAGACAATTTAATCTATTTCCTAACTCTGCTAGGGTTGCTTTTGACCTAACTTGCTTTTGATAGTCTATCAAGCATCCTTGGAATTTAGAAAATTTGGAATCTAGGTGCCAGATTTCAGTCAATGGGGGAACTGAGTATTGCCTTGAAGACTTTATATTGCTGCAGGTTGAAACTTGGTATACGTTTTGACAGCCAGGTGCAATATTTCTTCCTTATTGCATGGCTCATAGTCACTTAATAGTGCATTGTTTTCCCAAGTAAAACTCAGTGGAGGTGCAACATCTGGTTTCTAGTGAAAAAACCAATTTAATTTTCCCAAATCCCTGGTGTGATTTACAGAGCACCAGTGAAGGTGGACTGCTTTGACACATTGTGGCATACTGACTGACTGTGTCTGCATTGGCAACGACTTCTAAATGGCTCATTTACAGCAATCAAGGAATCTTTTATTGGGTACCACCCTAATAGCCAAAATGTTTATATTTCTAAATGAAAACCTTTTCCTTGGGTGAAAACATTTTCAAAAAAGTAAATGCTTTGGTCATGAAAGGCAAACACAGTGTTTTCCTTTGATTGGTGGAAATGGTGAAATGTTTTCCAAATATCCTCAAATCTTATGAGGAAAATGCAGCCATTTGATAAATTCCTGACTCCAAACACCATCATTTGTAAGATGTCAAGCAATCAAATTTCTAGTCAAACAAGCTATCAGTTCTTGCAGTGGGATAGTTGGATTTTTGAAAACACATCCAAATTACAATGCTGATGTGAAGAAAATTATCAGGGTGATTAAGATAAACCCTTATATATATGTACTATTTTTATAGACTGCTAACAAAGCATAATTTAATTGACTCTTTATAAACCATGAATCTTTTCTTTTGGGACAGTGAACTCAGATTTTGAGGTAATTCACATTTAATTCACATTTACTGAGCATCCACTACATAAAGTGGTAGGTACAATCAAGGAAAAAGTCAGAACTTGGTGGCGGGCTATGGACATGTCATTGCCATGATATATATATATATGTTTTTTCTTTTTTGGCTGCCCCTCGTGGCATGTGGAATCTTAGTTCCCTAACCAGGGATCAAACCCTGCAATGGAAATATGGAGTTTTAACCACTGGATCAGCAGGGAAGTCCCATCATCCTTTTAACTTTTCCAAAAATAGGTGCATGAAGGAATATAGGTATTACTACCAGGTTTTATTCTTCTTGAGTTTATCATAACATAATCAGTGAATTCATAGTGAGCTAAGCAGAATAAAACTGAACTTTCTACAACAAATGTAAATGAATGAATGAGATTTCTATAAAATATCTAAAGCTGTTTTCTTAGCTTTAAATGATACATAACAATAAATCATTGTAGTAAAGTTAGATGGTCACATGAAAACTTCATATAAACTTTACATTTTTAGGATAGAATACAAATAAATCTCACATGAAGTAACCTTGGCACAGTGGCTAATTATATTCTTAGTGATATCAGGGTATCTACTAAGAAACATTTTTCAGATTTTGCTCTTGTCTGTATATCAACTCAGAATGTCCATAAGTGTATTCCATTTTCATAGTCTTGTGTCAGTTTAAAATTCATGTCTTTGGCTTTTAAATTCAAGAATTAATTTGAAGGATTCAAACTTGATAATTTTCAAATTCTACATCTGTTATAAATTATTATAGGTGCTGTCATATAAATTGCATGAAGTAACTCTTTACAACCTCCCCAGCCCATAATATTATTATTGTTTTGTAACAAGATGAATCATGGCAGACTACATGCAACTGCATTGGAAATTTAATAAAAGTGATGAATACTTGCTTCTTCTGATTATCTACATTTGCTGTAATAACAAACTATGTTTTTTAATCTGACTCTTTATTAAATGCAGTGTTCTACTCCTCCCTTCAACAAAATTATGTTTCACCTCATTACCCATTTTGAGTCTGGGTTTTCTTATATTTAAATTCCAATACAATTTCTAACCTTGTATGATGTTTATGAATATTAAATGTCACAAATGTGAAAATTATTGGAACTTATTAGCTACGTACTTAAAGATTATGGGACTAAACAAGAAGATACACAAGGTGATATTTCTGGTTATTTTTACACTATACATGTGGACATACATAGATCATTTCCTGGAAATGCTTGTGAAAGTTACATAACAGGTAATGCGGTAGTAACTTCATGGTGACTTGTCTGTTCTATTTTGCTCTTATTTTGATTTGATTACCCTGATTTAAGTTATTCATAAAATAACCTTCACTTATTCGTTCAACACACATTTTATGAGGGTCTTTTATGTTGCTGGTACATTTGTAGAAGATGATAAAGAATAATGCACCAAAGAAATGAAGTTCTTGTCTCATAAATTTATATTCTAGTGATGTAGGAAAAGATAACAAACAAAGGAACACATAATACAGCAGGTGGTAACAAGTAGTTATATCAGTCAAGGTTCTCCAGAGAAATAGTACCAATAGGGTGTGTGTGTGTGTGTGGTATGTGAAGAAGAAGATTTTAAGGGATTTTTAAGAAGATCCAACCAGTCCATCCTAAAGGAGATCAGTCCTGGGTGTTCATTTGAAGGACTGATGCTGGAGCTGAAACTCCAATACTTTGGCCACCTGATGGGAAGAGCTGACTCATTGGAAAAGACCCCGATGCTGAGAAAGATTGAGGGCAGGAGGAGAAGGGGACGACAGAGGATGAGATGGTTGGATGGCATCACTGACTTGATGGACATGAGTTTGAGTAAACTCTGGAAGTTGGTGTTGGACAGGGAGGCCTGGCATGCTGCGGTTCAAGAGGTCGAAAAGAGTCGGACACGATTGAGTGACTGAACTGAACTGAAGAAGGTTTTTATATCCCTTAAATATTTTTAGGGGTTGGCTCACTTGATTTTGGGGTCTGGCAAGACTATTGGTAGGGCAGGAAATTCAGGTAGGTGTTGATATTGCAGGCTGGGACTGAAGTCTGTAGGGCACACTTATTCTGTGTTCTTGACTTATAGCAGAAATCCTTTTTTTTCCAGGAAAACTCATGTTTTGCTCCCAAGGCTTCTGGTTAATTAGATGAGGTCCATCTATATTATCAAGGGTAATCTCCTTCACTTAAAGTCAACTGACTTTAGATATTAGTCACATCTGTAAGATACATTCATGGCAACAGCTAGACTGGTGTTTACCAAATAGCTGGGCACCATAACCACTCAAGATGACACATAAAATTAATCATCATAGTAGTATTTAAAAGAGTAAAGCAAAATAAGGAGATGAAGTGATAGGGAAAGTAAAGTACTATTTCAGACAGGCTGATTAAGGAAGACTTCTATGATGGTCAGTGTTCCGACTACTTAACACAGAAGGAGCTACATTCAAAGGCCTAAAGGTAGGAGCACATTGGCATGGTTTATGACCAGCAAAGAGAAATTCTCAGTTAAGAATTAATGACAGAAGAGGAGGTGATAGGAACATGCGGCAAGATAATTATTCTAGGAGAAATTATGTAAGACCTTTTAGGCCTAGTAGAAGTTTTTATTCTGAGTGTGATAAGGAGCCAATGGAAGGTGTTAGATAGAGGAGGAATATGGTTTGCAGTATTTCAATGGTATGAATTAATGACCTTAACAGAAATGATTCCCAGTGGTAATTGATAATTAAGTTATGTGGCATGAGAAAAGAAGCAGGCAGTCAAGGATGACCCCAAATGTTTCGTTGACCCAAAATTGCTAGAAAAATGAAGCTGCCATTTATTAAAATAGCAAGCTAAGACAGAGCTAGTTGGGGTGGGGGCAAATAAAGAGTTAGCTTGGGAATGTTTCTTAAGTATCCAGAGAAGATGTTCAGTAGGAAATAAGGGGTAGTTATAAGAGACAGATTTAGAGATATCTTAATGTATTGATGGTGTTTAAAGCCCTGAGAGTGCAATAATCACTTGTGGAATTAGAAAAAGGAATTTAAAGAAGTAAAGTGATAGTTCAGTGTTTAGAGTTTGGGAAGATGAAAATATCCAACATAAAGTACCATGGTTTAGTCGCTAAGTTGTGTCCGACTCTTGCGACACCATGGACTGTAACCCACCAGGCTCCTCTGTCCATGGGATTCTCTAGGCAAGAATACTGGAGATCCAGGGGATCTTCCTGACCTAGGAATCCTGCATTGCAGGCAGAGTCTTTACTGACTGAGCCACCAGGGAAGCCCTAAAGAACAATTACAGCTATGAAAACAGCAAAGCTGAAAGAATGCGCATCTTGACATAGGAAGTGTCAACAAACGTAAAGTTTAAGCATTTTAGTCAAGGTGATGTTTCCTAAACCTGTGTACAGTTCACCTCAAAGAGGATTCGTGTTCAAACAAGTTTTTAATATCATTCATACTATATCACCCTCTGTGAAATTCTTGATGAATATTTCCATATTAAAAGCTCTGAGAAACCTAAGGGCAAATGAACTGATTTAAACCATCAAACTGTACTTCCCAGGTGACTCAGTGGTAAATAATCCACCTCCAATGGAGGAGACATGGGTTCAATCCTGATCCAGGAAGATCCCCTGGAGAAGGAAATGGCACCTCACTCCAGTATTCCTACCAGAAATCCCCGTGGATAGAGGGACCTGGGGGCCTACAGTCCATGGGGTCACAAAGAGTTGGACATAACTTAGCGACTGACCAACAAAAGTTCTTTAAAACTGATATCTGGTAACAGTGTCTCCAAACTTTTGCACCTACAATAATGGAGATGGGGAGAAGTGTTTAGAATTGAGATACCTTTTAAATTTCAAAGCAGGTGCACTGGGATGACCCTGAGGGATGGGATGGGGAGGGAAATGGGAGGGGGTTTCAGGATAGGGGTCAACATGTACCCCGGTGGCTGATTCTTGCCAATGTATGGCAAAAACTACTACAATGTTATAAAGTAATTAGCCTCCAATTAAAATAAATAAATTAAAAAAAGAAAAAGAAAAACAATGAATAGAACTGGGTCATAGAATGGTGAAGGCAAGAGAAAGAAACAACTAAGGATGACTTTAAGAATCGGCTTTAGCAGTTGGTAAAAGTTATTGCCTGTCACTAAGATCGGAAAGACTTGATAAATATTAGATCACAATTACTTTGTCAGGTAGGGACAGAGTTAAATTTGAGATGTCTATTAGATGCCCAAATGGAGATGTCAAAAAGACAATTCAAACACACTCAGAAAAAATTAGGACCAGGTAAATTGAAGGGGTGATAAACATAATAAAATAACATGTCCTAGGTGAGAGTGCAGAGAAAAAAGATATTACAGTCTGTACCTCTCCCAAACATGTTGAATGAATGTTATAGAAAGAATTGGAAATAACAATGATTTTCTAGTAGAGTTTTGAATAAAAGTTAGGAGTAGTGGGAAAAATCTTCCCAGCATGTGAACTTCCTGCTATACTCACTTGTAATCCTGTGATAGATGGTTCAACACAAATACTTTCATATTCCATCTGTTATACCTCTTTCTAATCAAGTCCTAACAGTCCTCCTCTCCTCTACTAACAGAAGTTTTTTTGATCTAACATGTAATTGAAAAAGCATCTTATATGCTATACATAGGGAGTTGAAATACAGACCCAGAGTTTACTCTTGACCTTTAAATTTCTGTTAGTCAAATGGTTTATTCTGTGAGATGCCCAATCAATTTGCTTCTTAAATATTTTTCCCTGTCTATTTCCTCATTAACCAATTCAAGACGCTGGGTTACTTCATGCAGTCATTTTTGTAAAATCTCAGTTGGAATCCTTTTGCATTTTTGTCTTTGTTTCTTTTCTTTTTTCTTTTTCTTTTTTTTTTTCCTGCATTGATTGCTATTTGGCTTCATCAAATTAATAGCTTTGGAATCATTTACTCACAGTCATAGATTTGGGACAGAATGAGTCATCAAACATGAAGGGAAAGCTGATAATATTTGGTAAAAGACTTGACTAATTATGTTGATTTTTAAAGACAATATTAAGCAGAGGCAAGTCAGAAAGTCTGATTTCATTAACATGCTTTGCAGTTGCAAGAAAGATGGCAAGAAATTGGTGTCATATTTCTTCACTACAAAATGTTAGCATTGGACTTCTGGGGGCTATGGGCTTCCCTGGTGGCTCAGCTGGTAAAGAATCTGCCTGCAGTGTAGGAGACCTGGGTTCAGTCTCTGGGTTGGGAAGATCCCCTGGAGGAGGGAACACTACCCACTCCAGTATTTTGGCCTGGAGAATTTCACAGACTGTATAGTGGTGGGGTCACAAAGGACTGAGCGACTTTCACGTTCACTTTGCATACTGAGTGCGCCTATGTGGGAAATGAAGTTGCTCAGTGTTGGGTATGTGGTGCTAAGTCTGAAACACTGCATAGGATATAGATATTTTCCCAATACGATGCAAAGAAATCAGAGTCAGGGAGTTTAAAGGCTGTACTAACTGAATAATTGATGCTTTTAAACTGCGGTGCTGAAGAAGACTCTTGAGAGTCCCTTGGACTGCAAGGAGATCCAACCAGTCCATCTAAAGGGAATCAGTCCTGGGTGTTCATTGGAAGGACTGATGCTGCAGTTGAAACTCCAATACTTTGGCCACCTCATGGGAAGAGTTGACTCATTGGAAAAGACCCTGATGGTGGGAGGTATTGTGGGCAGGAGGAGAGGGGACGACAGAGGATGAGATGGTTGGATGGCATCACTGACTCGATGGGCATGAGTTTGAGTGAACTCTGGGAGTTGGTGATGGACAGGGAGGCCTGGCGTGCTGCTATTCATGGGGTCACAAAGAGTCGGACACGACTGAGCGACTGAACTGAACTGAACTGAACTGAACTGAATAATTGCCAGGACAGGGTTCAAGCCCAACTTGTTTGTTGGCATCACCTTCCAGTATATCAAGTTCTTTCAATGACTACCTGACTCTTATGTTATATGGCCATAGTCTTCCTCTTGTTACCTGCTGTCCAGAGATGTCATGTAATTAGTAAGAATTCACAAACAAAAAAGACCCTATAAGAGAACAGAATAAAGCCATTGGTGCTGATCTGGCTCTGATAAAGCTTGCTGTTTCCTACATTTGTGCTTTGCATACAAAATAAAAAGAATGCAGCCTCTGAAAGTGGAGTGAAGCACACAGTATGTTTTCAAAGGGATTGGAATTTTGCCGGGACATGGAAGAGGATATGGCATGGAAGAGTATAGGGCATATTTGGCTCAGTGGTGCTTCAGTGACTTAAATGGACCATGACCAAGAATACCTAGAAAAACTGTAAATCAAAAGACACATTTTCTGACTATATAAGTACTACATGGCCACTGTAAAAAGTTTGAAAAATATGGAAATATTGCAAGAGATAGCAAAATCACTCTTATTCTGATGAAGAAACACCACTTTGAAAATATTTTTGGTGTATTTTCAATCCATTTTCCATACATGATTGATCCTGTATTTATATAGGATTTCCTTCATTTCTCTCATTGCATTTTATTGTGAAAATATTCCTAATTTATTAAGATTTGTTAGTTAATACACATTGTAGTGATGCAGTATTATCACATAATATATACTCAATATTTATTTGTTGCACTCCTGAGGAGGTTTAGGTTGTCCCACATTTGTCGGGAATAAGATGTGGTGAACTTGTTGATTGTTAAGCCTTGCAGTTAAAATGCTGTGTAAATAGGGAAGATTTATTTTTTTTTAATTATGTACTATATTCTCACATTTGTTATTTAAGTTAATACAATTGAAATAGAAGAAAATGCCATTTTTATAAGTCTGTTCTTTGGAGTTGTTCATTAAAAATCGCCAATACTGTGAAATAGTTCACTGAATTAAAATGAGAGCCGATTGGTCTTGTAAAGATAAAACAAGTGTGCTTTGAGCTCAGCATTTTGCGATATTCAGTTCTAGGCCTGGGAAAGTAGTCTAATGCTGATTGCAAATACTTTAGCATGATTAGGGTTGATCTCCTCAGAAATAACCTCTGCTTTCTAGTTAAAACATTACTGAACCAATTCTCCTCATGGATCTTTTTCTGGAAGTCTTGCTTTCCCCTTTAGGCATGATGTTAGTCATTATATTGCAATTTTGATTATGAGTAGAATATTCATATTTATGTAGCTGCTGACACCTCATCCTGTCATGATTAGAATGCACATGACTGAGTAGATAATGATGGCCATGCATTATGATAAAAGCAAATGAATGACTTAAATTCACCCAAAGGAAAATCTTTTCTTTGAAAACAGGTGGTATATTTACAGTTATTTATAAGTTTTACAGCTTTTTCTTCCTTCTGTATTTTTTCAAAACATATAAATATTAACCCTTATAATTATGGAAAAATTAAATGGAGACAATCCTATTAATTCATTCTCTTGGAAACTAGCACAGAGAAGGGAAGAAAGGAGCATTAATTATGTATTTGCATCTATTGGTTACTTGGCATATATTACTTAGCATGACTCAAAATTGTATCAGAAATTTAAATATTTTAAGACCTAGATAATAACAGATTGTTTAACTCATTTATTGATGCATCAGTGTGAAAAGTGAATTCACTCAATTGTGTCTGACTCTTTGCGACCCCATGGACTGTAGCCTGTCAGGATCCTCTGTCCATGGAATTTTCCAGGCAAGAGTACTGGAGTGGGTTGCCATTTCCTTCTCCAGGATATCTTCCCAACCCTGGGATCAAACCCAAGTCTCCCACATTGCAGGCAGACGCTTTACCTTCTGAGCCACCAGGAAAGTCCTATAAGCCATATGAGGTCACCGCCAAACCGCTGAGCAGGGCTCCTCACTTGCTTCGCTCAGGGCGTGTGATTCATTCACACAAGCACACCTTAGAGTTAGTAAAGTATAGCAGAAAATGTATTCACTATGAGAGCAAAGAACTAGAGCTCCAAGCATCCTTATCTTGTCCTGAAGAATCCCAGATGGGCCTCCAAGTCGAAAGGTTGTTGCTGGACCACAAAAGATGCCGGGATTCTTGGCCTCCGGAGAAGAATTCAGTCTGGGGTCAGAGACAAGGCTTGATTGCTCAGAGCTTTTGTGTAATAAAGTTTTATTAAAGCGTAAAAGGGATAGAGAAAGCTTCTGACATAGACCTCAGAAGGGGGCAGAAAGAGTGTAGATCCATCAGTGTAGATGTTGGTATCTATAATATTGCTCATCTCTCTAGTTTACATAGGACAGATCAGAGTGACAATTTGCATTGATCATGACGGCGAATTGACATTTGAATGAAAACCATTATGCACAAGTGCCTTCTTTTTATTAGAATGAAACTGCTGGGTTTTGTTTCATTTAACTAAAATTTATCTTAATCTGTTAAATATTTTCAAGCATTATATGCTGAATTCAGTAGGTTCAAATTCTTAATAGATCAGGTACGATGGAGGAATAGTTTAATATGCTAGAGTAATATGTTTTTTCCAGACTCTGCAATCTCTTTATTTGTATACTTAATTTATAAATGATCTTCTCCAATTTCTTTTAGGCATCATGTTACATAGACTCAGTTTTCTTCATATCTATCACTTTACAGCTTCACACATTTATTGGCCACCGTATTCAGTAGTTTCTCAAGAAGTATTTACAACTCCATCAAGAAACGTGTGGTATATTAAGCAAGCAGTCCAAATGCAGAGTTTCATATCTAAGTTATAAATGATTAATCAAAATTGTCTTTAGAAATGCATGGCTTCCAAAAAAATTCCACAGATGGGAAGCATGTTAATTATTCTTACTGGGATGATTCTTAAGTGAAAAGTAGGTTGTTAATTTGGGAGTGGTTTCTTGGTCATTTGTGGTAAGACCCGTTCTATGATAATGCCTTTCTTCTGTAATTTAGCACTAGACATGTAATCCGGGGACCTCAGTTACTCTCAATAGCATTCCCTGAAATGTGACTTTGTATCAACACTTAACTTGTGTAAGATTTTGCCTCATCTATGAAATATTTTCTCTTTTGACTTCACCAGTTTAACAAAGCTCTGGAGATATATAGCAGCATTAATATAATTGCTGACATTAAAGTATCACTAGCTTTATCCTAATTAACCTCCTTTAATGTACATTTTTATTAAAATTGGCAGGTGTCTGGAAACATTTGACTTTTTTGTATACGCTAGTTTACTAGGGTTGCTTTGACGAAGTACCATAGATCCAGTGGCTGAAAACACGCCTGCATTTCTCACCTTTCTGGAGGCTGGAAGTCCAAGAGAGATCAAGGTACTGGCAGGGTTGATTTCATTTTGAGGGTTCTCTCCTTGTCTTACAGGTGCCTGCCTTCTCCTTTTGTCTTCACATGGCCTTGTCTGTGTCCTAATCTTCTCTTTTTATAAAAATATCTATTATATTAGATTCAGGGCCTCATTTAACCTTAAATACCACTTGAAAGGGGCTTCCCAGATGGCTCAGTGGTAAGAATCTGCCTGCCAATGCAGGATAATCAGGTTCAATCCCTGGATAAGGAAATATCCCATGCAGAGAAGCCTGGCAGGCTATGGTCTACAGGTCACAAAGAGTTGGACACGACTGAGCAGCTAAACAACAATAACCACTTGAAAGACCCTGTATCCAAATACAGTTACACTCTGAGATACTGAGAATTGGGACCTCAGTGTATGAATGTTTGAGGGAAGCCGTTGAAACCATAGCACTGTCTAATCACACCCCCTTCCCAAGTGAATGGTATTTTGCTGAACACTAACATCCAGATGCACTTAAATGAAAAGTTAGGTTGGTGAAGTACACTGGGACAAGGCACAGTGATATTAAAAAAACATGTATTTGTTTGGTTTTGGGATTTCTGTGAATCTTTTTATAAGCTAAAAAATGATAATTTCCAGTAGAGGATTATAGGAAGCAGATGTGATATTGTGATTTATACTAGGAAGTATATATTTGGACTTCATCCCTGCTTCTGGCACAGAAACCCTTGGAATTCCCAAAGTAAGGAGGATCCTAAAGACGTCTTTTACTTTGCTAATGAGGTGGCTTTTGGACCACACCTAAGGATGGGGGCTGGTTGCCAGTAGAACCAACCACATGATTGGTGAGTTGGAACA
The DNA here is from genome assembly GCF_963930625.1 of Muntiacus reevesi. Lineage (NCBI taxonomy): Eukaryota > Metazoa > Chordata > Mammalia > Artiodactyla > Cervidae > Muntiacus > Muntiacus reevesi. The sequence continues at coordinate 92,432,645 of NC_089255.1, read as the reverse complement.
TTCAGTGTCACATCTTACCTCCAGGGAGGAGAGAGGTGTGGAGGTCGAATCAGTAGCAAGTGGCCAATCTTATAGTCCATCATGCCTATGTAGTGAAACCTCCATAAAAACCCAAAGGGACAGGGTTTGGAGAGGTTCTGGGTTGATGAACATGTGAAGATAGGGAAAGAAAGACACCCTCCCAGAGGACATGGAAGCTTCCAGCCCTTTCCCCATATATCTATGCATCTCTCCCATCTGACAGTTACTGAATGTGTGTGTATATATATACAGTAATAAACCAGTGATTTTGTAAGTAAAATGTTTGCCTGAACTCTGCAAGTCACTATAGTGAAGTAACTGAACATGAGAAGGGGGTTTTGTGAACCTCTGATTTACAGCCAGTCAGTCCGAAGTACAAGTAACAACCTGGGCTTGAGATGGCTTCTGAAGGGAGTAAGGAAAGGCAGTCTGAGAGGACTGAACCCTTAACCTGTGGAATCTGGTGCTGCCTCAGGAGATAGTGTCAATTTTGAGTTGAATTATAGATACTCAGCCCTAAAGTTGTGCACCGACCAGCAGTGGACTCGGTGGTGATTGTTGTTCAGCTGCCAAGTACTGTCTGACCCTTTGCAGACCCACGAACTGCAGAGCTCCAGGCTTCCCTGTCCTTCACTGTCACCTGGAGCTTGCTCAAACTCATGTCCATTGAGTCAGTGATACGATCCAACCATCTCATCCTCTGCCACCCCCTTCTCCTGTTGCCTTCAATCTTTTCCAGCATCAGGGGCATTTTCTTCTGATGTAATCACATTGCATTTTGCATCAGAGTGAATTCTTAAACTGTTTCATTCCTATTTTAAGAGTTGGTCTAAAAAAAAAAAAAAAGAGAGAGTTGGTCTGCAAATTCTTTATTTTTGTTCTGCACCTCAAAAAAAGAAGCTTTCCGTTCAGTTATATTAGAAGACTAGATTTCTGCATTTATCTTATAATTAATCTCTAAAGAAAACATAATTACCTCCAAGTTTCCAGTCTTCCAAGATTATTGCTTTGATCAAGATACTCTTTCAGTATCTAATTCAAGGAGAGTAGATGCAGGGAATGCTATTTTTTTATTGTTTCTTTGTCCTTATTTCCATTTAGTCTTGACCTTGGCTGATACGTTTTAGGAGGTAAAGACAACAGAGCAGGGGTCTCATTTAATGAAAGGCAGAGGCTGTGAAAAGGTCCACATGGAACAGAAGTGGGAGGAGAGATGGCATTTTTACAGAATGATGACAATTAATAAAAACAGACTCTCCACCTTCTCACCATGTTTCATTCTTTGTATAGAATCAAAGATAGGGCCCATGATCATCATCTTAAGTTTATTGTCTACAGACAGAAAGATAGCAGACACTTTGAACACAAATGTATCTTATGACAGAGAAATTCTGAGCCTTATGAAATGTTACGTTATCAAAGAAAAAACTGAAAACGCAGGTAACCTGAGGTTTATTTTAGTACAAATTAAGGTTAAGGTTGTAGGAGTTAGCAAAATATTGAAGGTTAAGCTGAGAATTAACTTTCACGAGCAATACATCAAGAGAGACTCAGCCTGTACACCCCATGGATCTTAAACCCAATTGGACACATTTCTTTTTGTGAGTTATCTTTTTATTGTTGTATTGTAAAAGTATTTTATTGATTTATTTGGCTGTTTTACACAGCAGTGGTATCTTAGTTCCTTGATCAGGGATCAAAACTGCACCCCCCTGCGTTGGAACTATAGAGTCTTAACCACTGAGCCACCAGCTAAGTCCCAAACACTTGTATAAATATGGAGAGATGTGTGGAAGATGGAGAGAAGGTGTTAAATATAGGAGAGGGAATAACGTCCTGAAATTTTCTGCTTCCCCTAATAGCATCTCAGACCTGGTGAGAGGTTTCTCGTGTTTCTGAACATATGTGTAGTCTTCATCTCTGTTACCATTCATACTCTTTTTTTAATGCCACCTTATTGAGATATGATTGACATACGTATTTAATATATAAAACTTGATGAGATTAGAGATAAGTATACACCTGTGGAACTATCACTACAATTTATGCCATAAACTTATCATCTCTAAACATTTCCTCCTTTTGCTCTTATTTTTAATTATTGTTATTTATTCATTTGTCTGCACTGGCACGTCTTAGTTGTGGCCCACAGGCTCCAGAGCGTGAGGGCTCTGAGTTGCGGCATGTGGGCTGATTTTCTCTGCAGCATGTGGGGCCTGAGTTACCCGACCAGGGATCCAACTCACACCCGTTGCCTTGCAAGGTGGCTTCTTAACCTCTGCACCGCCAGGAAAGTCCCTGTTGTTATTATCCTGCTTTGTATGTGTGTGACGGGAACACCTTATTATAAGCTCTACCATCTTACCCGCGGATGCTCTTTTCAGAAGTTCGCTGCGCAGTCCAGTGCAGTCCAGTCGCTCAGTGGCGTCCGACTCTCTGCGACCCCGAGGACCGCAGCGCCAGGCCCCGTCCCCCAGCGCCTGGCTCGCTGTGCGGTCAGCAGTTACAGTGCAGAGGCGCGGGCACTGGCTCGCTGAGCTCTCTGTCCGCTTGGCTTAGCGCCGCGTCTGCAGTGAGTGTCTTCAGAGGCGCCCTGGTGTGACACCTGCATCTCTGCCGCTTATGCAGGGAGCGATGTTTAGTAAAAGGACGTGCCTCTTTCGCAGACCTCCTTGTCACAGACTCCTCTTGTGCTCGTCCAGCCAGCTGACTGATCATCCCGCTAAGCAGCACGAACCGTCCACCCCAGCAGTATGTGAATTATGGCATCAGGCCCTTGCCAGGGCACTGAGTGACCACATGCCAGTTAACCCTCCCTTACTGTTTGACGTACTTCTCTCTCCACTTGCTTGGAACCAGGTCCCTCAGGATCCACTCCTGAATTACCCTCTGGGTTCCCGGGGGTCCATGCCTGCCAGTCCTCCCTTTATGTAACAGAGCCAGCAAGTCTGCAGGTCAGCGTGCTGAGCTGTGGCACTGGTTATGAGTGTGTGGCCTCGAGGCATGGTGGGAGCAGACCCCTAGGAGGACAAGCACTTTCTTATAAGGCATTGGCCCTTTGGAGGCGTTTGTGTAATCGCCAAGCCGAAGGAAGGGCTATTTCTTTCAAAACCCTCTGCAGGCCCAGAGGGTGTTTACAAAAGTGAGGATTCAAGGTTCTTGACTGTGCAGAATTCTCCTTTTGAGGTATCCCCGTTTTTAGTTTTAGCATGTTCTCCCTGCTTGTCAGCCCCCGACTCTGTCAAGGATCTGCTAGACTGAGAACATAGCATCTTGGTCTGTCCTTCACCTGTAGCAGGTAGAGTCTCATGACACAATTCCAAGAGGTTCTTCTGACTCTCAAGCTGTGTTTGAAGTTGTTCTTTACTAGATCTCAGTCTTGTATGTGTATTTTTAATTTTTCGTCATGGAATTAATGATGCTTGATATTTCTACTGCATGTTCTGTTATACTCAAAACACTGCACCAGTGAATGCATTCCCCTCTATATGCACCCAGCCCAATCTACATGGGAATGTCCTTTACCAACAGTGAAGTGGGATTTGTGTTTTTGATCAAATATGTACTTTTGCATCCATTGTTCCCCCAGCTTCCTTTGGAATTGCAGCAGATGTTTGAAAGACTTTTCTCTAGAAGTCAGGGTGAAGTTTATGACCATGGGATGGCGTGTTTGCTATTGCTAAATGAAGCCAATTGGTCTAGAAATGTCACACCTTGGTCTACTTAGGCCTGTGCTTTGGTGAATAATCAAATTCATTGCGTACAACATCTCACAGAAGCATCTGTTCAAGTCAGAGTCTGCCATAATGTAAACAGCCTCTTACGATCTTTTGAAAAACAGATTGCCAACAAAGATACTCTTCCTTCTTTTTTGTGGCTTCCCTTACTGTATCTCCATTCTTCAATGTTTAACCCAAGGCCAAGAGAGTGAACTTGCCATGAATAGCATTTGAAGAATAATCTTTTGCACCTATGTGGACTGGTTTATTAATAGAATGACGGTACCCTAGAGGGAGGGAGAGTGAATAGGAACTGTATGGATATCTCCAACTTCAGGTGACAGTTATTCAAATCAGAATTAGTCTCAGTGAGAGGACATTTAAGAAAGTCAACTCTCTAGAAAATAGACAACAATGGTGGTGTCTGAAAGTAGATCAGGGACTGAGATATTTTTCTCCTTTTTTGTATTTTCCAAATATCTGCAAAAAATATCTATTACCTTTTACAATAAGCAACAATAAAAATATGACATTTTTAATGTCTGAATCAGTTCTGTAGTTTAAAAATTTCTCTGTACACAAACATGTGGCAGACATGTGCACAAGAAAGTTATTAACATGCTCTAATGTTTATGTAGTACCTTTTACTCCCCCCAAAAGACTTCAGGTCTTTATATTATATACTAGAATAGGAGCAGATTTATTAGCTATTTTTTTTTCTAGCCTGGAGGTTCCATAAAATTCTGACACACAGCAAGTGCTGTACAGATATCAGTCCCCCAGCCTCTAAACTCTTGTTGTTTCTGGATTATACATTGGCATTTTTCTCTTTGGCATAAGGCAGTGCAGTACTCAATACCATGTGCCTTGATAGAGAAGTGTTTGTAGTGACCATGATCAGGCATTTTCTGGGAGTTATGGGATAATATTACATTTGCAAATTTTTATTGAGTAGTAAGATCTTGAGAAGCAAACTTAGAACATTTTTAGAGAGCATATAACATGTAAAATTATAAAATATTACTAAAATCTTATACATTACTTTTCCCGATTATCATATAAAATAAGTACACATATGTTCAATCGCTCTGTTGTGTCCAACTCTTTGCAACTCCATGGATTGTAGCCCTCCAGGCTCCTTCTGTCCGTGGCATTTTCCAGGCAAGAATACCGGAGCCATTCCTCCTCCAGGGGATAAGATAAGTAAATGTTATTTTAATGACTCGTCATAGATAAAAAATAGTGTTACTCTTGTCTCTCCATCCAGCTTGCATTGCTCTTTAGAGGTGAAGAAACTTGACCCCTAGCTCAGATTGAGAATGGAGGCCGCTTCATGAACCCTTGGCCAAATGAGAAAACCTGCAGCAGAGGTTTTCTGTGGACACACAGCAGCAACCTCACTTCCCCAGCACCTGGGTCTGTTGTACTGAAGTGCCTCCTATGGCAACTGGCAGCTTCATTTCAGGAAAGCAGAATAAATCTGTGACTTACAGATCACGACACAGTTCTTATCAGTAATCCGTGTTCCTTCTTGCTCCTTTCAGAGCCCTGTCCAGCTCCACGGTCTGCAGTCCCTTCCATGGACATCACAGCCGCCTTCCCTGTCAATCAAGGCAGTAATTTCCAAAGCCCAGTGTTTTTGGCTTTGAATTCCTTCATGAACTATTTCAATATAATCAATTATTTCCTCTTCTTTTAGTTTGTTTCTGCATGCCATCTTTATATGGAGTCTTTTGAGTATAATTTTTCATCTGTCTGTCTCTAAATTAACCATTAGTCTTTGCCCATTCTTTCTATGAAATGTATATCATATAAGGCGATTTTAAAAAGCTCACTTGCGATGTAAACCCAAGTAAGTGAACCAGAATCGTTGAAGAACCACCTGGCCAACAAAATTGTCTATAGGACCACTTGTCATCAAAGTTACTGAAAAACAATAGAGGCCAGGCTACATTATGACGTACCTGACTGGAAGCCGTTTCAAGTTTAAAATAGAAGGCGAAGGGAGAAAAGAAAGAAGGGTCAGTGGTTTGTTACCGGAACACTCGACTCACTGGATCAGCTCCCCTTAGTTGTGACTGTTTCTGTAACGTCTTCTCTGCTCAAGAATCAGGTAAATACCAGTTTAGTCAATGAAACTTTTCAAACTCTTGCTACCTTGTATGACATTTATTTTCCCAGGTCTTCCCAAGAAAATAAACGTTAACATACATTATTTGCAGCTCCCTTTATTTTGAAGAAATACGGAACTTCTAAATCCTTAATTAATGAGAAACAAAAGAGGATCTTATTGTTACACATAACATTAGGAAAATTTTTGTGGAGACTGTCTTGAAGTCCAAGCTTTGCCACTGCAGCTAGAAACGAAGTGATACCGCCTTTTACTGATCGTAAAGATCCCCTGGAGAAAGAATTGGCAACCCACGTCAGTATTCTTGCCTGGGAAATCCCATGGATAGAGGAGCCTGGTAGGCTACAGGCCATGGGGTTGCAAAGAGTCAGACATGACTGAGCAACTAAACAACTTGATTTATTTATTTATTAATTTTTTAAAATTTATTTATTTATTTATTTATTTATTAAATTTTATTTTATTAGTTGGAGGCCAATTACTTCACAACATTTCAGTGGGTTTTGACATACATTGACACGAATCAGCCATAGAGTTACACGTATTCCCCATCCCGATCCCCCCTCCCACCTCCCTCTCCACCCGACTCCTCTGGGTCCTCCCAGTGCACCAGGCCCGAGCACTCGTCTCATGCATCTCACCCGGGCTAGTGATCTGTTTCACCATAGATAATATACATGCTGTTCTTTTGAAACATCCCACCCTCACCTTCTCCCACAGAGTTCAAAATTTATTTTTCACTAAGTGACAAAGGGAGGCATGAGTATTGAGCACTGCCCATGTCATGGCCAAGGGCCACCCAACTTAAACTTTAACATGAATGTGGCCCATTTGTGCCTATGGGCTGATAAGATCTGGGAAAATATGGATTTGGGAAGTGACATTTGTGGATAGAGTTTGTCATTCTTGTTGTTCAGTCACTAAGTCATGCCCAACTCTTTGTAAGCCCATGAACGGAAGCACACCAGTCTTCCCTGTCCTTCACTATCTCCTGCGGTTTGCTCAAACTCATGTCCATTGAGTCAGTAATGCCATCTAGCTATCCCATCCTCTGTCGCCCACTTCTCCTCTTGCCCTTAATCTTTCCCAGGATCAGGGGCTTTTCCAATGAGTTGACTCTTCACATCAGGTGGCCAAAGTATTGGAACTTAAGCACCAGACCTTCCAAGGGATATTCAGGGTTGATTTCTTTTAGGGTTGATTAGTTTGATTTCCTTGCAGGTCAAGGGACTTCCAAGCATCTTAGAAAGTGCCACAATTCAAAAGCATCGATTCTTCGGTGCTCAGTCTTCTGTATGGTCCAACTCTCACATCCTTACATGACTATCTGTTGGAAAAACCGTAGCCTTAATTACATGGAGTTTTATTGGCAAAGTGATGTCTCTGCTTTTTAATACCCTGTAGAGGCTTGTCATAGCTTTCCTCCCAAGGAGCAAACATTGTTCAATTTCGTGGCTATAGTCACTGTCCACAGTGATTTCGGAGCCCAAGAAAATAACATCTGTCACTGTTTCCACTGCTTACCCTTCTATTTGTCATAAAGTGATGGGACCAGATGTCATGGTCTCAGTTTGTTTTACACTGAGTTTTACGCCAGCATCTTAACTCCTCTTCCACCCTCATCAAGAGGCTCTATAGTTCTTTACTTCCTGTCTTTAGAGTGGTAACATCTGCATATCTGAGGTTGAGCAGGTAGACCATCCTCAATATAAAGACTTACTCACAAGCAATTTGCTTTTTGCTTTCTTGACTACTTGCTCATTTCCTCTTTCTCTCTTGTGAACCACTCTGGCTACTCCTTTGTTTCTGACAGTTTCCTGAAACTTAGACCGGTTTACTCTTTTAATATCTTTTTTTCTAAATAAGGCAAAATAAAAATGAAACACAAACAAAACAAGCTTCAACACAAGAGCGCCAGCTTCTGTGGTGTTCACTGACTTTCTTCATCATGGGTTCCAATGGACTTAGCCTCCAAAGTGAAGACTGGTTCTGAAGTTCAGTTAAATCCTTTGTATTCCATTCCACCACTTCTTAAGATCCATATTGACAGAGAGAAGGAAAAACAAGAGATCTGACTCCTAGTACAGTCCAGTCTACCATCTCAGAGAAATCTCTCAAAGAAAAACATGTTTCACCTCTGAAAATCCATATTTCAATTTAATTCTAACTAAAATTACTTCAGTACTTTAAAAGCAGGCTTTACATGAGGCGAAAAGAAATGCCTGAATGTTAGCTATATGACTGACATTCAAACATCAAATTAGGATGAATAATTGAAGATTTAGCATGTTTCTTCTGACAAGTTGCCAGTGGTCACTGTAAAGATCTCTCCTAATCAAAATATTGATGGAATATCATATCTGTTTATGGGTTATAAGACTTAAGGCGATACTGAAAACTTACAGTCTTTTTTTTTTTTTTAATAAAGCTCACAATATTTAGTCTGTTTAGTCTAGATCAAAAAGGGCTGAAATGCAACTTAATGGTAGTCAAATATAATTTCTCTTTTTAGTTTCTTCAAATACAAAGGACTATTTTTTTTTCTTTATAAACTTAACACTTCATAAGAAAACCACAATTGACATGATGAACTTTATAATGAGCACTCAGATAATAGCTGAATACTATTGCTTCCACTGAAGATTTTAATAAAATATCATGAATAAAAAATAGTATGAATGCTTTAACTCACCTTTTCTTAGATGAATCAAATCATATTCCTCATTCATTTTTAGTGTCCCTGATTGTATTTTTTTGCAACTATATAATTTTTGCTGTTAAGTGGCTCTTTATCAGATGAGCCATAAAGGAAGCCCCAAAATACTGGAATGGGTCCTATCCCTTCTCCAGTGGATCTTCCCAACTGAGGAATCGAACCAGGGTCTCCTGCATTGTAGGCAGATTCTTTAGCAACTGAACTATCAGGAAAGCCCTCTTCAGTGGCTCAGTCATGTCTAATTCTTTGAGACCCATTGGGGTTCAGCATGCCAAGCCACCCTATCCTTCACTGTCTCCCTAAGTTTCTTCAAACTCATGTCAGTTGAGTCAATGATGCCATCCAACTGTTTCATCCTCTGTTGCCCACTTCTCCTCCTGCCTTCAATCTTTCCCAGCATCAGGGTCTTTTACAGTGAGTCAGTTCTTCGTATCAAGTGGCCAAACTATTGGAGCTTCAGCTTCAGCATCAGTTCTTCCAATGAATATTCGGGACTGATTTCCTTTAGGATTGACTGGCTTGATCTTCTTACTTTCCAAGGGACTCTCAAGAGTCTCCAGCACCACAGTTCAGACGCTCCAATTCTTCAGCAGTCAGTCTTCTTCATGGTCCAACTCTCACATCTACACATGACTACTGGAAAAACCATAGCTCTGACTATACGGAGCTTTGTTGGCAAAGTGATGTCTCTGTTTTTTACTATGTTTTTTAGTCTTGTCATAGCTTTCCTTCCAAGGAGCAAGTGTCTTTTAATTTCATGGCTGCAGTCACTGTCCACAGTATTTTGGAGCCCAAGAAAATAAAGTCTGTTATTGTTTCCATTTTTTCCCCATATATTTGCTATGAAGTGATTAGACTGAATACTATGATCTTAGTTTTTTTAATGTTGAGTTTTAAGCCAGTTTTTTTACTGTTCTCTTTCACCTTCATCAAGAGGCTCTTTGGTTCTTTGATTTCTGCCATAAGGGTGTTGTCATCTACGTATCTGAGGTTATTGATATTTCTCCCGGCAATCTCGATTCCAGCTTGTTCTTCATCCAGCCCAGTATTTCACATGATGCACTCTGCATGTAAGTTAAATAAGCAGGGTGGCAATATACCTTGATGTACTCCTTTCCCAATCTGGAACCAGTCTGCTGTAACATGTCTGGTTCTAACTCTTGCTTCTTGCCATGCATTCAGGTTTGTCAGGAGGCAGGTCAGGTCTGGTATTCCCATCTCTTTAAGAATTTTCCAGTTTGTTTTGATCCACACAGTTAATGACTTTAGTCAGTGAAGCAGAAGTAGTTATTTTTCTAGAATTCCCTTGCTTTTTCTATATCATAGATTAATATACTACATATACTATTATGTATTTTATTAATATATGTTTATATAATATAAGTTATTTTGTAGTGTATATGTTTTTATCGAGCACTGCTCTTCAGGAAAACTTTTTGTGACAATAAAACTATTCTACGTTTGTCCTGTCCAACGTGATATCCACTGGCTATGTGTGGCTAAGAATAACCAAAATGTAACTAGTTCAAGTGGAAAACTGAGTTTTACTTTTTATTTCATTTTAATTAATCTCAGTTTCAATACCCACATATTCCTAGTAGCTACTGAATTGGGAAGTATAGCTCTACAGACTGAATTTAGATTTTGATGACCTGTTAGCTTGTTATCACTGGTTTTATTGAAATGATAACTTAAGTTTTAACACTGGAATGGAAGCTAAGGAGTAGTAGCCTCTAATGTCAAGGATTGTATCCTATAACATGGTTAATTTAAATGTTTTGTCAGGAAGATATATCTATGGTTTCCCTTTCTCTTTTTCAATTTTGAGTGAAGAAATTAACTGTCCATAGAAAGTGTTGAGTCTCTATACTTAGACAACTTCATAATATGTCCTGAAGATGATTTAAGGAAATAGGATTGACAGGTGCTGTTTAAGCAGAAACGTAAAGCTCACATAATTCTTTGCTCATTAGTTTGGAATGTGGGGTGGTGACACTGATGGTGAGACTCTCATTTCAGCTAAGCTATTTCACCAGCTGTTGGAAAAGTTGTCCCTTTTTCCACTCACCTTACCAGCTCAACCCACTGTTTGAGTGTGATTGACTTTTCCTGGAATGCTGAACATTTCTAAAGGACTTGATTTATTATTTTTCTTCCTGTCTCTGGAAGAGTTGTACTCAGAGAACCATGTGGCTGCATGCTAAGTTGCTTCAGTCATGTCCCTCTTTGTGACTCTATGGGCCATAGCCTGCCAGGCTCCTCTGTCCATGGGGTTCTCCAGGCAAAAATACTGGGATGGATTGTCCTGCCCTTCTCCAGAGGATCTTCCCAACCCAGGGACCGAACCCATGTCTCTTATGTCTCCTGAATTGGCAGGCAGGTTCTTTACCATTATCACCACCTGGGAAACCAACATAGAACCATTCACACTGGCTTTGCATGGAAACTACAGGAGGGCAGAAGAATAGGGTGTTCTCCATGCTCCATTTAAGCAATGCGTTCATTCCCTCTCTCCTCTTCCATGCACTCATCTCCCATATGGCAGTTAGGGAGTTCGGCTCTGTATTCACTTTCAAAAAATTGCATCTCCTTGTGGTAGCAGCTTATGATCTCTTAAAGTCCTGAAATTTTGCCCTATGGTGTTTAGAAGTCAGTCACTGTTCACTGGAATGTTCTCAAGAACTTAATGACGAGAATTTTATGTTTTCTTTCTCTCACTCTGGGCTTAGAACAAAGTACCCTGTACAAATGTTGACTCAGCTATATATACTTCTTAAAGGGTTTACTTTCTGTGTCCCAACTTTTTGAAGCAATACAGGAAACAACACAAGTGAAAAAATCACTTCATGTGACATGATTTCAAAATCAATAGCATTTTGGTTACCAAGCAGACTCTTTAAGCTTAATTAAAAGTTGGTGGAATGTGGTAAATTCAATCATCTATCATGAGTTCTATTCTGGGGCCCTTGCAATATATCTTGAAATCCATTAGGTGATTCTTTACAGTGCCCAGTGTTACACTATACTGCATTTTAGGTGAGAGGTGTCTAAATTATTTCAGTGGATAAATCTGTTTTTTGGGTTTTTTTCTTATGACTACATACTGTTACTCATTTTATTGGAAATTCACAGACATTTCTGCCATCACTTCCTCTCAACAGACATTATTTACAAAAACATTAAATTGAATTTTGAGTGAGCAGGAGGTCAATATACTTTATCTCTCTGATTTCATCTCCCATTGTCCTAAAACTACTTAAACTAGTTCCAGACACACAGTGAAGGTTAGCATTTATACAGCAAACAATAAGTTAATTTGATAGGGAAACTGGCATTTTGCCTATGCAATCTTAAAATGAGTTCAGTTAGATAAACAAAAATAGTCTAACAACCAGGTTTGAATTCAATATTCTTTTGTTTCAATTGAATTTATTTCATTTCTTTTATCTTTATCTCCAACAGACCAAGAAAATTCATTTAATATGTAATATTCACATAATTTATTCATGTATTTGCTTCATGAAAGAAAGACAGTAGTTGAAATCAATAGTTCTAAAGTCCTCGCAGTTGGGATTCCCTGCTGATCCAGTGGTTAGAATTCTGCTCTTTCACTACTGAGGGCCTGCGTTGCATCCTTGGTCACAGAAATAAGACCCTGCAAGCCACGCAGCAAGGCCACTAAATAAATAATTAAATAAAATCCCGTGGTTGGCTTGGGTCATCTGATCCAGTCAAAGAGATTTCTATAAGTGAAATTCTCACAAGGAAATAAAGAAAAGGTTGTCACCTTTGGCTCTCTATGTCTGACTTTTATTTATGGGTTCATGGAATGGATCTTTAAAGAGAACACTGGCTTCCCTGGTGGCTCAGACAGTAAAGACTCTGCCTGCGGTGCAGGAGACCCAGGTTCAACCCCAGGATGAGGAAGATCGTCTATGGCCATACCACCCTGAACGCGCCCGATCTCATCTGGATGAGGAAGATCCCCTGGAGAAGGGCATGGAAACCACCCAGGGTTCTTGTCTCCAGAATCCCGTGGATAGAGGAGCCTGGGGGGCTGCAGTCTGTGGGGCTGCAAAGAGTCAGACACGACTGAAAGAGTGAGGCTGTCATTTTCGCTGTAGTACAAGACTCTTCCAAATATTGTGGAAAAAGATACAGACATCTTTGTCTTCATGGTTATTCCATTCTAAAAGGAGGACATATGAATAAAGTAAGATATTAATAAAATATTGATATATTAGATGAGAACAGTAACATGAAAAAATCTGAAGCAAGGATGAGATTAGGGTGTACCATGAAGGTGATGAATGTGTTGGTTGCTCCGTCTTGTCTGACTCTTTGTGACTCCATGGACTGGAGTCTGCCAGAATCTTCTGTCCATGGAATTCTGCAGGCAAGAACACTGGAGTGGGTTGCCATTCCCTTCTCCAGGGAATCTTCCTGACCCAAGCATTGAACCTGGGTCTCCTGCATTGCAGGAGATTATATGAACTGAGGAGAGGTTGAGGGCTTCCCAGGTGGCTCAGTGGTGAAGACTTCACCTGCCAACACAAGATACACAGGTGATGTGGGTTAGATCCCTGGGTCGGGAAGATCTCCTGGGGAAGAAAAGGTAACCCCCTCCAGTATTCTTGCCTAGGAAATGCCATGGACAGAGGGTCCTGGCGGTCTGCACTCCACGGGGCCACAGAACAGGACGTGACTGAGTCACTGAGCATGCACATACATGAGGAAGAGATTAAGGCACATGATGAAGGTGTTGAGACTTGCTGAAATTTTAATATGGTGACTGATAAATTACTCTTTGTAAAAGTGACATTTATAGACATGAATGAGAAGAGGATAGGAATCTTGCAGGTATCTAAAAGTAGATTATTTCAGGCCAAAAACAGTGACTGAAAAATGTCCTGAAGGATGCATGCCTGACGTGGATAGGAGGCCAATGTGACTGAACTGGCTGAGCAAGGCAGGCAGTGTCACGTGATGAAATCAGAGCGATAAATAGGGTAGGGATGGAGGTTGGGCTCTACGGAGTCTTGTGATGCTTATAGATACTTTGGCCTTTATTCTGAGCTAGATGGGGAGGTGTTGGAGCATTTAAACCATGATCTGACTTCTGTTCCTATAAGCTAATTCTGAATACTGTTAAGTACTAGACTGCCAGAGAACTGTGGCAGAGACCATTGCAAAATCTTGGCAAAAGATAATGACTGATTGGATCTAGGTCATAGTAGATAAAAGTCATGAGATTCTGGATATACTTGGAAAGTAGAGAAATCATGGTTGATGCATTTAAATTAGGGTGTTATTCATGGGGCTAATCCAAGTTCTCTGTGATCTGTTACCTATGCTGTGCTCCTCAGACAGCCAAGTGGAGACAGTTCATAGGAATTAGGATGTGTAACTCTTTAGTCAGAAGGAAAGTCCAGGCTGGAGATTTCAAAGTGGGGCTCTTCAACTTATTTAAATTCTTGAGTATGGATGAGAGCTGTCCAAGCTAGTGAGAATAGACAGAAGAGTTCTACAAGTGTTCTGTACACTTTAAAAGTTGGGCCACTCCAACTTTTAAAAATTTGGAAAATCAGGGGACATAAGCAGAGGGAACAGAGAAGAAGTGACTGGCACAAGGGAGTCTGTTGGCCTAGAAGCAAGTGAAGAGTGTTTAAAGAGGAGGGAAGGATTAGTTGTGTCAGATGCTGCCGATGGATGAAGTACTGATGATGATTGAGAACTGACCAGTGGGTTTAGCAGCTCATTAGAGGCCTGGACAACAACAGTCTTGGTGAAGGCTGGTGCTGAAAGGCTGAGTGGATTATTAAGGGAGCAGAGAGATGAGATGGTGGCTTTAGTGGCATGGGCGATGGAAAGAAGTTGTTTTTTTTTTTTTTTTTTTAAATGGGAAAAAAAGGAAAGAATCATTGAATGAAACTTGGAATTTTGAATATTTGAAGTTTGTTACTTCTGCATAAATGGAGGGGATGGGCTTAGTTAAAAGAACGAGAAGGTACACCCCATCCATAATCACAGGAGAGAAGACCAAATATATCTGCCAGCAATCTTGATTCCAGCTTGTGCTTCATCCAGCCCAGCATTTTGCATAATGTGCTCTGCATATAAGTTAAATAAGCAGAGTGACAATATACAGCCTTGATGTACTTTTTCCCCAGTTTGTCAGAAGAAATATCAATATCCTCAGATATGCAGATGATACCACCTATATGGCAGAAAGTGGAGAAGAACTGAAGAGCCTCTTGATCAAAGTTAAAGAGGAGAGAGAAAAAGCTGGCTTAAAAACTCAACACTCAAAGAATTAAGATCATGGCATCTTGTCCCATCACTTCATGGCAAATAGATGGGGACACAGTGGAAACAGTGGCTGGCTTTATTTTCTTGGACTCCAAAACCACTGCAGATGGTGACTGCAGCCATGAAATTAAAAGATGCTTGCTCCTTGGAAGAAAAGCCATGACCAAACTAGCCAGCATATTAAAAAGCAGAGACATTACTTTGCCAACAAAGGTCTGTCTAGTCAAAGCTATGATTTCTCCAGTATTCGTGTATGGGTGTGAGTTGGACTATAAAGAAAGCTGAGCACCAAAGAAATGATGCTTTTGAACTGCGGTGTTTGCGAAGACTCTAGAGAGTCCCTTGGACTGCAAGGAGATCCAACTAATCAATTCTAAAGGAAGTCAACCCTGAATATTCATTGGAAGGACTGATTTTGAAGCTGAAACTGAAGCACTGTCCACCTGTTGTGAAGAAGATCTGACTCATTAGAAAAGACCCTGATGCTGGGAAAGATTGAAGGCAGGAGGAGAAGAGGAGAAGGGGACGACAGAGACTGAGGTGGTTGGATGGCATCACTGACTCAATGGACATGAATTTGAGTAAGCTCCAGGAGTTGGTGATGGACAGGGAGGCCTGGTGGGCTGCAGTGTATGGGGGTCACAAAGAGTCGGACACAACGGAGCGACTGAACTGAACTGAACTGAAGGCCAGATACGTGTGCCCCAGGTTCAAAGAAGTAGGTAGAGGAATGGAAAGAACGGGGGGATTTTCTCCTGGTGGCATTTTTTTTTTAATCAGTCAAGTTGGAAGCAAGTTTGTCAGATAATGGGAAAAGTAGCAGGAGGAACCAGCGGTAATCACCTATGACAGTAGTAAACATTGTTGCTTAGTTTTTTTACCTTGTAAATGAATTTTGAGAAATATTATTCTTCACAAGCATTTAAAAATTAATATCTGCAATTTTTCACCATGTATTTAAATGTTATAAAAGATACTTCCTGGCATGTTGTAATTATTGATACTTTTCAATTACGATTTTGCATCACTTTTAAGATGCATTTAATGGGACCTAAATTAAGAATTTTATTTTATTAATTAAGTATTTTAAACTCACCATTATCTATTCAAAAATATAATATGAACAGATTTTCTCTCTCAGAAATGTTAACTTTGTTTTCTTTTCTTATTGAAATGGAATTCCCAAATTTGAGCCTAAGGAGATATATTTATGCTTGAAATCTTTTATTACTCATCTTATTATACTTCTCTGTAAGAAAATAAGGTATAAAAATAGAATTTTACAGTGTGTAATGTGTTAGAAACAAGAGTTTAGAAATGTCTTTTATTGTGAAGCGACTTTAAAAGTATTTGTACTCAATGATCACTGTAATAACATATGACGCAATTATTATACATAATTATAAAAGTATTTGTACTCAATGATCACTGTAATAACATATGACGCAATTGTTATACATAGTTATAGGTGCTATTGTTGCTTAGTTGTTAGGTTGTCTCTGACTTTCTTGCCACCACATGGACCACAGCCCGCCAGGCTCCTCTGTCCATGTGATTTCCCAGGCAAGAATACTGGAGTGGGTTGCCATTTCCTTCTCCAGGGAATCTTCCTGACCCAAGGATCAAATCCGTGTCTCTTATGTGTCCTGCATTCACAGGCAGGTTCTTTACTACTGAGCCACCTGAGAAGCCCAGTTACACATGTGCATAGCTATTAAACATTTGTTAGATCCTCCTGGAAGTGCACACCACACACCATGACTAAGTTAGATTTGTAGGAGGTTTATCGAGGGTGAGGACTGATGTTGAAGCTGAAACTCCAATACTTTGGCCACCTGATGCGAAGAACTGACTCATTGGAAAAGACCCTGATGCTGGGAAAGATTGAAGGTGAGAAGAGAAGGGGACGGCAGAGGATGAGGTGGTTGGATGGCATCACCGCCTGGATGGACATGAGTTTGGGTAAACTCCAGGAATTGGCAATGGACAGGGAGGCCTGGCGTGCTGCCATCCATGGGGTCGCAAAGAATCGGACATGGTTGAGTGACTGAACTGAACTGAACTGATTGAGGATGAGGTGGGGTGGGGAAATGGATATACCTGCAAAAATTAAAAGAGAGCGAGAAGAAAGTGAGTGGGACAGTCTCAAACCGCAATGCACATCTGACAAAGTCTTGCCAACCCAGCAGAGGCTGCAGGGCAAAGTTCTCCCGCTAGAGAAATCTTGCCTTGAGCAGCGGCCGAGCACAGTGACCAGTCCGTACATAGCCACTGGCAGAGGGCTGTCCAGGAAGAGCCTGGCTGCGGCTGGGGAGCTGAAGCATCAGTTCACGGAGGCGCTAGTGCTGGAGGCTTTCAGATGACTCTGAGCCTTGCAGTTCAACAAAACGTCCTTTCTTGAGGAGAGCTCCCAGCAGCGATTTTTCTATCATCGCCACAAATATACAAAGTGTTACCAACAATGCGTTCTTAATAAGATAGATGAGCTTTTTGTATCAAAGTTCATATATCTGTGTGGATATATATTGCTTCATTTATATAATCATTTGGGGTTCAGCATAAATTACATTTTGTGTGCTTATAAATCCTAGGAAACTATGTTCACAAAACAAGCATGTTTTTTACTTCCTTTCAAATATGTCCCAACTATCAAATAACTTTAAATCATTAAGAATTATTTGTAGTAATCTATCAGCTGACAACTCAACTAGGCCCCCCTTTAATTTTGGTGCAATTCAAGAGTTACACACACACATTCACAAAACTTGCAGTTTTCCCTCCAAATTTTTAGGTGTTTGTTTTTTTCAGTGCTTAGGAAATAACTCTTAGAAAGGTTTGTACTGTGCTCAGCCACTCAGCCACGTCTGACTCTTTGTGACCCCGTGGACTGTGCTTGGCCGCTGCTCAAGGCAAGATTTCTCTAGAGGGAGAACTTTTCCCTGCAGCCTCTGCTCCTCTGTCCATGGGATTTCCCAGCTGAGAAGAGTGGAGTGGGTTGCTGTTTCCTTCTCCAGGGGACTCTTCCCACCCCAGGGATGAAAACCATGTCTCTTTTGTCTCCTGCTTTGGCTGGCAAGTTCCTGACCACTAGCGCCACCTGGGAAGCCCCCTTAAGAAGGTTTACCAACATTTATTAAATGACAATTAGTTATGCCTATTACCTTTTCATGTAGAGATACCTCTGTCAAAACTATATAATCAGAAAGGACTGTAAAATTCTGAATGTTGTATATTTTAGACACTTTGTGCTAGTACAATAATTTTGGATACAGTGTTTTTATTTTAAAATGTGTTCTAAGCATATTTTCATCAAAACTTTTCAGCTGTAGCTTTAGTTCGTTCAGTTTGCAAAACATATCTATCAGAGAACCTATTGATAACTGGAAAACCAAGTTGTCATTTTCTAACCAAATGTCCAACTTAGACTTTCAGAATTTTTTTTTACTTATTTTAATTCAGACTGTACTGTTAATGCGTATGTTTCTGACATTCATATCACTGTAAATCCTAATTCTATGATAAATAGATATAAGGTATAAGTCTTACCATAAATGTATTCTTTTGATGAGCAAGACATTGAGACCTTCAATTTCTTGCAAAACTGTCTGTTTTTATCTTATAGGACACTGTTTACTGTGATTTTTTTTTTCCCCTCTGAGAGTAGCAAGGGCAAGGAAGAGAGAGGTAGTTAAATAAAAATTGCCAGTACTTCTGCTGGATCACTTTACAATATAAGTTTTAAAATATATCTGATTTCAAAATATATCACTGTTAGCCAAAGCACATTGTTTCTAACCACCACATTTTGTCCTTAACAGAGGAGTGTAGGAAAGATCAATGCATGTGTCCAGCCAGTTGCCTTGATTACAGGAGGCTTCTTGTTACCAAGGTTTCAAATTCTGAAATCATCCTTTCGTTTGATGTCCCACAGTTTTTATATATGGAGCAATGCACCATAGTAAGATTCAGGATGGTTGTGAGATGGACATTTTATCAAGTGATAGATGATTACTGTGAATAGAATAAGAAAGAAGAAATTGACTGATGCCTACACTGCAGGCGTGCTTTAGATCAGTTTAGAGAAGAGCACATATGGAAGTTCTCTCCCTGGAAACTGATTTTCTGAGACCTGTTCATGTCATGGAATAAAGCTTTGGGTACTCCCTGGGATGTGTATATTCCAAAGAGAAGACACTGGTCTGGGAAAAGAGTGAATGAATTATCAAGAACAGTGGTTCTCAACTCAGAATTGTTTTACCCTTCATCCCTGCCCCGGCCAGGATACATTTGGCAACACCTAGGGCTTCCCTGGTGGTTCAGACAGTAGAGAATCTGCCTGCAATGCGGGAGACCTGGGTTCTATCCCCGGGCTGGGAAGACCCCCGTGCGGAGGGCATGGCAACCCACTCCAGTACTCTTGCCTAGAAAATCCCCCTGGGACAGAGGAGCCTGGTGGCTTACAGTCCATGGAGTTGCAACGAGTCAGACACGACTGAGCGACTGGGCAGAGCGCAGCAGAGTGATATTTTGGTTGCTGCAAGCTAGAGATGGTGCCAAACTTCCTACACTGCACAGGACAGACCCCTCAGAAAGTATTTATTAAGCTCAAAATGCCAGTCATGTAGGGATAGAGAGCCCTGTTCTAGAGCCTCACTAATGAACTTGAGGTGCAAAAGTCAGCCTCATCAGTAACACCTGGAAGTGTGTTAGAAAATGTAAAATCTGGATGGCTCATTTTCACATTAGACTTTGAAAGGTCCTGAAGTAGCCAGACGCAGTGGGATCTCAAGCAGCACTGAGGGTCCACTGGACTGCCACTCGACATTACAATGGGAGACTGTTTTTATACACTTTAAAAAGTTTGGTTTTCCTTCTTTCAGATTTGTAGGAAATGTGACAAACATGTTTTTGGCTTAACTAAATATGTGATAAGCACTGTTTCTGCGCATATTTAAACAACAACAAGGAATTAGATAGAAAATAAAACCTTTGTGAAAAAGACAATACTATGTTTGAAATCAAGACATCTATTATAAAAGAAAAAGAGTAACCTTTTTCTTGTCTTTTCATGCCCCAAACTGAATTTAAAAATTTTAGGCCACACAAAAAGAAAACATGTCTGCTAGCATATCTGTCTCACCCTTGGTTCACATGGAAACATTGCTTCCATCCCCCCGCCTTTTTTTTTTTGAGTGGTTTGTTTTCTCACAACTCAAGTCCTCAAGCCATAATGCTTATTTTCTATTCCTTTATAATTTAGAATTTTTTTAGACTGACAAGTGAAGAGAGGCAAAGCATGTAACAGTTATTAAACAAAAATATTGTACATGTCAAAAGTAAAATGTTCCCTTAGAACTAGATTCACAATGCTAACTCACTTGCATCTTCTTTCAAACTATTCCCTAGTGATAAAGGTCATTATCTATTTCAGGTTGATAAAATGGCAATTGAAATTTTTCAATTTCTGTTTGCTAAAATGAGCTCTAAATTCTATCCTGCTAGTTGTAACTGAACTTTTTCAGAAATGTCTAATATTCTCAAGGAGACTTTACTCCTTAAGAAAATCTGGTTTAGCAGATGATATTAACATTTAAGTGAAAATTATAGTTACTGAGGTAAAAAAAAATGGGTCAGTTCTTACTATAGAAAATGTTCTTTCTTACTAGTATAGCTACCAGCATTTAAGCTTAACTTTTTAAATAGAATTCCACTGGGATAAAGTAAATATTCAACCCATTTACAAGTCTTCTGGTAGCAATAATCTGCAATGTAGAGATTTAAAACATTTATTTGAGATCATTGTTATTATTTATTTTACCGTATTGTTGAACCATTAAGAAAACTGGGCTTCCCTGGTGGCTCAGATGGTAAAGAATCTACCTACAATGCGGGAGACCAGAGTTCGATCCCTAGGTCAGGAAGATCCCCTGGAGAAGAAAATGGGCTTTCCACTTTAATATACTTGCCTGGAAAATTCCATGGACAGAGGAGCCTGGCAGGCTACAGTCTATGGGGTCACAGAAGTTGGATATGATTGAGCGACTGACACTTTGAAAGAAAGTTGAGCACTGAAGAGTTGATGCCTTTGAACTGTGGTGTTGGAGAAGACTCTTGAGTGTCCCTTGGACAGCAAGGAGATCCAGCCAGTCCATCCTGAAGGAGATCAGTCCTGAATATTTGTTGAAAGGACTGATGCTGAAGCTGAAGCTCCTATACTTTGGCTGCCTAATGTGAAGAAGAATTGACTCATTAGAAAAGACCCTGATGCTGGGAAAAATTGAGGGCAGGAGGAGAAGGGGGTGACAGAGGATGAGATGGTAGGGTGGCATCACCGACTTAATGGACATGAGTTTGAGCAAGCTCATGGAGATGGTGATGGACAGGGAAGCCTGGCATACTGCAGTCCATGGGCCTGCAAAGAGTTGGACACAACTGAATGACTGAACAGACTGACTCTTATTCAAGACCCTTATTGCTCTATGCCCCAGGGCTGAAACAAATTGTTAACTGCTTTCTCTGAGTTTGGCCCCTCCTCCTGTCAGTCCTCTTGGGTACCTTTCAACATGCCTTTACTCTTCTCAGAACTCATGTACATTCTTCCTTAAATCGACCTAAGAATATGCCTGATGTGTAGATTTATCTCTGATGGTCAAGATTCTCTATTATGTAGCTACAGCATCTTCACCTAGTTTCATTCACAGTGACTGTCCCTGCCCTCATTTGGACCATGCTATCTTCTTTTCTGTCCCTTACATGCATGTGTGCTGTGTGCTAACTTACTTCAGTTGTGTCTGACTCTTTGTGACCCTATGGTCTGTAGCCCTCCAGACTCCTCTGTCCATGGGGTTCTCCAGGCAAGAATACAGGAGCAGGTTGCCATGCCCTCATCCAGGGGATCTTTCTGATCCAAGAGTCAAACCCATGTTTCCTGTGACTCCTGCAATGCAGGTGGATTCTTTACCGCTGAGCCACCAGGGAAGACCTCTGTCCCATACATACCTCATCAATCCTATGTCTATAGCCTTCCATTGTTTCTTTGTTTCTTACTATAGAATGCTCTGGTTTCTGTCCTCTGCTGGTTCAAATCATAGTCATCATTGAGAGGCTGGCTCATAGCATTCATGAAATGCTCCCTCAAGGATCTACCTCTGGGTCAGAACAGTAGTCATGTTTTTGAACATTTTTAGCAGTCATTATGTTACCAGATGTATCATATGATGGGAGCAAGGACTTTCATTATTTTTCATGCTAATCAATATAGTGTAGCAGTGGTTAAAAGCACAGGCTTCCAGTTATACATGGTGGGAAATACTATTTTAATTGATCATTCTTTAGCTTAGAACAATACTTAAATAATTTTTATATGCCTTGGTTTCTTCATTTGTGTAACTTTAGCTAACTAGTCAGCTCATTGTGAACAATTACCTTCTATTTTAAACGTACTTATCAGAGCGCTCAGCATGCAATTGTGATTAGACATGTCTCAGCATTCCCACCATCATCATCAGAGTCATTGTCATCATCTGCTTGATAGGATATAAGCTCATCCATTGCAGAGGTCAACTGTTATACTTACCCTGCAATTCTACACACATAATTAGTGTTGAGAATATTACAGTGTCAGTGAATACTTATTAGTTCATTTTATTATTTGCTTCTGACTTCTACTCTCTAGGCTATGCCAAAATTGTTCTAATTGTTTCATTTCAGGTAGTATTATGCACTGTAAAATCCTCTATCTTTATTTTTCCCAAAAGACAATGACCACACTTATCAAAAAAATATTGACGGTTGGACATTCAGCATATGTTATCATTAGATCTGCTCTTTTGCAGACAGATAGAAGTAGCGAGTTCTACTGTACCCTTTATGTATTGAAGCTTGCTTATAAGAAACAAGCTTCAGAGCACTGTAAGACTTCTTTCTGGGCATATTTTCGTTTTGTTTTTCGCATATGTCTATTTTTCTTTTAACGTCTCTAGAATTTCATGTGCTATGTTTGTGTCCTTTTCATGGAAGGCCATATAATCAACTCTACGAAGTTGCCACATTTCCTCATCTCTCTTTCCCTACTTTAAATAACTCCAATTGTTTTCTGAAAGGCATTTCATCTGTAAAATGAGAAGAGAAAAAGAAACGATGTCATAAAAATGGCAGATCTGGTGAGCAAATGGTGGGGGTTAGGGGGAGGTGGTTGGTGGTAGAAAGCTTTGCGTCCAGGAAATCTTGACTGAAAAATACACACACACACACACACACACATCCTTCAGAATAATGGGTCTATTTATGAATCTTGCAAGGTCTTAGGTCTTAGGATGTGTTGAATGAGATATGGAGATTAATAGCCAAAGTGTCTTCTGTGGTCATGAGGTCCGTGTGGACTACTGTATATAATCTTTGCATGGGTTGCCATGCCCTCTTCTAGTACACATAGCCCCATCTTTTCATTTATTTAGTGTCTTCTAAGGATGTGTGGAAGAATATTTTAAAAATATATCACCTTTATTAATAGCATAAAATTGTTTTGTTTTGAAGATGCTGAATATTTTAACTCTCATTTAAAATAAATTATATATAGTACTCATTATGATGACCTCATACTATTAAAGACATAAAAATACATAAAGAGAATATCTTCTTAGAGTTTACAGTAAAGATATAAATCTTTACTTCAAATAGCCATCTAAATCATTTTGAAAGTTTTTGGCCATCTTCTTTATAGAGATTATAATTAAACTGAAGAAGAGCTGAAGAAGAGCTCATTCTGGAGGAAGTGATGTTTTGCTATTTTTATTGTTTTTTCCTAATATACATAGTATATTATAGTAGTCAGTGTTCAATTTTTGCAGAATTCTGTTTAAGTTGTCATTTAGTCACCAAGTCGTGTCTGACTTCTTCTGTAACCCAATGAACCTTTTCATTTTTTGAGTTAGCTTAAAGTTAGATATTGTACTTTTGTACTGAAGGAGAATGATAATTAGCAAGCACAGTTAACTTGTCTGCTTTGTGGAAATGCACCCTTTCCCTTAAACACTTTGATATCAGAATTGACAAATTTGATGACCTGATAGTTGATCACAGGCTGTGGGGTATGCCACTGATGCTAGTGTCCATATGTGTGTGTATGTTTGTTTGTGTGTTTTGGGGAGGGAGTTGTTTATGAAAGAATGAGAGAGAAAGAAAGTGAAGGAGAGACTGTGCAAGTATCAAATATCTTCCCTTCTCTCATTGCATCTCCTTTGTAAGCTTTGGGATGTGTGTACCCAATTTGTTACACTCCAGGACTGAAAATTATTTCAATTTTATATTACATTGAATAAAAATGATAAATTTTATGTCCTGTGTTTTGTAAAGGCATATTATGTATTCACTTGAAAGACAATATATATAATTTCATCTGACAAACTCTTATATTTAATTTTCTGTTTCTAGTGAAATTCAGAATTTCTGTTTTCACGTGAATCTATTTTGTGTTATAATTACACAACAGTGAACATAATATGCACTTCATCATATATTTACAAAAACAATGGATAAAACATAATAATGATAGGTACTATTAGTTCTCTGGGTTTTTTCGAATAAGCATTTCATAGAAATGCTTTGCTTTGAATGATGTTTGTTCTGTAAAATGTATGGAATACCACCATGTTTTAGATTTTAAGACATCTTCTAGGGCCTGTTTGGCCAACTTATCCTTTTGCAAATGTGGAGATAAATGTAGAAACTGATGATCCTGTGTATTTTTCAGAGACTCAAAAATCTCTTAATGGTTTTGAACTAAAGAGTAGACTTGTTTTTCCTAGTTATTTCTTTTGTTAATAGCAAAATAATTTAAGCTAACTTAGAATTCTAAATTCCTTTTGATCACATATTATTCTCTGGGTTTGACCAAGTCTTAAAACTTAACCCTTTTTGGCAGTGTCATAGCTCCGTTAAGCTAAGGCTCATGTTTGCATAAGTTGGTTGATGAATTAGCTGGATAGGAAGATAATAGATTTTATATTATAGGACTACAAAAGCCATCATAGAAGGTGAATTGATTAAAACATGTATTAATTCTCTGGATGGGAGCAAATTAGTTTGCTCCCCTACACACAGGCATAAACACACACACAAGAGATGGAAAAATTGCTGGAAAATGTTCAAAATGAATATTCTAACTATATTATTTTCATCAGTTCAGTTCAGTCGCTCAGTCGTGTTTGACTCTTTGCCACCCCATGAACTGCAGCACGCCAGGCTTCCCTGTTCATCACCAGCTCCCGAAATTTGCTCAAACTCATGTCCATCAAGTCGGTGACGCCATCCAACTATCTCATCCTCTGTCGTCCCCTTCTCCTTCTACCTTCAATCTTTCCCGGCATCAGGGTTATTTTCATAGTGGGGGACAAAGTTTCATGTAGCTAAAGTAAAATGATAGGTGAAAATTATTGGACGTTTATGTGGAAAAATAAACTGTGATTAGAAATCAGGAATCTGCTCAGCTGATCTTTATGGAGGACTGGATCCGCTTGAGGAAAGGAATGAACCGACACAATTCTAGGAATAGCATCAAAAGAAACTGTGGCTCTTCACTTAAGGGCTCATCAGAAAACAGCTGGTTCAGACGCGCTAAATGTTTGCTTTTGTTCCCTTACTCCAGATTCAGGAGCATATTTTATTTTCAGCATCTTTCACTGTGCAGTTTCTGTTTTGTCACCAGGACTATCTTGATTAGAATAAGAAAACAGTGTAATCTCTTAGTAAATTAATTGTGTAAGTTACCCCGTACGGGTGGGGTAAATTTGAAAAAAGCATCCCATTATCTAGGTCCATCCCACGTCTACAGCCTGGCCAGGGAGATTGGTGGCCTGGATGTTAGTCCCCTGATATCACCCACCCCAGCCCCAGGGCATGACCACAGCCCCATCTTTTCATTTATTCAGCGTCTCTGGTTCTTCATAAGCTTGGCTTTCATGCAGTCTCATGGCTGTGACACCACCTTTGCTTGTTATGCTTTTAGTCTCAACTTTGACTAGTAGTTTTTCATCTTCTCTGCATTTTCAGGTCAAAGTCTTGAGAATTCAATCACCTTCATCTTTTCTGCGCCAGAACATGTCACTTATGTGTGAATTTGGTGCTCTCAGGTTAACCGTGGTCTGAAGCGAGGGGCGGGCTCCCTTGGTTCTTGTGGAGAGGACCCCTGGTTTTATGGCGCGCTGCTCCGTAACAGATCCCCGTCCCTTAAGGGGCTCCTGCAGCTCTCTGCTGTGCTGTTTCTGCTCAGTCTCCCAGTCCTGTCCAGCTCTGCGCGACCCCGTGGGCTGTAGCCCTCCAGGCTCCTCTGTCCCTGGGATTCTCCAGGCAAGAGTACTGGAGTGGGCTGCCATGCGTTCCTCCAGGGGATCTTCCCAACCCAGGGATTGAAGGTAGGCCTCTTGCTTTGCAGGTGGATTCTTTACCATCTGAGCCACCAGGGAAGCCTGTGGATACCACAGTGCATAGCATCCCCTCTCCAGGGATCTTCCCGACCCAGGAATTGAACTGGGGTCACCTGCTTTGCAGGTGGATTCTTTCATCAGCTGAGCTAACAGAGAAGCCCACAGCTTTCTGGGGACTGCTTTAAAGAACAAAAGAAAACGAACAAACAAACAAAACCTCATTACTTGATAAAAGGAGCATCTTAAACCAGATCTAGAAGACTTTCTTAATATGTAACTCAGATGCTGTGCCACTTAGAAGACAAATCAATTATGTACGTTTTCATGAAAAAGAAAAAAAAATGTGAATACTAGGTTAGCTATAGCGTTAGTCGCTCAGTCATGTCCCACCCTTTGCGACTCTATGGACTGTAACCCACCAGGTTCCTCTTCCATGGAGTTCTCCAGGCAAGAATACTGGAGTGGATTGTCATTTCCTTCTCCAAGGTTAACTGCAGAACCTTCTTAAAACTGTTTCACTACTCACAATATTTCTGACTAGAAATGTGTGGATTTTCCACACAAAGCAATCATCTAATTCCCAGCAGACACGAACTGGGTGTCCCACACCTTAATTCAGTTCTGATGCTAACTGCCCAGACTTAGTGCAGACCCAGTAAGTTAATGGCTCAGTCTGATGAGGCTGCCTCCCATTTCAGATGCCAGTCACAGCGACGGTTCCTGAGGCGACCACTCTTCTGTCCAGTTTGGCCACAAATCAGGGGTTCCCACGATCCCCTCCTCAGGTTTGATAATTTGTTATAATGACTCATAGAACTCATATAGCTTACTTACTATTAGTGGCTTATTATTAAGGCTACTGTAAAGGCAGCATAAAGAACAACCAGATAAGAGGCTCATAGCTAGAGTGAGGTCTGGGTGTCCTGAGTGCAAGAGCTTCAGTCTTCCTGCAATACAGGCTGCACCACCCTCCCAGCATGTAAATGGCCTCATCAGTCTGGAAGCCCTTCAGATTCCTCCCTTTAGGGTTCTATGGAGGTTCCAACATATGCATGATTGGTTAAATCATTGGCCGTAGGTAATTTACTAAATCCCCAGCCCTTCTTTCATGCCCAAAGGTTGTGATATGGGGCCAGAAGTTCCAACCATCTAATCACATCCTTAATTCCTCTGGCAACCAGCCCCTATCTTGAAGTTATCAAGAGTCACCTTTTAGCATAAGTTTATGTATAATTAAAGGAGGCTTTACTAGGAGTTAAAAAAAAAAAAAATCCTCTCACCCCTATCACTCAGGAGTTTTGGCATTCTGTGCCAGGAACTGGGGACAAAGACCAAATACATATTTCTAATTATGTTGCAAGATCACACTTCTGTTACGAGGAGATTCTGCTGTGGCAGGCAGTAACTTCACTCACTGAGCAGACATTTATTTCTCTTTCCATGGTGGTCCACAGGTGCTGCCTTTGATCTGGTGGTCCACATTGTCCCTTTAATGGGTTTATACTCAAGAGAGTGACTAAGAGGTCTGTGAACTCGCAGAAACTGTGACTAACGTACCTTGTGAAAAAATAAAATGTGTTTAGTGAGTTCTCAAGAAGAAACGATAACTTTGATAAAGCTAGCATACAATCCTGGATAGTTCAGGATCAGTTATGAGTAAATCAGATGATACAAGCTTGTTTAGCCTGAAATAAAGTTCTATTTAGAGGGATTATTTGATTATATAATTACACCTTCCTTTTATTGGAATTTTATTTTCTGCCTTTTAACTTTCTTATCCAGATGATATTCATCACTATCTGCCTAATGAATTACAAATACTAATATACTGTTATTACTTAAGCTCTTTCTAATATTCAGAATCACCTCGAAATGTTGGAATTATCCCCATTTTATAGAGGAAGGAATTAAAGATCAGATAATTAACTTTCCCACAATATAGAATCAACCCCTATTGATTAGGCCCCAACCTAGCTCCAAATGTAGATCCTTTCACTATATCATGCTGTCCTTTCTTCCCATGTATTTAAGGAGAAACAAAGTTTTTTTTTTTTTTTTTTGCCCAGTTGACATTAAGTATGTCAGAAAGTATGGATCTCTGATAGACATGGATTGGTCATAAGATGACTCCCCCACTTTCCAATTCCCCTTACAATTAAAAAAGAGAGTATATTATTTTATACACTCCTACCATTATCAGATAGTCCCAGCTTAAAAGAGCATGCTTAACATGAATTTGCTGAATAAAAGACATCTGATTGCATGTTTTATGTGCATAGAGACCTCAAAAAAAGTTATTTTCTGGAAAATGCCCTAAATGAATTCAGGAACTTCAATATGAATGAACAGTGGAAGAAAGGAAAAAATGTGCTCTAAAGACTTTTAAGACTGACTAGGCTTTTCCATTTGTGCGCTATATAAGGTTTTACTAGAATGTTTAAAATTAAACCACATTAAAGTAATCAAAGCACTCTTAGAAATGATTTCATAATAATGATTGGGACTTGAGGATACAGCTGGTTTTAGTTAAGTACTGCCTCTTGAAAATTATTTGAAGTAAAGTGAAAACTAAGAAAAAAAAATTCCTTGTTAGTTGTCCAGATCGTAGAACATTAATGTAGAGTGTGATCAAGTGATAAATGTGACATACGGATACACTGCTGTAGTTTTAAAATCAGTGTCCCTTTAACAATGCACATAATGAAAGGACTGAGAATTCAGCAGGGCCCTGCGTATCCCTCAAATATTGCTAGATTTTGCTGTCCATGTGCTAGCAGAGTTCCCCCTTGTTTTGCTCCTAGCCACTTAGACAACCAGATTACTCACAGTGCTCTTCTCTCTTCCCCCTCACCTCCATCCCCACCTCAGCTTCTCCATTCAGAAGGTTTTGTTCATTAATTTCCAATTCTCATATCAGGGACATTTAGACACATTATTCCAAGAATGGCCTGATTTTGAAGCCAAGCCCTGAGTTGAATGGGTCCCTAACCCTTCTTCCCGAACAGTCTGCTCTAAAAGGTTGCAGACTGAAGATGTTAGCAGATTACAATGGAAGTATTAACACTGTGCAGAGGACCAAGACATTTAGTTTCACTTTCAATATACAATTAATACCATATTAGAGAATGCATTTTATTATATGTATATCATGATTTAGAAAGCATTTCAAAACAATAGGGACTCAGTGTAATTATATTCATGATGATGGTGATGAAAATACTAATATAAAAATAGCAATAGTTTAAAAAATTTTATTATATTTTTAATTGGAGGATAATTGATTTATAATAGTGTGTTGATTTCTGCAGTATATCTACTTGAATCAGCCTCAGGTATGCATATATTTCCTCCTTCTTGGACCACCTTTTCATCTCCCACCCCTCCCCACCCTTCTAGGTGGCCACCAAGCACCAAATTTGGGTTCTCTGCATCATACAACAAGCTGCCACTATTTATAAGTTACAGTTTGCAAGCATTCTCAGATTTTCAGGGGCAAGAAGGATGGATGACACAAATTATCACACTTATGCTATCTCATCTTTTTGGGCTGATTTCAAAAAATGATGTAGTCCTCCAAAAACATCTCTCTCTCTTTTTTTCTGTATTCTCATTTCCCATTGCATTTATTCTAAGCCCTTGTTTCCTCCACATTCTGCCCGTTTTCTCCACGAGCTGGAAGCTTGTGGTTGCTTTCTGAGATACCTGTCAGATGTGTTCTATCTTCTTACCTGGATGATCCTTCAAATATTCCTAATTCCTTGGTAGAAGTGTTCTGTTCTTCATTTGCCTCAGCTCATTTCACCCTGATCTCTGTCCAGCGCCTCTTTCTCCTTCTTGTATTGCTTCTACAACCTGAGCCTGTGACTCACAAACTTCCACCCACGAGTTATGCTTGACTTTTGCCTGAGAAAATCAGATTGACTTGTTGATCAAGTGTACTGAATGAAATGGTCAGCAAGAATACTTTTCTGCTCCCTGGTATTGAGACTTTGCTGAAAGCTTGCTGAAAACAGAGACTCTTTGTTTCCATCTGTTATTTGCCACGTGATCTTCAAAGTCCCCAAAAGAGAACCAGCAATGATTTTTACTCCAAAAAACAGGGATCTCTGTCCAGATTAACATCAAAACATGTATCCTAACTTAAAGAGAATAGATGTGATTTCAGTTTAGTTTCCCCCTCTTAATTTCCTCCTTGATTTACTCTCACCATGCTCAAGCATGCTAAAAATATGTAACAGGTTGAAATTCCTATCATTTCTTCAGAATTGCGTTCTCATCTTTCAGCGCTTTGAGTTTGGGCTATGAAATGTGCTTAATTCTTAAATGATGTTTACTGTGTGACCTCGTTTTCCTCTCTCCTCTCCTCTTCTTCCCCACCATGTCTCTCTCTCTCTGACTTTAACAATTATGTGCAGAATTCTGTTGAGATTTATGTGAAATAACACTTAATTTTCAGAAACATTTCTGGTATCAATAAAAAATAAACCCACAAGAAATGTGCATTCTTGGCTAATGAACTTTTAAATGCCCTAACAAACAAGTGGACAATTAAGTCTCTCTTGAAATACTTTTGAATATCTAGGTATTGCGAAACACACAGAGGCAGAGAGAGTTGACCAGTTATTTCTTTTCTTCACTGAAGCTTTGATACCCTCCCAGTCTGAGAGGTGAACATTTACTCACCTCTCTCATATTTTTGGTGGTTTTTATTTTTCTCATACATTTGCAGTTATGTGAAACCAGGAAGGGGATAGAGGAGACAGAGAGTGATATAGAACCATGCTAAGTGAAAAGATATGGTTTAGATCGTAAACAAAGAGAAAGACATTCAGTTCTTAGGAAAATACATTACTATGTAAAGTATTAAGAACATCTCTTAGAGCAATTTGGAACTAGAGATTTCTTTGCACATCTCTATCTTAAAACTATTTTAAAGCATAATTTCACACCTAAAATAAAAACCATAAATTCTGAGCTATCACTAATACTGTAAAACAAGAATGTTAATTACATTTTGTACTTCCAGTTCCATAGAACAGTAATTCTCTATACTCTGAAGACATGCCAAGACCACAAGAATTTGAATACCACAGCACACCTGCAAACCAGGCAAAAAGGGAAGGAAAAAATCCCAAAGGTCCAAATTTTCTTTATTTGGCTTTTTTCTGTGTTGTATATGTGAGTACTATTACTTTCTTAGGTGACAATATTTAAAAAAAATAGATGCACTAGAAACATAAATTTATACTTTTAAACTGCAAAAAAAGAGCAGAATTAAGCTAATATTACACTTCAGTAAATACGGAATAAATCACAGCATTATATGTTTATGTTGGGTTCTCTCTCTACATTGTTGTTTGAGATAAAAAGGTTTAGCTCCTGAACTGTGGTGTAAAATAGTTAAATGATTTCTCTGGATAATTCCAGAAAGGCAGAATATAATGTAAAGGTCACACCTGCGAGGCTAATAGCAGGGAAAAGAGTTGGAACTAAATCTTAATGCCTGTTCACACAGAGAACATGGAAGCGAACAGAGGATTATTTTTCTTCTAAGAAACATTTGCTCAGGTACATTTTGTCCCTACTTCTTCACTGAAGGATAACTTCAGGTTGGATAATTAAATAAACTAGGAACAGAAAGGGCTTCCCTGTGGCTCAGCGGTGAAGAGTCTGCCTGCAATGCTGAAGACGCAGGAAACCCAGGTTCGACCCTGGCTTGGGACGATCCCCTGGAGGAGGAAATGGCAACCCAGTCTGTTTTTCTTGCCAGGAGAATCCCAAGGACAGAGGAGCCTGGTGGGCTACCGTGCCAAGGGTGGCAAAGCGCTGGACATGACTGAGCAGCTGGGCAGACACAGAGGAAGAGGAAACGGTGAGCGATCGAAGAACCGGCAGGGAGTTGGAGCAAAGTGACCCGCAGGCCCGCCTGAGGATATAATGAGGATAAAATACATAGTAACACTCTGAATAGTTTATAAACAGCTTAACCCATGCCGGCCAGATCATTCCTCTGTAACACAGGGATAATACAACTGGGATCAGCAAATGGGAAAAGCACCTAACCCTCTGTCTGGTACACAAGAGATTCTCAATAATTGAATGCTGTGATGACAGTAATTACATTTATGGCAGTAGTTGTAGTAATAATAATAAAATGCAGCCCACTCCAGTGTTCTTACTTGGAAATCCCATGGACAGAGGAGCCTGGTGGGCTACAGTCCATGGGGTCACAGAAAGAGCTGGACACAACTGAGTGACTAAACAACAACAATGAAATATATTCAGATATTTGTCTAACTTGTTCTAGAGAGACCTTTGGTGTACATATTTTTTTCAGTTTGTATGCAAAATAAAGTGATTTGGACAAAAGTCATAAATTTGAAAAATATAAATTAGGCTTATAAATCATTTGTTGTTGTTCAGTCACTCAGTTTTCTCTGACTCTGCAACCATGGATTACAATACGCCAGGCTTCCCTGTCCTTCACTACCTCCCAGAGTTTGCTCAAACTCATGTGCATTGAGTTGATGATGATGGCATCCAACCATCTCATCCTCTGTCGCCCCCTGCTCCTGCCCTCAATCTTTCCCAACATCAGGGTCTTTTCCAGTGAGTTAACTCTTTGTATCAGATGGTCAAACTATTGGAGCTTCAACTTCAGTATCAATCTTTCCAGTGAAGATTCAGGGTTGATATTCTTTAGGACTGACTGGTTTCATCTCCTGGCTATCCAAGTGACTTAACTCATAGTTATTTATTAATGATAGATATATAAAATTTAGGTCTCCAGATCCCAGTATCATCTTTCTCTGCCTCCTACTCCTCAGCTTGGATTAGAAGGGTAATTGATTCCATGTCCATGAGCCTGACTTTGAGTCCTTTAGATCATTGCTTCTTAGAGTGTGTTCCTTGTTCCAGCAGCTTCACCATCACTGGGAGAATGTCAGGAAAGCATGACCTCAGGTCCACCCCAAAGCTACTGGTCAGTGTTTGCTTTTTAATAAGATTTATACATAATCTATCTATTATAGTTTCAGAATCACCACCTTAAAACATTATTTCTCAAATGATTCTATACTCAAGGAACTTTAAAACAAAAACTACTTATGTCTTGGATTTGCCTTGGACTGAATTGACTAGACCAGTATTTACAGAGGTGGTCCAAAGCATTAGGGTTTTGTGTTTTTTTTTTTTTTTTTTTTTTTAAGTTCTCCAGCTCCCTGTTGATTATTTTCTGTTCAGTTCAGTCCAGTTCAGTAGCTCAGTCGTGTCCATCTCTGCGACCCCATGAACTGCAGCATGCCAGACCTCCCAGTCCATCGCCAACTCCTGGAGTTTACTCAAACTCATGTCCATTGAGTCAGTGATGCCATCCAACCTTCTCATCCTCTCTGTCATCCCTTTCTCCTCCTGCCCTCAATCTTTCCCAGCATCAGGGTATTTTCTAATGAGTCAGTTCTTCACATTAGGTGGCCAAAGTATAGGAGCTTCAGGTTCAGCATCAGTCCTTCTGAAGAATATTTAGGACTGATTTCTTTTAGGATGGACTGGTTGGATCTCCTTGTAGTCCAAGGGACTCTCGAGAGTCTTCTCCAACACCCCAGTTCAAAAGCATCAATTCTTCGACTCAGCTTTCTTTATAGTCCAACTCTCACATCCATACATGACTACTGGAAAAACCATATTTTTGACTAGACGGACTTTGTTGGCAAAGTAATGTCTCTCTTTTATAATATGCTGTCTAGGCTGACATAGCTTTTCTTCCAAGGAGCAAGCGTTTTTTAATTTCATGGCTGCAGTCAACATCTGAAGTGATTTTGAAGCCCCCCAAAATAAAGTCTGTCACCGTTTCCATTTTCCCCCTCACTGATTCCACTTATTTTGTGTAGCTTGTGGTCTCTGTAAGTGGGTTGCTTAAAAAAAAGTGTAAATGTGGAAAGGATGCAGAGTACTTGCAAGACAGTTGCCCAATTAGTCAACTTTCTTCGAAAGGGGCAGGAAAAAGATGAAACAGGACTGATAATTTCGTTGCACAAAGAGTAAGGTACAATCATAAGGTTTCACATAGCTAAGCCCTACTTCTCTCTTTTTGGTTTCCTGGCATTTTCTTTGGGGAATGGTCCAGATATACACATCCCTCAAACCTACCAACCTCCTGCTAGGTTTCAGCCACCTTTTGTATAGAGAGGATGGCTTTCTCTCTTCTCTGAATTCTCACAGATTCCAGTCTCACATAGCTAACTTCTGTCGCTCTCTCTCAGCATAGAAGAGGCCATTCCTGATCTGTTGTGCCTATTGATATCAGGTACGCCAGGTGCATAGAATGCTTTACTTGCCTTCAGAATGTTTGCCAGTATTTTAATTATGAACTTATTCATGTGACTATTTACCTCTCATTAAACCAAAATTCCCAGAGGGGCAGAGGCAATTTTGTCTGTGTTCAGAGTGTAATTACAAGCAAGAGTCTGAAGCAATCTTAATGAAATATCAACATGATTGAACTAAAATATAGGTGTAGGAACATTCACTGATGCATTATTGTCATTTTAAAAATAGAAAATACCCTAAATTTTATAAATAGGAGAATAGGTAAATTATGGTTCTAAACCTAGTGGAACCCAAGACAATGATTAAAATGAATGATGTAGATAATATATATGAATGGACATGAATAATATTTATGATCTTTAAATTTTTAAATGTTCTGTTTGAAAATGTGTATGTTTTACGTGAAAGCATGCGTGCTACCTCGGGCACCCTGGTTTACTTTCTGCTCATGTACCAGCCAGTGCTCTTTGTACTTTGGGGGCTGTTGTGGTTGTTACCTAAAGCATAATAGTATTTTCTCTCCATTACTGGTTAACTCCTGTTTGAGTGCTGTGTCTCAGCCCATTGTTAATGAACCCACCCTCCCTGCATTATGTATCCCTATTCCATAAATAACTCTCTTCTTCACATTCACCCGAATTGTAATTTTACAGTCACTTCTGTGACACCCTGGGGGCACGCTCCCACTGAGTGGAAGCTCTGGAAGGCTGCTGCGTGGCCAGTATGCATGTCTCTGTACCTTCAGAGTCTAGCACGATGTCTAGCACTGAATCAAAACTTATTGTTTAGCTAATAAGTAGCAAGCCAGAATTTAAGACAAACTCAACCTCATTCTAAAATCTGTGCTCTTAATTAGTAATAAATTACCAAGTGAAGTTTCAAAATCGTATTTTACTAAAATAGAAATGCCAAATCCAGGAAACACTTCAGAGGGCACTCTTTCTGCCTTTCACATAGATAGACTCAGTGAGAACTGTTACTGTTATCTCTGCTTGAGGAGGAGGGGGAGGGAGCATGAGACTGTTCCAATCCACTCATGATCAGAATAGAAACTATTGGGAATTCATTCACTGATTTTATTCTGGTTTTTAATACCTACCTCGTGATTTGCCAAAACCAATGGTTCTGATAAATTCTGTCTGTGGCTAATGCTTTGTCTCCCTGAGAGATTGTATTCTTACCTATCCAAGGAACTCAAGCATGTTTGTTTCCATAGGCAGATAGTAATGACCCCACTTAAAAAAAATGAGATTGCAATAAAAATTGGAAAATCATTGTGCTTGGGACTGAAACAAATTTAGATTATAAATTTATTAATATTTAGGTCGTCTTTAGCATTAACCGTAGGTTTGATCTATAAACAAGTCATGTGTCTGTGTAGGTAATTGTATAGAGAAGTAAAGAATCATTCAAGACAAAAACACTCTAATGTTGACCAAAATGCCACATTTTATTCCTTTTTGAAAGAAAAATTATAGCTATGCCATTTAAATTTTCACATATTCACTTGCCTCCTGCTTCCTCAAAAAACCTTTTTGACTTAGGACGTAGCCTAAGATTTGAATTTTAATACGATTTGAGCAAAAATTCAAAGAATATTATTTTCAAAGTTTATTTTATATTCATATATATGAAATGCTAATATTACATGAATAAGATGAACATCATATGAATCATAAGAACATTATATAAATTATAAGTATATAGAAAATTGCTCACAAGGCCTATTTTCTTTTGAATAGTCTCAGAGGTGGTAAGACTTGGTTCCAGAAAATCAATTTCACACTTGAAAGTTAGTCCATCTGTCAACATGTCTATTTATCTGTCTGTACACACACACATATGCACACTGATACACTGTTTTGTTGTTTGGTCACCAAGTCCTGCTCAACTCTTTGCGGCCCCATGGACTATAGTCCCCCAGGCTGCCCTGTCCATGGGATTTCCAGACAAGAATACTAGAGTGGGTTGCCATTTCCTTCTCCAGGGTATCTTCTCGATTCAGGGATTGAACCCATGCCTCATGATATGGTGAGATTCTTTACTCCTGAGCCACCAGGAAAGCCCACACTCATATATATACACACATATATATGCACACAAACTCGTCCTCTCCTTCTATATAGGTGTGTATTTGTTCATGTATAGATACAGACTTCTTTGAAAGGTCATTGTTATCTAGTGGAAGAAGAATTGGATTTTGCAGCAGAGGACTCACTTAGTTCTGGCCCAAAGCTGTAAAGCCTAAAGCCCTCTATCTCCCTGTCGCCTGCTTTTCTTGCTTATTTCATCTGACAGTTAAGGGTGTGAACCTAAATGACTCTTTAGTTCTGATATTCCCTAGTTTTTCTTTCTTCTTCCTCTCGACATAGAGCATGCTTAAAAGAACATTTTCCCCCCAAGCTTGAATTGATCTAAATCTTACAAGGAGATAGTTTTGGTTTTAATTAGCTGCGGTTGTTATTCTGTGTCTGAGAAGTCAGAGAGCAGAGGAATACCCAGCTGTCTTTTGCACATCAGTTGTCTTTCGTGGCATGACATTTTGCTGAGTAAAAATGTAAATGAATCAAAGTTGGACTTTGTACTCCTTAAAATTCACATGGGGTCGCATACTGGGAAAGATGTGTTTTAGTCTTAGAAACATTTGAAAAAATAATATGATATCTGCCAAATATCAAATAGAGCAGTGTGTCTTCAGGGGTGTGTGAGTTTGTGTGTGTCCCAAAAGCTTTGCATTTACATGCATATATATAAAAATAAAATCATAAAGTAAACTTTTTATGAAAAGTATTGGAAATTCTTTGTCCAAGGAATATTTGATCCTTCAAAATAGTCACCATGGGAGACTCTATGTTTATTCCAATCAGGTTGTCATCACACAAAACAGTTCAGGAATTTCCTTTTTTAGAACTGCTTACAGTGTTTTCTTTGAATATTCTCAGTGGTGGTAAAACTTTGTTACAGAAAATCAATTCCATCCCTAAAGGTTAGTCCAAATACAATTTGAAGTGGTGTGAAATTTGGCATAATGCCTGTCCGCTTAGTCCTCACTGAAGAACTTATTCCTGGCAGCAACAGCAGCAGAAGTACCTCATTATAAAGCTTTTTCACTTATAAGAAGGCCCCATGGCATGGATCCCAAAAGTCATGTTCTGATAAGCCCCATTTGGCACATTGGTAAAAAATTAAATACACTTTATGCTTTAAATCGGAGATGAGAGTGCGTTGGAATGTGAGAAATATTTCTTTTCAATTTGGAAGGCAAAGTCATCAATCAAACATTAGATAAATAATGCATTTACTTTAAGTCTGTCGATAAAAAGATCAATTAACATAACCAGGTCTTCTCTGTAGGACAGCTGGATAATACTTATCCCTGATCCTATTAAGAATTCAGTTTCTTTTTCTCTAGTCATCTAATCAAAATATCTTCATTTTAAGAAAAAATACTAATTGATAATTATAAAATAATAGAAAAATATCATAGAACAAGGGTCCTAAAACTCTTGCAGTTTCCTAAGTGATAAGAGCATTTGGTGGAGAAGGTGATGGCAACCCACTCCAGTACTCTCACCTGGAAAATCCCATGGGCAGGGAGCCTGGTAGGCTGCAGTCCATGGGGTCACGAAGAGTCGGACGCAACTGCGTAGCTTCACTTTCACTTTCCACTTTCATGCATTGGAGAAGGAAATGGCAACCCACTCCAGTCTTCTTGCTTGGAGAACCCCAGGGACGGAGGAGCCTGGTAGGCTGCCGTCTCTGGGGTCGCACAGAGTCGGACACAACTGATGTGACTTAGCAGCAGCAGCAAGAGCATTTGGAGCATCTTTTATTCTAAAATTTAGTCTTTGACTTGAGTTCATGACACGGAGATCCTAAATCCCTTGGGATTTCCCAGATGATGAGAATGTCATCTGAAATTTGATTTAGAATCCCAGGTGATGAGAATGTCATCTGAAATTTGACTTAAAATCCCAGGTGATGAGAATGGCTTTTGCTCTAATGAGGCAGCTCTTGGTAGGCTCCTGGATAGATTAAGGATGCGGAATGGTCATCAGGCCAAGTCAAGATTAGACACGTGATATTTTCAGCCCCACCCCCACTTCCAGCAGAGATAGAGGCGCTGGAGATTGAGTTAATGATGAATTATGCCGCCATGATGTTTCCCGATTGGGGAACACATCTAGGTTGTGGGAGGGTGTGACACTCAACTTCCTAGGGACCTTGCTCTGTGTATCTCTTCCTCTGGATGTTCATCTACATCTTTTATCAAATGCCTTATTATATGTTTGTGTGTTAGTTATTCAGTCATGTCTGACTCTGAAACCCCGTACACTCTATGCCACCAGGCCCCATCCATGGGATTCTCCAGGCAGGAATACTGGAGTGGGTAGCCATTCCCTTCTCCAGGGGATCTTCCCAACCCAAGGATCAAACCTGAGTCTTTTTGCATTGCAGGCAGATTCTTTACTGTCTGAGTCACCAAGGAAGCCCTCTTTATTACATGATAAACTTATGTAAGTAAGTATTTCACTGAGTTCTGCCAAATGTACTGGTGCATTATGGAAAACTGGGAAGTTGTGGGAACCCCAGTTCATAGTTGGTTGTTCAGAAGTAGTGGAGACAACTTGGTACTAGCAATTGTCATCCAGAAGGGTGGTCTTCTGAGATTGAACACTTAATTTGTGGGATCTCATGCTAAATCCAGGTATATAGGGTCAGAATTGCATGGTTACCCAGCTGGTATCCAAGAACCAACTGGTGTGGGAATTAACCCATGAATCTGGTGTCAGATGAGCTATGAGTATAGTATTTGTGCAACAGTAAAGGGAAACACAAGAGTTTTTCCTATACAATTTTGAATGAATCCCATAAAATTTCCCAAATATGGGAAAAATCCCACATATAAAAATACTCTGTGGGAGAAGGTGAGGGTGGGATGTTTTGAAAGAACAGCATGTATATTATCTATGGTGAAACAGAAGACCCAGAGAAATCGGGTGGAGAGGGAGGTGGGAGGGGGGATAGGGATGGGGAATATGTGTAACTCTATGGCTGATTCATATCAGTGTATGACAAAACCCACTGAAATGTTGTGAAGTAATTAGCCTCCAACTAATTAAAAAAAAAGTAAAAAAAAAAAAAAATAAAACAGTAGATATAAAAAAAATTCTATCTATTCTAGACTATAAGATACTTCTTAGATTTCTTAAAAATGAAATTCAATTTCTGTTTCAGTTACAATTTCTATGGGATTTTCTGTTCTGGTTAAAGGCAGCTGCATTATTTCAGTCAACTAGAGTAGAAAAATCTGTCATTGTAACACTTTCCCCTTTCTCCTGATGTCAAGTCAGTCCTTAAATGTGCTTAGCTTGTCCTGACAGTGGTTTGCAAACCTCTTTTCCCCTCACTATCCCTCTTGTCTTGTATGGACTGGTCATTGCCTTTGTCGTTCAGTGGCTAAGCTGTGTACGACTCTGTGCGACTCCATGGACTTATACTGCAGAATGCCAGCCTTTCCTCTTCTTCATGATCTCCCAGAGTTCGCTCAAACTCATGTCCATTGAGTCGGCGATACCATTCAACCATCTCATACTCTGTCGTCCCCTTCTCCTCCCGCCTTCAATCTTTCCCAGCATCAGCATCTTTTCCAGTGACTTGGTTCTTCACATCAGGTGGCCAAAGTATTTATTGGAGATTCAGCTTCAATATCTGTGATTCCAGTGAACATTCGGGGTTGATTTCCTTTAGGACTAACTGGTTTGATCTCCTTGCTGTTCAAGGGACTCTCAATAATCTTCTCCAGCACCACAGTTTGAAAGCATCAATTCTTCGGTGCTCAGCTTTCTTTACAGTCCAAAACTCACATCTGTACATGACTATTGGAAAATCTGTAGCTTTGACATATGGACCTTTGTCAGCAAAGTGATGTCTCTGCTTTTTAATATACTGTCTAAATTTGTCATTGCTTTGTTCCAAGGAGCAAGTCTTTTAATTTCATGGCTGCAGTCACCATCTGCAGTGATTTTGGAGCCCAAGAAAACAAATTCTGTGACTGTTTCCATTGTTTCCCCATCTATTTGCCATGAAGTGATATGCACTTGTACACATGTAGTAACACAGTGACATCCATTCTTTACCAGTCCTTCCAGTTTTACTTACCATCATTTTCCTTCAGATAGTCTACATTCCACATAAATTATTCTCATATTCCTGTTCCTATGATATTTGTTATTCCCTCAGCCTGAAAGTACCGTGGGCATTGTATTTCATGTTTATATATATTTTAAACATTTTTAAAATACAGTTGTGATGTTTTATCTTTAATAAACCTTCTTTGTCTTGCTTATTTGGAGGCTCTGCCTTCCTCATCTGATTCATGTAGCAAATGGATTTTTCTCCAGATTTTGCTCACCAGGTTCGTTTTCTCCCCCCTCATGTTTTGTATTTTTTTATCTTCCTTCTATAGGGAGAGCTGATTGAGGGCAGAGGAACAAATCGTTTTGTGTCCTGCACAGCATAGATGCTATATAAATATGTGTTTCATAAATCTACATACCTGGATGTGACACACCCAATATTTATAGCCCCAAAAGTCTCTCAGGCAGATGGCGGTGGCTGCAGGAGGTCAGAAGCAGTGGGTCCAGAGAGTGTGTTGATGCACGCTGCTGTCACGTGCATGCCCCTTCCACCCGGAGGGCGTGCAAAGAGAGGAGCCGAGAGTCAGAAACTCCTCCAGTTCCTCTAACTGCACACCGCATCCACACTACCCCAAGAAACAGCTGAATGTCTCAAAGCATCATTCTGAAAATGGTGATGATCTATTATATATACTATTGTTACTAAATCTACTCATAGGGGTTTGTAAAAAAGAATATATGGAATGACATCCAGCATCAATTGATGAACTTAGTATCCTGTGTATCATAAAACTTGAAAAGTCATTTATTAATATTTTCAAAATGAGACTGAGTGAGAAATCCATTTTATTTAGGGCTAGTGTCCTGATTTAATATCCATTATTTTACCCTAATCAGCATGAGCTGAAAGCAGCACATTTCTTCTCCAAATGCCACTGTGTCGATCATCACATGCATGAATTTTATTTGAAGCTACATTTTTAACCAGGATATAGTTTGATTTCATATTTGTCTTTGATTGAGCTGTCAACAAAATGAAACTAATAGATGAGCAGAAGGAAAAAATGATGTGTTTTAAATGAGTTAAAAACAATAAAACAAATAGTGCTTTTGTATTCTGATAATGTCATTTCTTATTAGATGTTTAGGGGACTGTCACAGTCAAAAGGCAAACACTGATCATTTAGACGGTATCTTACCTGAAGGGAAGGAAGAGGGGAGCTTTGGAATGCAGTCACTCGTTGTAGGTAGGTGTATTTGTATATAGCTTGTCCAATCTCTTTTCCAGAAGTTTTACCTTCCACTTGAAGGAAGCTCTTAGTTCTTTGTCTTCATTACTTATATGTCAGCAACCAGGGTATATTTCACTCCCTTCCCCTTCATCTCTTAGTTTTAGAGTCAAGCCAGAATTTTCTGAATTTTTTAAATTTTTATATATATATATATATATATAT
This sequence comes from Muntiacus reevesi, assembly GCF_963930625.1. Taxonomy (NCBI): domain Eukaryota; kingdom Metazoa; phylum Chordata; class Mammalia; order Artiodactyla; family Cervidae; genus Muntiacus; species Muntiacus reevesi. The sequence continues at coordinate 92,390,404 of NC_089255.1, read as the reverse complement.
ATATGTATGTATATATATATATATATATATAATCTTTAATTAGAAAATACTCTAATGAAAAGCATACAAAGAGTATTTTGCTTAACCTTCTATAAGGAAACCCCTGAATTTTTACTGATACTGTTACATAGTCTCAGCTCTAGAGTCTTGCTTTTACATCTAAATCTTCCCCTCTCGCCTTTTTCAAAGAAGTAAATGAAAGACAGCCATTTCCTAAGATGTGATAGACATCTATAGACCAGAGGACCAAAAGAGTAGACAAGTCAAAAGAGAAAGATGTAGAGGATAAACTATGTTATTTGAATTCAGGTAACTGTCTCGACGTTTTAGTAGTTATTAAAAGTCAGGTCCTGTTTTGAACGCCCATGTGGTGAGGAGAAATTTGCTAAGAGGCTCAGTCCCAACCATTGGTAAGCACTAAATTTCAAAAGCCCAGTCCTTTGTACTAGAATTTAGGGCATCGTTCCTGGAATTGGTGATGCATTATCATCAGTGGAAGAAATCCAAAAAATAGAAGAACTAGGATAATATGAACTTAATTTAGGCCGAGTGTCTGGGGCAGGGAAGGTTGAGGCGGGGATGAGGGAATCTTTGAAAGAAGGAATCCTAACTATACACCAGGTTTTGCATTAATATCGCCAGTTCTAGGATTACAGCAGTTGATCCTGAACTGACTGATGTTCTGGAATGGTGGTAGCATTCAGGTATCGAACTCAACTAAGAATGTCTGTGACAGGAGGGGACATTTTAGGGGAAACTCATGCCCGAATCTGTATTGCAAGTGTGGTGCTATTGAAGCACTTTGCAGGGAGTTAGGCCTGTGTATGCTCAGTGATCTGGCCAGATCTCCCTGTGCTCACGCCGCCAAAATCATGCTGGTGTCCACTCTCTGCAGAATGGACAGTTTCCTGTCTAGGTACATCGGTGATTATGAAGAACTGGCAACGAAACTAAAATTCAGCTTTATCCATCTGAGAGAAAGGTTTGTGATAATGAATCACTTTGACTGACATCAAAATACCTCTTACATATTTGTTTTGATAGGCAGTCACTGTTTGTGGGAATATTTGTAAAACTTCCAATCTCTTCTTCTAGAAGTTCTAGAGAGTTTTCATAGTTCCTTCTATGGAAGGAACTTTTTACTTATGCTTTTTGGTAAACAAGAGGGGACTATGTAAAAAACTTTGTCAGTTTCCCTAAGAGTAAGTTTTTCCTCAGTTCCTTCCTTCTAACTCACACATGCACATGTTAGTTCGCAGGTGTGTGGAATTTTATATGATTTTGTTTGTGTGTAATCTATAAAGTGGGCTTCCCTGGTAGCTCACCTGGTGAAAAAAAAATACATCTGAAATGCAGGAGACCCTGGTTCAATTCTTGGATGGGAAAGATCCCCTGGAGAAGGGAAAGGCTCCCCACTCCAGTATCCTGGCTGGAGAATTCCATGGACTGTATGATCCATGGGGTGGCAAAGAGTTGGACACGACTGAACAACTTTCACTTTCACTTTCAATCTATAATGTAGGAAACATACCTGAGGCTAAAATTAAAAATAGATGTGATATCATTAGTTTCATATTCTCATTGGAATTTTACATTAAAGCCAGCACAAAAGTTAATGAAAGACAATACAGAAAGTGTGGGGAAGGGTAGGTAACAGTTTTATGTTACATCTTAGATGCATTTTAAAAGTTTACTTGTGAAGAATGCATTTGTTTCTATGACTATGTCTTGGCTGTGCCATATATATCATTCTCTAGTTAATGATCAAAGTAAAAAAAAATTTCAAATTGGTTGTTAGGATGAATTGATCTAGTTTATTAAAATAGATCAGTCATTTCTATCAAAACAGTTAATCTGTGAGACCTTAAATAAATATTTTATGGGGAGTTACCTTTCATATTCAAATCAGAAGACCATCATACATCATTTGTGGTTAAAAGCTGGATTTTTCCTTTGTCTTTTGGATTGTTTCTCTGTAGTCTGGGTAAATTACATCATTAATCACATATATCAGATAAAATCACTACTTATATAGCCAATGAACTAGAATCCAGTGTGATATACAAGAAATATTTTCCTCAGAATACTTAATAATCAACATTCAACAACTGAGACTGAAACAAAACTATAAATGGCACTTTTGATTTTTTTCAAAGGAGCAGTCTATTTTACTAGCAGTTGTTAGATAACAGGAACTTCATTATTTTTCTGCTTCCTCTTGTGGTTTTATTCATTTACTGTTAGAAAATAAAGCATGAAAAGCTCTAGTAATATTTTAGTATGATTTGTTATTCACATTTTATATCTTATATTAACCAAAACAAAGGACTGAATTCAGGCTGATGATTTCAAACAACAAGTTTTAAATTATAGGGGGCTGTCTTTAGTGTGCTTATTGAGATTAAACTACCATCAAAATTCAATAAAAGCAGAAAGAAATTAACAAAGTCTACAGAGAAAAAAGTTTTTACTCACCTTGCATATTAGGAACAAAATTTCTGAAAATTTTTACAAACCTAATTAGTGTTTACCGATATAATGACAGGGAACAATAAAGCTTTAGCACATCAGAACCAGATTACATAGGTAAGCTGACTCTTATACTAAGGGCATCTTATTTTAATTTGGATTATTTAAAGTACTGGAACAAAGTATGTAGTTTGGTCTCTCTCTCATTTATGTCTTAGACCTCCCTTATACAGCTACCCGGAGACTAAGGGTCACATGTAGAACAGCGGGTCTCTAACCGATCCGTTACTCTATCATTTCTGCATTGTGTTCACCTACCGTCAGATTTTTGAACTGCATAAACTCCTTGGGTGTATATAATTATTTGTCATTCTCACAGCCACAGATTCTACATAGGATGTACTTTTTGAATCCTATTCAATAGCTTAGAATTGCATGAAATTCAATTGAAATGTAAAACTAAAATAACTAGAAATTTGAAGTTTTGGAAATGGCTGTGAATATATTTGAGTTTTATCTAAAATGAGTTTTGGGGGCATCATCAGAAGAAAACACGTGTTAGTTACCTTCCACTCTGTCTCCAACATGTGTTCCTTGGTTCTGCCTCACAGTCTTGCAACAGCAATTCTAAATAGTGTATTATCTGCCCTCAAACATAAAGTATTTTAAAATCTCCTCTCTTTCTCTTTGTAAAAGAATATTAGCTGTAATAGAAACATGAAGAACTTCTGTACTCAGAAGAAAGTCTTATGCCAACATTGCATGGTCATCAATGGCAGGATAATTAGATTGATGTATGTGACTATATCAACTTCCAGACATATGCATGCAGAGTTAATAACTTTAAGTTTGGGAACAAGATGGTAGTATCACTCACAAAAAAGAAAGAATTAATTTATTCTGGTGATAAAATATTGACAAGAAAACTGATTAAAGGAAAGATAGCAAAAATTATCCAGGGAAGACCAAATCAATACAGTCTGAGGAGGCTGACATTTACAAAATTGTTTCTTGTCCCTAACTCCATAAATCTGTGTGTACATGACTACTTATACATGTACATACCAGGACTCTGAAACCAAGTAAATTTTTAATATTCTATCATAGCTTTTCTGAGTCCAAGTATGCTTTAGGTTGTTTCTAGGTACCAGATAAAATAAAAGTTAATAACTGTATTTTAGTATTGCTTTTGAACATTGAAGCCTAGGAATGGGGAAGATATAAAGGCAATATTTCTTACTTTATTTTTTACTGGCAGTGTGATATGATAGATCGTTGTGAGTGGGTTAGGGACCTTGGGACAGTTTCTTCCTTATGGATTTCATTCATTCAGTTACTGAAAGATGCCCAAAGGAGTAAACCTGCACCTTTATGTAAATCTCTTCAGTTGAAGGTGTGAGGTAAAGAGAGTCAACAGTTGTGAGTTCTGTAAGAGGCTTTAGAAAATAGGAAGAACTGATAATCAATAACTAATCTTCAAGATGAACCTTTTGTCTCTATGTAATGTCCTGTCCTGGCTAAATACTGAAAAAAAAAAGATTTAAATCAGAGCTTAGCATTTTGTAGCTACCACTTAAGAGATGTATTTGGTTGGCCAAAAGTTCATTTGGATTTTTCCGTAACATCTTACAGAAGAAAAATCCCAAAGGAATTTTTGGGCCAACATAGTATACCCTGAGATACTGAAGCTTTGAAATATATTCCTCCATGAACTTTTAAAGTAGTAAACAAACAAACAAAAAAAAATAAAGTAGCAAACAAGAAAGGAATTAAGATATGTCATTTCTTGGGCAAAGTCACTTCACGTGGAGAGTAATCTTTGAAAAGACAAAAACAGTAGAATCTTTCTGCATGACAATTCAGACTTCGTGAAAGTAGAAAGTTGATAAAATATGTATTCCAAATAATTCAAAATAACTATAGTATCATTAAAAGTATATATCATTTAAACAAGACTGTTAAAAGAATAAATAGCTATTATTATTTCTGAAAAAGACTAGGAAATAGAGTGCCTTACTTATGCATAGAGTAATTTGAAATGTTACAGGCATCAAACATTAAGTAAAATATTTCAACAATGTTAAGAATAACTATTTAAAAATGATTAAACAGCCCTTCTATTATTATTTTAACCCTGTGTCCATGTTACTGATACTTACATGTATCTTAAAGGGTCATTTCATGCCACTTAATGTGACACAAATCTATACCTTTGATTAGAAAAGCAGTATTTTATCTGTCAGTAGTACATCTGGTTTTTCCCTCCTGGGAGCTCTCAAATTCATGGTTGAAACCAAAAAAATGAAATAGACAAATATGTCTGCTCAATTCCTTTAAGAGCTCAGTGGTTCTCAAAGACTTGTCTCTGGAAAAACAACGCCAGCATCACCTAGGAACTCATTAGGAACGCACAGTTGCAGCCCTGCCTGAGATCTACTGAATCAGAAATCCTGGGGATGGAGGCCAAGAACAAAACCTCCAGGCAGCTCTGATACAGGCGGAAGCGTGAGAACACGCATCCCCTGGTGCTTAACTATCTGAACTAAAATGGCTCCATCACTTTCACAGGCCTGAACTGCCAGCCCCGCTCCGCTAAACCACTGGGTACTCCTTTCCCACCTCAACATCCTGTTCAAATTGTGTCTGCATCTCATGGCTGATTCAGACAAATGCAGCCATAGTAATATACATTGTGCTTTACACAGAACTGTATATAGTATCCACATACATGTATATGCTGCCTTCCTGAAAATTGTTTACATTCACATCTGAGCCCCGCGAAGGTGGAGGATGATTCAGCCCTAAGGGTTCTTCCTTTGTAACATCAACGGATTGTTTCAGATTGTCTGCTAATTGTATTTTTGGGCCAGATTTACACAGTTGACTCATTTGTGCATACTATCTATGAGAGTTCATGACACATATCAATATAAGAAAATTTCTCAAATTGAATAATTCAATAATACATTAAGAACTGGAGGATAGAGGCAATGGGTGTTCATAGACACTATTAAACATAAGCTTTTGGGTGGGATGGAGGTAAACACAAATAAATAATAAATATATACCAAAGTAGACACACATTTATACTGGCAGAAAAGTAAGTTTTCATGAATTTTTAAGGTAAATGTAAGCTTAGGAATATCAGGCTGTCTAGAATCATCTGCACCCCGCTCGATGTAATTGAGTGAAAAAGTTTTTTTTTTTTTTTTTTTTTTAAATATTATTTTATTAGTTGGAGGCCAATCACTTTACAACATTTCAGTGGGTTTTGTCATACATTGACATGAATCAGCCATATAGTTACACGTATTCCCCATCCCGATCCCCCCTCCCACCTCCCTCCCCACCCGACTCCTCAGGGTCCTCCCAGTGCACCAGGCAAGAGCACCTGACTCATGCATCCCACCTGGGCTGGTGATCCGTTTCACCATAGATAGTATACATGCTGTTCTTTCAAAACATCCCACCCTCACGTTCTCCCCCAGAGTTCAAAAGTCTGTTCTGTACTTCTGTGTCTCTTTTTCTGTTTTGCATATAGGGTTGTCGTTCTAAAACTTTTTCAGAGAGTGTCCGACATAAAACACTCTCTGAAAAAGTTTTAGAAGCCCTTGATGGGGTTAGCTTAGAAGGTTCCCAAAGCCCCTTTTAATTCAGACCACAGAGTTTCATTTTACAGATGCACTGGCTGTGTTGAATGTTTGGCAGGTCTTGAAAGGAAAGGTGCTATCAAGAATTTAATACTTTAGGAAAGAGGGGTTGCAGATGAAACTTCAGTGAAATAGCTCTTTCAGTGTGGTAAATTAAGGTCTATATTCTATGCTCTTTTACCATGGAGGAAATACCTCTGCCAGAGGGTCAGAAGATTTCCTCCTCAAAAGAAAAGGTAGGGAAGTAAATTTGTATGTTTGTTTGTTTTTTTCCCCCAATTTAAGTTTATTCTGTCAAGCATAACAAACCAAAGGAGAGAAATTAGTTTTTTTTTTTCAAGAAAGAACAAAGTAAGGAAAATAAAGCAAAGTAATTACCAATATCCTCTCTGCCTTAGACCCAGATGTTTCACCTTTAAAAAAAATATACACAGTGCTGTGAGGGAACCCTTGACGGTGTCACTCTTGAAGGGAGTGGCCTGGTGATAAAGCACAGTGTCTCTGAAAGCAACAGGTGCTCAGAATTTCTCCTGAAGTCTCTCTCCCCTTTAAACCGCTGTAATTTAACCTGAAAGCTAACTGATTATAAGTAGGCATATGAGTAGTAATCAACTAACAAGACACTAGTGTGAACATGGTGTGACCTGTCACACTATTAAAAAAAAAAATGCAAGACTTACTAGATCTTTAGAAGGCTGTAAGCCCTATCGGATGCTTTTACACTCAGAGACTGAGAAAACTTTCAGGAACTGCTGTATGTAGTAATAAAGGACCGCCCAGAGTGCATTTAATTACAGGCATTGCCTTTTTTTTTATTGCTGCTGTAACAGTCTATTACACACTTCATTGTTGTTGTTCAGTTGCTAACTCACGTCCGACCCTTTGTGACCCCATGGACTGTAGCACGGCAGGCTCCTCTCTCCTGCGCTATCTCCTGGAGTTTTCTCAAATTCATGTCTGTTGAATCCTTGATGCTATCTAACCATCTCATCCTGTGTCACCCCCTTCTCCTTTTGCCTTCCGTCTTTCCCAGCATCAGGGTCTCTTCTAATGAGTCAGCTTTTCCCATCAGGTGGCCAAAGTATTGGAGCTTCAGCTTCAGCATCAGTCCTTCCAATGAATATTCAGGACTGATTTCCTTTAAGATTGACTGGTTGGATCTCCTTGCAATCCAAGGGACTCTCAAGAGTCTTCTCCAACACTGCAGTTCAAGAGCATAAATTATTTGGTGCTCAGCTTTCTTTACAGCCCAACTCTCACATCCATACATGACTACTGGCAAAACCGTGGTTTGACTATATGGACCTTTGTCAGCAAAATGATGTTCCTAGTTTTAAATGCATGGATTCTTTACCAGTGAGCCACCAGGAAAGTCTTTACCACAAACTTAGAAGCTTAAAAATACATTTTTTAAATCATATAATTATGGTGGGTAGAAGTCAGATGCAGGTCTCATTCAACTCAAATCAAGATGTGGTGGTGGTGAGAGCCTGCATTCCTTTTTGAAGGTTTTAGAAAAGACTTTATTTCCTTGCCTTTTATACCGTTTAGAGACCCATTGCCCCTTTCTCAGTCTTTAAATCTAGCAACAGTGCATCTCTCTCACCTTTCTTCTGAGGTCGCTTTTCCCTCCATCCTTTTCTGCCTCCATTTTTAAAAATCTTTTTGATCTGAATATTTTAGATCTTTAACATCTGAATATTAATAATAATACAGAGTAATTTCCCCATCTCAAGGTCCCTCCTGTTAACCAAATCTTCTAAATCTCTTTTACCATCAAATTCACAAATTTCAGGGATCAGGTCAAGAACATTCTGAGGCATCTCTTATTTGATTTATCACACATATTGGTGAAAATTCCAGGATTTTAAACCTTCTTTATTCTTCTGACAACCCACTCCATTATTCCTGCCTGGAAAATTCTATGGACAGAGGAACCTGGCAGGCTACAGTCCATGAGGTTGCAGAGTTGGACATGGCAGAGCACACATGCCTGCACTCCTCTGATAACTATTTGCCTAAAACTGGCTGCTCAACTCTTACAAAAATGAAGTATTTTGCCTTTTTTTGAGGGAATACGAGTGGATGATGTGGTCTCCTAATATGCATTCCCTATAAATTGGGGGAAGGCAAGCTTATTATTTCAAGTACACATTTTTGAGCATCAAGTCGATGGCTGACGTTGTGCTAGATGTTGTGTGTACAATGATGAATGAAATATGACCCAGTGTAGCTAATGCCCTGGGCCTACCTAGCCCCTACTCTTAGGTGAAACAAACACAAGCATGGTGCAGGGGGAACAGGTTTGATCCGTGTCAGGGAACTAAAGTTTCACTTGGCATGTGGTACAGTCAAAAGATAAAAACAAAATAAACAAAAACATAAGAAAGACTCTCTAATGCATAATATACAGGTAAATAACCAGGTGCTCTGATTCATAACAAAAGGCAATCTAGACATTGGTTTAGGGTAGAGTCTCTGAGCAGGTAACACTAAAACCAGGAAAAGTGCTAACGGGGGAAGGTATCAAAGACCCTGCCTTGATAATAAACTGTCTGTGTTTGGAAAATGAAAGAAAACTCAAATTATTAGCATAGCTGGAACACAAACAGGAGTAGAGTGGTGAAAGGAAGGATTAGTACATAGTCCCTTCTGCAAAATTTGTGTTGTATTGCAAATTGAAGAATAACACTGAAGGATTTTTTAAATTAATTATTTTATTTTAATTGGAGGCTAATTACTTTACAATATTGTGGTGGTTTTTGCCATACATTGACATGAATCCTCCATGGCTGTACAAGTGCTCTCCATCCCGACCCCCCTCCCACCTCCGTCCCCATCCCCTCCCTCAGGGTCATCCCAGGGCATCAGCCCTGAGCGCCCTGCCTCATGCATCGAACTTGGACTGGCGGTCTGTTACACATATGGTAATATACACGTTTCAATGTTATTCTCTCAGATCATCCCACCCTCGCCTTCTCCAACAGAGTCCTAAAGACTGTTCTTTACATCGGTGTCTCTTTTGCTGTCTCGCATACAGGGTTATCGTTACCACCTTTCTAAATTCCATATATATGCGTTAATATACTGTATTGGTGTTTTTATTTCTGACTTACTACACTCTGTATAACAGGCTCCGGTTTCATCCACCTCATTAGAACCGATTCAAATCTGTTATTTTTAATACCTAAATAATATTCCATGGTGTATATGTACCACAGCTTGCTTATGCATTCGTCTGCTGATGGGCATCTAGGTTGCTTCCATGTCCTGGCTATTATAAACAGTGCTGCGATGAACATTGGGGTGCACGTGTCTCTTTCAGATCTGGTTTCCTCGGCGTGTATGCCCAGGAGTGGTATTGCTGGGTCATATGGCAGTTCTATTTCCAGTTTTTTAAGGAATCTCCGCACTGTTCTCCATAGTGGCTGTACTAGTTTGCATTCCCACCAACAGTGTAAGAGGGTTCCCTTTTCTCCACACCCTCTCCAGCATTTATTGCTTGTAGACTTTTGGATAGCAGCCATCCTGACTGGCATGTAATGGTACCTCATTGTGGTTTTGATTTGCATTTCTCTGATAATGAGCGATGTGGAGCATCTTTTCATGTGTTTGTTAGCCATCTGTATGCCTTCTTTGGAGAAATGTCTGTTTAGTTCTTTGGCCCATTTTTTGATTGGGTCATTTATTTTTCTGGTATTGAGTTTCATGAGCTGTTTTTACATTTTTAAGATTAAATCTTTGTCAGTTGCTTAATTTGCTATTATTTTCTCCCATTCTGAAGGCTGTCTTTTCACCTTGCTTATAGTTTTCTTTGTTGTGTAAAAGTTTTAAGTTTAATTAGGTCCCATTTGTTTATTTCTGCTTTTATTCCCATTACTCTGGGAGATGAGTCATAGAGGACCTTGCTGTGATTTATGTTGGAGAGTGTTCTGCCTGTGTTTTCCTCTAGGAGTTTTATAGTTTCTGTTTTTACATTTAGATCTTTAATCCATTTTGAGTTTGTTTTTGTGTAAGGCATTAGAAAATGTTCTAGTTTCATTCTTTTATAGGTGATTGACTAGTTTTCCCAGCACTGCTTATTAAAGAGATTGTCTTTTCCCCATTGTATATTTTTGCTTCCTTGGTCAAAGATAAGGTGTCCATAGGTACGTGGATTTACCTCTGGGCTTACTGAAGGATTTTTAAGAAAGACAGAGCTTAGAGCTGATTTATATTCTTAAAGATTACACTGGAGAAGAGATAATTAAGAGATAAAGCCATTAAGGATATGAATGAAATAATCCAGATGAGAAGAAAATGTTGACTTAGTTTCAAATGACATTGGTAGAGATAGACATATGAAGATTTTATGCTTTGAAAATAAAATAATGATTTATAACACAGTGACAAGATTTGCTCTCAGATTTCTGATTTTAGCCAGTAATTTGATGGACATTTGATTTACTGAAATTGGGAAAATATTTCCCCATTTATGGGTTCTGGACTATCTTACAGCAATATTTACAATTTTGAGGAGTCACAGACCAAGTGGAAAAATTCAAACATAAATTTTACCTGCAGTTTTGAGTGTTCATGGATACCCTTAACACTCCGTTTCACCAACTAGATTAAAAAACTGCCTTAAAGATCTTCAGCAAATTGAACTCTCCCTCTCTAAACTTCTACATATAAAAAGAGTTAATGCTTTTTTAAGGTATGCACTTTAGTTCTTTTGTGACATAAAATTATTTCATTAAAACTAGCTCATCTACCTCATCATTTGTAATCTTTGACCTGCCTTGCCTCCCTTGTAAGCACAAGTTTGTTGTTGTTGTTGTTGTTTTAATGTATTTGTGTCTTTATTGATTTTTCTTCTTATACTTGATCTTTTCTTATGGCATTTCTACCCATTCAAAATATACTTCCATGAGTCCCTTATCCATGAAGTTTATCTTAACTTGCCATTTCATATTAACCATTCCCTTCATTAGCTCACTGTTGGAGAAGACGCTTGAGAGTCCCTTGGACTGCAAGGAGATCCAACTAGTCCATCCTAAAGGAGATCAGTCCTGGGTGTTCATTGGAAGGACTGATGCTGAAGCTGAAGCTCCAATACTTTGGCCACCTGATGTGAAGAGTTGACTCATTTGAGAAGACCCTGATGCTGGGAAAGATTGAGGGCAGGAGGAGAAGGGGATGACAGAGGATGAGATGGTTGGATGGTGTCACTGATTCAATGGACGTGAGTTTGGGTAAACTCCAGGAGTTGGTGACAGACTGGGAGGACTGGCCTGCGTGGTTCATGGGGTCGCAAAGAGTCGGACACAACTGAGTGCCTGAACTGAACCAAACTGAACTAAAGGTATTTAAAAGCCGATGTGGTTCTCAAATAGAAAAAAGTAGACTCACTGAATACAGGGACACAGTAGCCTGGCGTCTTTGAGTCTCTATTGTAACCAGTACAAAATAAGTCTTAATAAATACCTACTGAACATGATAATTGACTTGAATTGGCTTCTTGTATTTCCTAGGGATGAAAGTACACTTTTCAAAGATATATATCTGTTAAATAGACGATTCACTCAATAGCTTGCAGAAAGTGTTCCTCTGTGAATAAAGATACATCATTTAGTTTTAAACATAAATCATTGAAAAATGACCTTTAGTGAAATAAAATAATCCCTTAGAAGCATGTGTTGCTGCAGTGATCACAGCGACCTTGCATCAGGCACCTGGAATTTAACCAACTTTGGGGAAGCTATGGAAGTTTTTCAGTATATGCTGTATACTTTGGCCTCCCTTTAAAGGCTGATTAACTGGACTTTCCTACAAATTATTTTATTGAGTAATCTATAGTATCAGATTGTGACCAGGTACAATATTAAATAATATTAAAACAATCACTTTTGTAAACTATGTGATTTTTTTTACTTCTAAAAGAAATCAAAGCAAATTAATAAATTTTCAGGAAAAAAAAATCTCGACCGAGATCATGCTGATTCAGAATGTGTGATCATTATACGAAACCTGATTTAACATTTCTCTTTATACTCTCCAGCAGAAACATCTTATATATGTGTAGTTTAAAATTGTTTCACATGAGTCAAATGTTTTATTATAACAAGTTAAAGGTTGCTGAGAAACAGAAATTGTGATCAATCAATAGGGGACTATTTAAAGCATCTCAGAATAAAATGTTATCAATGAAAGTCATTTGGAACTCTTTGTAACAGTCATTCATTATTGGTGTGCAGGGGGATATTTGTAGTACAAACAAGTGTGCTTATTTTGCATTGTGTTAAAATATATTTCTTAGTTGAAAGATTATATTGAAGAAATATAAACATTTCTTTTAAAAAACAACATATTTCATGAATATGCATTTATTTATCTTTAATTGGTTCAAACACATTATTCTGATTTCTTCAAGTTTTATTCAGTAATGAATAATAAGGTTACTAGGGTGTTAGATAAAAGATAGGTCTACCACTAATTGTATAGATTATGAAGTACACTCATGTGGTAGTTAGACTTTCCAATTTCCTGTCCTGGAATAAATGACAATTCTTTACCTTGACCACGGATCCTCTGATTCCTAAACTCAAATTTTTAAATTGCATGTGAGAATTAGAGACCAACTCAACTGCTTTAAAGTGCATCCTCGATTCCCACCCAATTCTCTAATTCATAGACGCCTTTTAAAAATCCTGGGCTCCTAAGAAAATTTAAGAAGCACTCCTACTGTGCCTCGTCTGGTTCTTTCTCTCTGCCACTTCCCCAGGTAGCAGCAAGCTTGTGGCAAGGAGACATGCTCACATCCTGTCTGGAGGTTGCCGCTATCTGTGTCCATCTGTGACTCAGGACTTGACAAGCGTCAAAAGGAGAGCCTGATGCCCACAACTAGCTTGGCTGTGCCAGGAGTTCAGGCTTCACTGCGACTGACTTATTAAACAGAAGGGGGAGTTCTTGAAAAGTTAGCATTCCAGAAGGTCACTGGGAGATTGGAACAGCAGGCTTGGAGATGGGAGACCCTAAGTCTGACCTCTGAAGGACTGTGGAGCAGGAGAGGCTGTGTGGATTCTGGCTTCCTGGCTGCTGCAAGAACCTTCAAGATGTAAAGTCTGAAAGCGAAGAAGTTCTTTGCGACCCCCAGGCTCCTCTGTCCATGGAATTCTCCAGAAAAGAATGCTGGAGTGGGTTGCCATTTCCTTCTCCAGAGTATCTTCCCAACCCAAGTATCGAACTTGTGACTCTTGCATCGCCTGGGCTGACAGGTGGATTCTTTACTACTGCACCGCCTGGGAAGCCAATATATATATAGAAAGATAGATGGATCTTGGGTTGGCCAAAAGGCTCATTCAGTTTTTCTTATAACATCTTACAGGAAAGCCCAAATGACTTTATTGGCCAACCTGATTCATATGAGAAAATATTGGATGAGGAAAAAAAATAATAATATCATAAACAGTTTGTGATTAAGCATCATGCTAGCTGTCTGCCCATAAATACCAAAGAAGCTCAGAGAAGGGGTCTCTCAGGACAAGTGAGGCAGTCACATGTATATAGACACCAGAAACTCTTAAGCTGTATTCCCAGCTATGCCATAAAATATCACCATGACCATCTCTGTAAACGGCAGGTCAGTTTACCCCTGTAGCCTCAAGTCCTGCATCCTTCAGATAAGGATATTAATGTAACTAACCCATGGAATAATTGTGTAACAAGCTTATCACAATGCCTGCATCTAATAAGAGCTCAAAAATGTGTGCTGGGATGATTAATTATTAATATTCGTCATTATGGATTATTATTATTAGAAGTGGTATGATTTAGGGAGTGAGTTGCAAATTCAGCAGATGTTTTCCGAGGACTGGCTCTAACATTGCCCTGGAATGACCCAGTGAGAGGACCACTGCAGTGATGCTAATTGGTACTGTGGGAAATTGCAAACAGGGAACCTAGCGCTCATTATGGTGTGTTGTTTGACTATTACAAATGCTGAGCTCTCTAAACTGGAATAAAGACAATTTGACCTCCATTTTTTTTTTTTATTGCAATCACTGCTACAGCTGCTCAAAATACCTCCTCCATAGCAGCCACACAAAGAAATGTTCTTGTGTTTGTCGTTAAGCTGGAATAGATAACATTACTTCTCAGCCAACAGATTTCATCTTTTGTGAGTTGTCGCCAAATACATTCAGATCCAATACTTCAAATTAGGAATTGGAAAAAGAGTTTGGTAGAGAATAAGAATGGCATCTTTTCTCTGGAATGTTCTTTTGTTCCCTGGAATGCCACAGATTGACTTAGTGGGGAAATTTTATTTTGATGAAAACCAGGAGAAATTTCTTAGAAACATTTAAATATAATTTTCACTGAATTTGGAATGGGGGTTTTGAAGAAGGATAAAAAAATTCCTTGTGAAGAAGATGATCGTTTTGGAAGCAATTATACAACATTTTTTTTTTTTTCCTTAAAAACATTCCTTCATCTTGAAAGGTTTTCAAAATGTCATGACCTTTATCGGCCCTTTACCTTTTTCTGGAAAATATCTACAGATGCCAGGTTTTGTGTTAGCTCAACTTCTGGTCTGCAGCATTGAACCTTTTGTGAAGCACCTACTGAGTGCAAGACACTTGGGAAGCAAAGATGAGACACAAACAAGACTTACAAGACAGCTGACATTCTGTTTTGTTTTGTTTTGTTTTTTCTTTCAATTACTTCTAAAACCTATGGAGTATTTCTCAGAGGTTTTCAGATTAAGAATGAATGAGATTGGTAAACAACATTTTTCATAGCAAAATTAATAATATGAAAATAGTGTATTCATTTATTCTTTGGTTAGGAACATTAAAACAGAGTAATATTTTTGTCTGGTAAATCATAATTTAAATGGCATTTTTCTGTAGCAAGTTGCTTGGTGAATTTCACTGAGCAAGTTTTAATGTTTTAGATATGATTTTTTCTGGAAATTCTTCTAAAGAAATTGTCTTATATTGCTTTTAACTTCCAAAAAGGCAGCTAATTGATAATTAAATTGTATTTCTCTTGGAAATTAAAAAACCCATTTAAAAAATAACTTGGATGATTTGTTTTAGCTTCCTTTTATTACATATTAAATTCCATGCTATTATTTACCCTTAAAATTATAAATTGCTTTATAATTTTTTTGAATATTATTCAGCAAACTAAACAAAGACTGACAGAGGGTGTTTCTGATTATAGAAAATGCAGAGAATAAAAGAACATGTGGTCTTTGATTTCTCAGAGATCAGAGTTATATTATAAAAATTATCTAACTTCTGTGTTGTTACCATGATGGCATTAAGTTTGAATTCTAAAAGGATAATTTGCAATATACATATATTGTAAAATATTGTTTAGATAAAGATCTTTGGAAGGACCACAAATTTTCAACGATAAGAATTCTTTTAAATACACCTATCAATTCCGTTCAGTTCAGTCGCTGACGTGTCCGACTCTTTGCAACCCCATGAATTGCAGCATGCCAGGCCTCTCTGTCCATCACCAACTCCCAGAGTTCACCCATACTCATGTCCATCGAGTCGGTGATGACATCCAGCCATCTCATCCTCTGTCATGCCCTTCTCCTCCTGCCCCCAAACCCTCCCAGCATCAGGGTCTTTTCCAATGAGTCAACTATGAGGTGAACAAAGTATTGGAGTTTCAGCTTCAGCATCAGTCCTTCAATGAACACCCAGGACTGATCTCCTTTAGGATGGACTGGTTGGATCTCCTTGCAGTCCAAAGGACTCTAAAGAGTCTTCTCCAACACCACAGTTCAAAAGCATCAATTCTTCGGTGCTCAGCTTTCTTTATGGTCCAACTCTCACATCCATACATGACCACTGGAAAAACTATAACCTTGACTAGATGGACCTTTGTTGGCAAAGTAATATCTCTGCTTTTTAATATGCTGTCTAGGTTGGTTGTAACTTTCCTTCCAAGGAGTAAGCGTCTTTTAGTTTCATGGCTGCAATCACCATCTGCAGTGATCTTGGAGCCCAGAAAAATAAAATCTGACACTGCTTCCACTGTTTCCCCATCTATTTCCCGTGAAGTGATGGGACCAGATGCCATGATCTTAGTTTTCTGAATGTTAAGTTTTAAGCCAACTTTTTCACTCTCCTCTTTCACTTTCATCAAGAGGCTCTTTAGTTCCTCTTCACTTTCTGCCATAAGGGTGGTGTCATCTGCATATCTGAGGTTATTGATATTTCTCCCGGCAATCTTGATTCCAGCTTGTGCTTCTTCCAGTTCAGCATTCCTCATGATGTACTCTGCATATAAGTTAAATAAGCAGGGTGACAATATACAGCCTTGACATACTCCTTTTCCTATTTGGAACCAGTCTGTTGTTCCATGTCCAGTTCTAACTGTTGCTTCCTGACCTGCATATAGGTTTCTCAAGAGGCAGATCAGGTGGTCTGGTATTCCCATCTCTTTCAGAATTTTCCACAGCTTATTGTGATCCACACAGTCAAAGGCTTTGGCATAGTCAATAAAGCAGAAATAGATGTTTTTTTTCTGGAACTCTCTTGCTTTTTCGATGATCCAGCGAATGTTGGCAGTTTGATCTCTGGTTCCTTTGCCTTTTCTGAAATCAGCTTGAACATCTGGAAGTTCACAGTTCATGTATTGCTGAAGCCTGACTTGGAGAATTTTGAGCATTACTTTGCTAGCGTGTGAGATGAGTGCAATTGTGCAGTAGTTTGAGCATTCTTTGGCATTGTGTTTCTTTGGAATTGGAATGAAAACTGGCCTTTTCCAGTCCTGTGGCCACTGCTGAGTTTTCCAAATTTACTGGTATACTGAGTGCAGCACTTTCACAGCATCATTTTTCAGGAATTGAAATAGTTCAACTGGAATTCCATCACATCTACTAGCTTTATTCATAGTGATATTTTTTAAGACCCACTTGACTTCACATTCCAGGATGTCTGGCTCTAGGTGAGTGATCACACCTTCGTGATTATCTGGGTCATGAAGATCTTTTTTTGTACAGTTCTGTGTATTCTTGCCACCTCTTCTTAATATCTTCTGTTTCTGTTAGGTCCATACCATTTCTGTCCTTTATCGAGCGCATCTTTGCATAAAATGTTCCATTGGCGTCTCTAATTTTCTTGAAGAGGTTTCTAGTCTTTCCCATTCTGTTGTTTCCCTTTATTTCTTTGCATTGATTGCTGGGGAAGGCTTTCTTATCTCTTCTGGCTATTCCTTGAAACTCTGCATTCAGATAGGAATATCTTTCCTTTTCTCCTTTACTTTTCTCTTCTCCTCTTTTCGCAGCTATATCAGCACTTCTCAAAGAGACAGAGGAAATATGTTGAAGATTTCTATTAGACACCTTTGAAATAATGTGACTAACATATCGATACTTTGTAATTTTTTCTGTAACTTCTTTTTGACACCCCAAATTCTTGTTCATTAGTGACATGCTGAAATTCTAAGGTCTAATATGTGTTGTGTCCACATAGTGCCACCAAATAGAGCGAATCATCAACAAAAATCCATTTTAGTGTCTGCAGCGACACAGCGAAAGGCTTAGCGGGTGAATCATGAGACATTTACAAGTTAGAAGATTGCTATGTGAATCAATCCCATCCACCACATTCTTTTGCCTTTGTCCATGTTACCTCTTCTTTTTTTTTTTTTTAACATATTTTTCTCACTGAACTACCAAGGGATACCATTCCATCATTATTTTTTACTGAAAATTTTATATGAGTTTTTAAGGACTTTAACTTGATAAAATGCATTAAGTTTCACCTATGTGGCTTTTGGACTTTCCCAGTAGTAAAGAATCTGCCTACAGTGCAGGAGATACAGGTTCGGCCCCTGGATCAGGATATCCCCTGGAGGAGGAGATGGCAACCCGCTGTAGTATTCTTGCCTGGATAATCCCATGGACAGAGGATCCTGGTGGGTCCAGAGAGTCAGGAAGAATTGGACACAACTGAAGCAAATAAGAAGCTTGTGGATTTTCAAAATTCAAAAGCAATTGTGATGTAACATCATCTTTTAAATAGAGCATAGAGAATAGTTTATATATATATACATGCATGAATCTCTACTTCACTCTTCACCAGATGTATGACCTTGGAAACATCTCTTAATCCATTCTAAATCTCTGTTTTCTCCATTCCAACCCATGTTTAGAGTTGGGAAGATTCATTGATATAAAAGTTATGAATCATCTAGCAGAAAGAATATAATAAACACTAAAGAAATATTCGACTTCCCTGATGGCTCAGATGGTTAAAAAACCTGTCTTCAATGTGTGAGACCTGGGTTGGATCCCTGGGCTGGGAAGATCCCCTGGAGGAGGGAATGGCAATCTAATCCAGTATACTTACCTGGAGAATCCCCATGGACAGAGGAGCCTGGTGGACTACAGTCCATGGGGTCACAGAGTCAGACAAAAGTAAGCAAATGGGACGTAAACTTGCATCCTTTTGCACAGCAAAGGGAAACCTTAAACAAACAAAGAGAAAATTTATGGACTGAGTGAAAATATTTGCAAATGATGTTATTGACAAGGGCTCAATTTCCAAAATATACGAACAACTCATATAAACTCAAAAGCATCAAAAAGCAAACAGTCCAGTTGAAAATGGGCACAGGACCTAAAGAGACATTTCTCTGAAGAAGAGGTACAGATGGCCAACAGGCACGTGAAAAGATGTTCAGCACTGCTACTTATTAGAGAAATGCAGATCAAAGCTACAGAGAGGCACCATGGCGTTCCCCACTACCACCACCCCAGCACTCCCTCTGTGCCCTTCTCAACCATCCTCTCCTTTGCCCAACAGAACTTAACGGCCGTTCTCCTCTCCTTCACTATAGATGAGTGTGCCCTGACCTCTATCTTCACATAATGTAAATTATAAAGGGGTCTGGAACAGGCCCTGTGTCTCATGCTCACTCATGTCGATTCACCCATTCAGTTGCATGTAACAGTTAATTTTATGTATGAAAGATACATACACCCTTATGTTTATAGAACTATCGTTTACAACAGACAAGACATGGAAAAAATCTAAATGTCCTTTGACAGAAAAATGGATAGTGAGATGTCATATATATATATATATGAGTTCAATCATGGGTTGGGAAAATCCCTTGGAAGAGTTGGCAACCCACTCCTATCCCATGGACAGAGGAGCCTGGTGGGTCCCAGTCCAAGGAATGCAAAGAGTGGGACACAGTTGAAGTGATTTAACATGAATGCTTGTAAAGAACAGGGAATTACATTTAGTATTCTGTGACAAGCCATATACAGAAAATAATATGAAAAATAATATATATATATGTATAAATGAGTCCCTTTGCTGTACAAAATAATTTAGGACAACATTGTAATTCAACTATATTTCAATAAGATTAAAGAAAAAAAAATAAAAGAGGAGAAAACACAGTTTCATTAATTTGGGCTTCCTGACCTACTTTAAGCCCACAAATGACTTTTGTAAGAAATTATTTCTCCAGAGATATTTTTAAGAAAGGAGGCAGTTGCAGTTAAGAATCATATACTATTCCATTAATTCATGTATTCAGGCATTACATATTAAGCACATTTTCTTCATTTTGCCCTGTGATATGGGGTGGAGGTAGAGTGATCAATAATGTAGATATTGATTTTTCCCTCCTGACATCTATACTATGAAGTAAGTAAGATTCCTGGTGGCATAGATAAAAATGAACTTGTGGGTACCAGTGTGTGACATCCTCTGAGCACAAAAGAGGCATTTCACTCAGCTAGAAGGGAAGCAGAGTATTCAAGAAAAGTGGTATGTGAAAAAGTGCCAACCTATGGAGAAAAGTGGTCTTCAAAGACAAAAAAAAAAAAAAAAAAAAATGACTCTGTAAAGCCTTGGCAGAGATATTTGGGAAATTTTAAGAACTGTCCAGAGTTTATGTTCTAGAATGAGATGTAAGAGAGATAAACCGAGAAAGTAAAGAAAAGCTAATGCAAGGCTGCAAAGGCCACACTGGCACATTTGCAAAGGATTCTCTGCGAAGTGGAAAGAGAGCAAAAGATTTTCAGCATGCATGTGAAATTATCAAATTTTGCTTTAGAAAAGGGGAACTACTGTACAAGGGAGATCTCAGTTCCTGAAATGTATTCAGAAGAACTATACAGGTAAGGTTTTAATGACCCAGATAACCGTGATGGTGTGATCAGTCACCTAAAGCAGGATACCCTGGAGTGTAAAGCCAAGTGGACTTTAGGAAACATCACTAAGAAGGAAACTAGTGCAGGTGATGGAATTCCACTTGAGCCAGTTCAGATCCTAGAAGATGATGCTGTGAAAGTGCTGCACTCAGTATGCCAGAATACTTGGAAAACTCAGCAGTGGCCACAGGACTGGAAAAGGTCAGTATTCATTCCAACTTCAAAGAAGGGCAATGCCAAAATTGTCCAAACTGTCACACAATTGCATTCATTTCACATGCTACTAAGGTTATGTTCAAAATCCTTCAAGCCAGGCTTCAGCAGTATATGAACAAAGAATTCCCAGATGTACAAGCTTGATTTAGAAAAGGCAGAGGAACAGAGATCAAGTTGCCAGTATTCGTTGGATCATGGAAAAAGCAAGGGAGTGGCAGAAAAAAACATCTGCTTCACTAACTACACTAAATCCTTTGACTACGGGGATCACAAAAAACTGTGGAAATTCCTAAAGAGATGGGAGTACCATAGAACTTACCTGTCTCCTGAGAAACCTGTATGCAGGTCAAGAAGCAACAGTTAGAACTGGACATGGAGCTACTGACTGGTTCAACACTGGGGAAAAAGTATGACAAAGCTGTATATTGTCACCCGGATTATTTACCCTCTATGCAGTGTACGTCTTGTGAAATGCTGGGCTGGATAACTCACAAGCTGGAATCAAGGTTGCTGGGAAGCATATCAACAGCCTCAGATATGCAGATAATATCACTCTATGGCAGAAAGTGAAGAACTAAAGAGCATCTTGATGAAGGTGAAAGGAGAGTGAAAAAGCTGGCTTAGAACTCAGCATTCAAAAAACTAAGCTCCTAGCATATGGTCTCATCACTTCATGACAAGCATTAATAGAAGGGAGGAAAGCAGAAGCAGTGACAGGTTTTATTTTGGGGGGGCTCCAAAGTCACTGCAGATGGTGACTGCAGCCATGAAATTAAAAGACACTTGCTCCTTGGAAGGAAAACTTTGACAAAACTAGAGAGCATATTGAAAACATCACTGTGCTAACAAAGGTCCATATAGTCAAAGCTATGTTTTTTCCAGTGGTCGTGTGTGGATGTGAGAGTTGGAACATAAAGAAGAGTGAGTGTCAAAGAATCGATGCTTCTGAAACGTGGTGCTGCAGAAGAGTCTTGAGAGTCCCTTGGACTGCAAGGAAATCAAACCAATCAATCCTAAAGTAAATCAACCCTGAATATTCATTGGAAAGACCGTTGCTGAAGTTGAAGCTCTAACAGTTTGGCTACCTTATTTGAAAAGGCAAAAGAGAAGTGGGTGGCAGAGGATGAGATGGTTAGATAGCATTACCGACTCAATGGACACGAATTTGAGCAAATTCGGGGAGATAGTGGAGGACAGAGAAGCCTGATGTGCTACAGTCCATGGGTAGCAGTGTTGGACACAACTTAGGGACTGAACAACAACAATATATACTGGGTTTTTTTTTTTTTTTTTTGATCAATATATTTTGTTTTCTATAATGTAAAATTTAGAAATAACTAACACAGATCTCCAATGTTTTAATATTTAGTATTCATAAAGCCTCTGATATCACAGAAGTTGATTAACATCATACTTTTCTATAAAAATCAATATATTGACCAGTATATCTTCACCAGCTATGGCTTCACTTGCTTTAAATATTTTCATGTTATATTATTTCTGAACCTCACTAGTGAGGACCCCCATATTATCTCTCTTAAGTGATCCTTACAGATGAGAAAGTCTTCAAATAGGATTTGTGTGTGTGTGTGTGTGGTGAAATTAATTTCTTAAGGACTATAAGGACTGTAAGAATGTTTTGTTCATTTGTTCTATCTCATTTGAAGTCCTAACGTTTCCATTTCATGGGCTCTGTTGAAATCTGAAAGACTATAAATTTATATATATTATGTATGTATATATGCATATATATATGGTATTAATTAAGTTTTTAGTTTTAATTAATTTTTCACTAATACCCAAAGTGTGTCTATAGTCCAAAGGCATCACCATCACCTGGGAACTTGTTAAAGATGTGTATCCTCAGCTCCCAATCATAGACCTATTGAGTCAGAATTCCGAGGAATAGATCCTAGCAGGCAGTCCTTTTAAGAGATGATTCTTGTATATGCTGAAGTTTAGGAAGAAATGATTTTTGAAAGATACTTTTTAAAAATAAGTGATATTTACTTTTAAAATGATACAAAAATTGAAATTATTGATACTCAATACCAAAAGCACAATGTGTGGGGGGAAAAAAAGCAACCTCATCAAAAAAGTGTTCTGTGAAAGTCCTTGTTAAGAGGGTGATAGGACAAGCTACAGCCTGGCAGCAAATGCCCTATGGAGGTGTAGTGTGTGGACTATATTAAGAAATCCCATCACTTCATGGCAAATAGATGGGGAAACAGTGGGAGACTTTGCTTTCTAGGGCTCCAAAATCACTGCAGATGGTGACTGCAGTCATGAAATTAAATGATGCTTCCTCCTTGGTAGAAAAACTATGAACAACCTAGACAGCATATTAAAGAGCAAGAACATTACTTTGCCAACAAAGGTCCGTCAAGTCAAATGGTTTCTCCAATAGTCATGTATGGATGTGAGAGTTGGACCGTAAAGAGAGCTGAGCACTGAAGTTCTGATGCTTTCGAAATGAGCTGATGGAGAAGACTCTTGAGAGTCCCTTGGACTGCAAGGAGATCCAACCAGTCAATCCTAACGGAAATCAACCCTGAGTGTTCACTGGAAGGACTGATGCTGATGCTGAAACTCCAATACTTTGGCCACCTGATGCAGAGAACTGACACATTAGAAAAGACCCTGATGCTGGGAAAGATTGAAGGGGACGACAGAGGATGAGATGGTTGGATGACATCACTGATTGGATGGACATGAGTTTGAGCAAGCTCCAGGAGTTGGTGCTGGACAGGGAAGCCTGTGCTGCAGCCCATGGGGTTGCAAAGAGTTGGACATGACTGAGCAATTGAACTGAACTGAAAACATCCCAGTTAGGAAAATGGGGAATGAAAAAAAAAAAAAAAAAAAAAAGAACTTGGGCAGAATTATTTTATCTAAGAACTTAAATGTATGTCAAACAAGCACATGAAAATATATTCAGCACCATTACCCATCAAAGTGATACAAATATAACCATAATGATGTATCACCACACACCTTCAGAGTAGCTAAATTTTTTAAAAAGGTGACAGTACCAAATACTGGCAGGGATGAGGAGAAACTGGTTCCCTCACGCATTTCTGATGGGAATGTAAACGGCGCAGCCACTCTGGAAAGCAGTTTGGCATTTGCTCCTAAAACAGCGTGGAATTACCACGTGTGTGTGCTCAGTTGGTTGCCCAGCTGTCTCCGATTCTTTGTGGCCCTATGGACCAGAAACCACCAGGCTCCTCTGTCCATTTCCAGAGAAAAAGTCCCCGTGGCTCCTGCGTCTCCTGCATTGGCAGGCAGGCGCTTTACCAGTGAACCACCCGGGAAGCCATGTGGAATTACCATGGAACCCCACAATTGTACTCTTGCGTATTTCTTCCAGAGAATTGAAAACTGTTAGAGATGAAAGCATCTGGGTATAGGGATTTGTCTACACTAAAACCTGTACACAGATGTTCAGGGCAGCTTTATCTTTAATAAACCCAAACTGGAATCAATACTGGTGTCCTTTAACAGGTGAATGGTTAAACAAATGTAAAAACATGCCATGCATGCTACTTAGCAATATGAATGGAGGGACTGTTGATACGTGTAATAATTAGGATTTCACTTTTATAATATTCTTCAAATGACAACACTTTATAAATTAAGGCTAAATTAGTGACTGCCATCATTTAGGGAAAGTGGGAAGATGGTGCGGTTATAGAGGGAAATCTGCGGGATTCTTGTGCTAGAATTTCTCGTATCTTGACTGTGGTGTGCATACATAAAACTACAAATGGTATAAAATTCCATGGAACTAAATTGTCTAGAAAGAAGCAGGAGCTATTGATAGTGGTGAAGAATCCACCTGCCAATGTAGGAGACCTAGAAGATGTGGGTTCAATTCCTGAGTCAGGAAGATTGCCTGGAGGAGGGCATGGCAATTCACTCCAGTATTCTTGCTGGAAAACTGATGTTGGTGATGAAGGACTGATGTTGAATCTGAAACTCCAATACTTTTGCCACCTGACGTGAAGAGCTGACTCATTTGAAAAGACCCTGATGCTGGGAAAGATTGAGGGCAGGAGGAGAAGGAGACGACAGAGGATGAGATGGTTGGATGGCATCACTGACTCAATGGACATGGGTTTGGCTAAACTCCAGGAGTTGGTGATGGACAGGGAGGCCTGGCGTGCTGCAGTTCATGGTTTAAAAGAGTCGGACATGACTGAGCAACTGAACTGACTGACTGACTGATCATTTATCTATGGAATCTAAAAAAGGCAAACTCAGAGTGAGTGGTGGTTACCAGGGACTGAGGGATGGGGATATGGAAAGATGTACCTGGGACTGAGGAATGGGCTTATGGAAAGAAGTTGGTGAAAGAGTATAAGCTTCCAGTTGTAATATGAATAAGTTCTAGTAGTCTAATAGATGTGATGATTACAGCTCATAACACTGTGTTGTATATGTGAAAGTTGCTAAGTTATTGCACCTTGAATTATTTCACCACATAATATAAATATAATTATATGACATGATGGAAGTATTACCTAACCCTATGATGGTAATCATTTTGCAATAGGTAGGTGTGTCAAGTCAACAAGTTGTAAACTTTAAACTTGATGTTGCATGTCAATTATAGCTCAGTAATGCTTGAGTTAAAAAAAAATTAAGTAAGCATTCAAGGATTAAGGATTCATCATTCTCTTCATTGATGACTTTTTCAGAAACTGAAGGAAATAGAAGCTAGTTGAATAATAGAATAAGATATCCAGACATATTTGCATTTTCTTTTTTTACATATTTCATGCTTTAATATTTTTTTACAAAAGGAATGTTGAGAATAACACTTTTCTTATTATCCAATAAAACTTGCTAAATACAGTAAAATCTAAATGTAGATTGACTAAAATTGCTTCTGAATTTTGAAAAACATTTAAAATTGAAATCTAAGGAAAATACCTTGCCACAGTTCTAGTAGAAATGGTTGAGAAGTCATCTGAAAAATCCACTAAGTCAATATTTATTCAGATCCAGATAAACTTATAGTTCATTTTTTGTAATTCATCAAAACTCATTCCTTTTGCTTTCTAGCTAATGTAAAGCCTAATTTGAATGCCAATCATCATTTTTGTCTTCAGAAGGGCTTTGCTTGGTCTACGATTGCCTAGAACTCTAGGGTCACAAAAGCCATGGACACTGAAGCATGACAAAAGGCAGAGGAGGGCTATTATGTTTCCACTTAAATTTACTTTTCTGCTGAGTCTAAGAAGGCTCACTCCCTGGAAGATTTTCATCTCAAAGGACAAACAGATCCAATGTTTTTCTTGACATGATGACTATTTCATTGCTTCTGCCTTGCATGTGATTAGAAGAGGATGAGAGGTTGGTAACTGATTTTGTATTTTGTTAATTGGCACAAGTTATTACATAGGTACTTGGCAAGGGAAACAGATGATACCACTTACTCAACAGACACACTGAAAAAGCACCGTATAAATGCCAGACATTTCATGAGAGTTGGCATGCTGAATTCATCTTGTGACAGAAATATTTGCTATGAAAATCTTTCATCAACATTGTGATATAGGACTTTATGATAGATTTCTTGCTAAAAAAGGGTGATGTGTGTATATATATACATATATATATAACTGTTTTTTTTTTAATGATGAAGATTTATGAATGGAAAAAAAGTTCTTGGCATCTTACACTATCTTCAAATGATCCTGTCTTTAGTATGTATGGAGAAAGTCAGTCCCACCGAGAGGTTGAGACTGAGTTTAGCTTGTTTTTTCCTTGAAAAGTTGTGAGGATTGTGGAGATGGTTTTGTAAATTGCATGTAGTAAAAGAATGAGCCATAATGAGAGAACTATAATAGCTAAAGTCCTCCACAAGATGAATCATTACCTTAAAAGTCCATTTTAATATTCATAATATGATACCTTTAATCCATACAAACTCCACTTTTATCTTTGTATACAGTAGAATCTTTGTCACAGTGTATTAAAACACTTGAGAGAAAACTTTCCATGGTTCCAGGGTTAATATTTAGGGAAAATGAAGGCAAACTATTCTCAGGAAACTACGAGAGCAGATTCTTCATATTCATTTAGATCCAGATGGATTGAAGCTAATGCATGCTACTCATGAAATGTGATAGTCTCTTGGTTCAAGACCAAAGAAAATATGAAGATTGAACTAGAGTTTATCATATTGAAGATAGTGTTTACATTTATCATCATACTGAATCTAAGCTTGGCTTCTTGGGCTGCTTTCTATGTTCTCCTTGAACTAAAAAAGAATCTGACTGAACTACCCAAATGTAATTTGCTCTATTCTTCCATAATATCCCAGGCATCAATCAAGCCTACAACTGTGACCTTAGACAATAGCCATCAGCAAATCTAATTCTGTACATTTTACTTAGGCTTAAAGTACTCTGCCTGTTTAAGGATTATGTGACAATTTCTCCAATAATCATTTGGCCTCTATTCATTGTAGAGAAGTCACAACTGAGGGAGATAAAACCCAGCACATCAGAGGTGAACTTCAGGACTCTGCACTTCAGGAGTCAGACTTAAGCCAACTAGGGCATGACATTCTTCTAGTTATAATAAATTCTTGGGACCAAACTGAGGTCAAAGAGATATCAGAGTTTTCTGGGAATTTTATTCCCTCCTTTATGTGAGGGAGCCATATTATGGGATGGTTTCTTTTCCTCTGATTTCCTTTGCAGAGATTCAGTCCTGGAATTTTTACAGCTATTTTACTTGAACGAAAAACCAACATACATAACTAGAAACCTCAGAGAGATTAAGTAACTTCCCTGTAGTTCTACAAGAAGTAGGGAGAAAAAAGTTTAAACTTGGGCCCAGAAGTTTCATCCTCCATTATTATGTGATAAAGTCTCATTATATGCTAATCTCATATTAGTTCTATATAAGCTCCTTTTTTAATTGTTTTGCATTTATTGTCTTTATTTTACAGTTAATACCTGTTATAAATTTGTCCTTGGATATGTTTACCATATATATATATATACTTTTTTTTTTTTTTTTTACCCAACTATTTTGGTTACAGAGGATGAAATGGGTGGATGGCATCATCAACTCAATGGACATGAGTTTGAGCAAGATCTGGGAGTTGGTGAAGGATGGGGAAGCCTGGTGTGCTGCAGTCCATGGGATCGCAAAGTGTGGGACACCACTGAGCAACTGAACAACAATGACTTTATATTTATGTTTCACATGTGTATTTCTGATTTTTACTTTTTGCCTGATTGCTTTGGAGTAGACTCTCTTTTGCAGTACTCTTATATTCTATAATGTCTTGTAGATACAATGAATTCAGTATGCATAAGAATTTTGAGATAATCTCAAAATTATGACAAGTCTGGCTGTGATAAACTTAATCATTGAGTGGTCACATACTTGAACAATAGGCTAATATTAAGGCAACCTCCTCCATACAAAATTGGAAATCATAGGACATGAATTTCTTTAACATTCTGATCTCACCCTCCCCATCATCTGAATCTAACCACCCTAATTATCACTGTCCCTTTTCATACTTCTGATATAAGACACATTCTTCTGTGATTACTATGCTTCCTACCCTCTTTTGCCTGCCAGGTGACCCTGGCTCATTGGCTCTTACATATTTTTTCTTGTTCAATTTTTTTTTCTCTCTCTCTTCATTGACTCCTTTACCTTATAAACAGTGTTTAAATCCTATCTTGGGAAAAACTAAAAAGAACACTATTTTCTACATCTAACATTCTATTCCACACCAAATACTCTCTTAGCCTCATCCTCTGAGTTCATCTCCTTTCATCTCCTTTCCTTTTTCCCATTTTTGATTCCTAATTCTTCTGCTTCTATCTCAAAGGAAAGTAAATCTTTGTTGCTAAAGTGATTCACTTTAGAAATTACTGGGCTGTCTGCTTGATTTGTTCCAATTAACTGCTTCCTTCTGGAGTTTCCTGTGTCTTAGCTTCAACATTCCTATCTTTTCTTGTTGACATCCTATTAATCTGCATCCAGATATTTCTCATGGGATTCCCTTCCCCCATCACTGCTTTAGATACTGGTATTTCTTACACTTGTACCTGGAGATTTCATTTATTCCTTTTTTTTTTTTTTTTTTTTACTTTTATTGTTAATCAAAAGTGGCAATTTTTCAGACTCTCTCAAGAGCAGAATTCTGTCTTGCCTGATACGTGCGATACCAACATAGTGCTACAGCATGTAACAAAATATCTTGATTTATATAGAAATGAAATATAGCTTCTTTTATTTATCTTTCAATAGGAATAATGGTCTTGGACAATGTAGGTTCTGTGTGGTGGATATGAGAATAATGGGGAGAGGAGATCATAGAACTAACTGGTGGGGTGAGGCGTAGTTTTCACCTATTTGATGGCTTTGTTGAGGACTCAGACTATCAAAACGGATCATAATTGTTTCAAACATGGATGCCTCACTCTAAGGAAGCTTTTTAGTGCCTACTTTTAGGCTGCATCCATCTAACACTAATCACTGGTGGCTCAGACTGTAAAGAATCTGCCTGCAATGCAGGAGACCCAGGTTCAGCCCCTAGGTCAGGAAGGGCCCCTGGAGAAGGGACTAGCTACCCACTCCAGTATTCTTGCCTGGAGAGTTCCGTGGACAGAGGAACCTGGCGGGCTACAGTCCACGGGGTCACAAAGAGTCGGACATGACTGAGTGGCTAACACTTTCCCTTTCATCTAATGCTCAAACAGGTAAAATGAAAGTCAAAAATATCATTGTTTGATACAAAATGTAGATATGCTAATATTTTTAGAATGCTTAATTTTTTTCCTTTCATGTTTATTATCATGCAATTAATATGCAATACTATGTAAGTTTGAGGTGTATAACATGATGATTTGATACCTCCTAAAATCATTACCTGGCGTGCTGCGATTAATGGGGTCGCAAAGAGTTGGACACGACTGAGTGACTGAACTAAACTGAACCGAACTGAAAATCATTACCATAATAAATTTAATGAACATTCATCACTTAACACTGATAGAAAATAAAAGAAAGAAAAGCATTTTTCCTTGTGATGAGAACTCTTAGGATTTCCTCTCTTATATCTCGTATATCAACTACTACAGTATTAATTGTATTAATCACGTTGTACTTTGTATTTCTGGCACCCGTTCATAACTGAAAGTTTGCACATTTTGACCACCTTCACCTGACTCCTCTCACCACGTGCCCCCTAACCACAAAACTGATTTTTGTGTGAGCTTGTTCTTTGACGTATAATTGACCTACAGCACTGTGTTAGGTCCAGATGCGCAGAATAGTGATTTGATAGTTATGTACATTAGAGTGATCATCGTGATAAGTCTAGTTACCATCTGCGGCCATACAAAGATATTATGTTATTATTGACTGTATTTTTCACACTGTGCTTTTCATTCCCATGAGTCAGTTTCTCCTGTAATTGGAAGTCTGTTTTCTGAATTAAGAAAAGCTCTTAATTTTATTCTCCTCTTCCACCCCCACCCCGCTGCAGCCACCTGTTCTCTGAGTCTGTGTCTATGTTTCTGCACTGTGTTTGTCCATTTGTCTTGTATTTTGGATTCCACATGTACATGGAATCGTATGGTATTTGTCTTTCTCTGTATAAGTCATGTAACTTCGTATAACATTCACCAAGTCTATCCTCATTGTTACAAATTCTATTATTTTTTTAATGACGGAATAATACCCCATTGTGCATCTATAACACATCTGATTTAATTGATAGGTATATAGGTATTTTTTGATAGGTATTTATTTATTGATAGGTATATTTATTGATAGGTCATTTATTGATAGGTATATAGATGGCTTCCATATCTTGGTTTTTGTAAATAATACTGCAGTGAACACAAGAGCACATTTTGAGTTAACGTTTTTGTTTTCTTTGAGAAAAATACCCAGAAATGGAATTGCTGGATCCTACGTTAGCTTGGGGCTTCCCTGGTGGCCCATGGTAAAGAAACTGCCTGCAGTGCAGGAGACCTGGGTTTCATCTCTGGCTTGGGAAGACTTCCCTGGAGAAGGGAGTGTCTACTTACTCCGGTAGTCTTGTCTAGGAAATTGCATGGACGAGGAGCCTGACAGGGCCATAGTCCATGGGATCACAGAGCTGGACACGAGTGAGCTACTAAAACTTTCACGTTTTCATGGTAGTTCTATTCTCTTAGGTTTTTTTGAGGAACCTCAGTACTGTCTTCCATAGTGACTTCTAAATGTTTTAATATTTGACAAAAGGAAACACACACACACACACACACACACACACAAAACACAAAACTTTGAAATGGGAATTGGGAGTACTGCCTTAAGTTATAATATGTGCTCTGACTTTGGAATTTGTCTGTTAAGATGATTTTCCCCACAAAGGAAGAACTTTAAAACTTACAAAGAAAGGGGGTGGTGGGAGAGAGGGAGGAAAGAGGAAGAAAAGAAAAAAAATAAAAATGTATATGGGATTCAATGTGCTGTAATTGCAAGCGTCCTTAATGATCTTAACGTACAGAGCACATAGGAGATGAAAGAAAGAGGGGGAAAAGAAAACTTGCTGCTTCTTAATGGATTAACCAAGGGTGTCTTAATAAATGCTGCTATAGTGTTTATGGTACAACAAGGGGACCCCGCATTACCTTTAAGC
Organism: Muntiacus reevesi; assembly: GCF_963930625.1. Lineage (NCBI taxonomy): Eukaryota > Metazoa > Chordata > Mammalia > Artiodactyla > Cervidae > Muntiacus > Muntiacus reevesi. The sequence goes on along the minus strand of NC_089255.1, from coordinate 92,359,221 downwards.
TGTGCCTTTCCCATGGCCTATATTGTCTAATCTTGTACTACATTTAATCAAGTTTGATGGGCTGCATAACAAAGGAGGAATTCCAGATAGTATTTGCTCTCATTCTTTTATTCCCCGGGTAGATACAGAGAAGAGGCAAAACATGAGTCTGAGGAATGAAGACGTTTCAGCATAGTGCTCTGACCTCTAGAGCAAAAGCGTTCCACATGAGAGTGTTCATGTTAATAAAAAGGTTAGCGTCATTAATTCCATGATCTCTTGTTTTGACAGCCAAGATGAATTGGTCTGTTTTCTTAAACATTCTATCCTCTTTCCTGGGGAGAGATTTCATCCACAATCATGGCACTAAGTCAATTAATACAATTTCTTGAAGGGACATATGTAATAATGACCAGCAGACAAACTGAGAAGGTATTCAGTGAATTAATAATCCCATAAACCTTTATAATAATTTCATAAATGTTTACAAAAATTCCTTCAAAATATTTTCCTTTATCTATACCTACTGTTGAAATCATTGGAAAATCAGCTGTTATGATCATTGTAGAATATGCAAAGTCAAGGAAATTATAGGGACAACCGAGCTATATTCTTTTCATGGTCCAGTCTAAATATAAAAATTCCTTGTGAATTGATTGCAACTTTAAATCAGTATGTTTTCATTCCAGTGCTCTCCAGATATAGAGAACCAATAAACTTTTACATTGTTTAGCTGACTTACTAGCTCCCTAAAGCTATGCTGAGCATCAGTAATAATTTTCTTAAATGACTTCTTAGAGCCACAGAATTCAAGAAGTAAAGTTCCAGAGATCAGAAATAGATTGTGAAGTGGGGGTGATTTGCTAATGGTCCTTCCTTTTTTGTGATATAGCTGGCCTTGTGATTGAGGGGCTAGAAAGGCAAATATGAACATATAGGAATAAGAGTTTTTTGAAAAAATAGACCGTGAATAGTCGGGTGATGAAGACACACTGGAGAGATGAGGGTATCGAAAAGAGAAGACACATACTTCTCAATTTAGCACAAGGTCAGTCCTCATGCATAAATCCTCCTACATGCCAGCTTGTGTATTCCAGCCTCAGATCATCAGCCATTGGCCTAATCACAGGAAACCTGGCTTTCTGTCCAGTATTTTTTCCTTTTTTTTCAGTTTCTCTTAATTGGCCTATAAAAGACGTTTTCAACCTCCTTTTCCTCTATCACCTCCCCTGAAGGGACTAGAAAGTCAAATAATTACCTTTCCAGGACTTTTTTCTGAATGTTTAGCCCAGTCCAGCTTCTGAGAAATAAGCAGCATTCTGCTGATGGGAAGGGTTTAGTTCTCAATAAATAAATAAATAAATAAATAAAGTAAAATACTTCCCTTATAAAAAAGGACATGGTGGATTTTCTTCACTTGTCCACTCTTTATGCCTTCAGAGTGGGTGATTTATCCATTGTTGCTCTGTGTCCATTTCACCATGAAGCCAAGTAGGGACAGACCAACAGTCTTAGAATGGCAGGTTAGGAAGACAGAAAGATGGCACCCTTACGTGCTCAAACAAATGCCAGGAAGACCAACCCTCAGATTAGCTATGTTCACACAACAACCACTGTAGTCTGGTTTTCCGCTTATGACAGATCTTGTGAACTAAGGTCTTTACAAATAAATATTTTTAGCATTTTTTAAATTATAAGAGTACTTGATTTTGCTGACATGAAGCTCCACAGGATATGCTTGTATTTTTTGACAATTGTCAGACCCATCACACAAAAAATACGTAGGATATCTACAGACATACAGAAATCTCATCTTATCTAAGCAGAACAGTTTAACCAGTTGGTCCTGTGTCAGAAATCTTGATGGAGTTTTATATTTCATCTCTTTCCTCTCGACATATCATTTGTTTTTTTCAACTCCGTAGCCTTGTGGTATGAGTCTGGCCTCTCTGCATTTCCTATTGTTTAGTTGCTAAGTCATACGGACTCTTCTACAACCCCTACATGGACTGTAATTCACCGGGCTCCTCTATCCATGGGATTTTCTAGGCAAGAATACTGGAGTGTGTCGCCATTTCTTTCTCTAGGGGATCTTCCTAGCCCAGGGAGTGTGTTGCCATTTCTCTCTCCAGGGGATCTTCCTAGCCTGCATCTCCTGAACTGTAGGTGCTGAGCCATCAGGGAAGCCATTCTCTGAAGTGATAATAAAAGGACATTGCATGATTCATGCATTGTGCTCCTAAAAAGGGCATGCATATTATTTTTTTTAGATGTGACTTCATTTTGTCATGCAGTAAATCATTTTAATAATTATGTTTTTATGGCTTGGCATTTGATAGGCATCTATAATTATACAGTGTCTGCACCCATGGCCAACCCAAATTTTTTCCACTGCTCTTGTGCCAACTCAACGAAGCACAGCCCAATGTAATAAATAGACAGAAGGATGTGACACCTGAGTAGGTGTTATGTATTACTTACTAACCATGTGCCTTCAGATAATTTGATTAACCTCTACTTAAGTTCTAGCTATCATATAACACAGAGAAAATTTTGCATATTGCTGTTTTGCAATTAAATAAGAGTCATAAAAAGAATCCATTATAGCACTGGTCTGCAACCTTTTTGGCACCAGGGACCAGTTTCATGGAAGACAATTTTTCCACGGACAGAGAGTGAGGGATAGTTTGGGGATGATTCAAGTGCATTGCATTTATTATGCCATCATTGATCTGACAGGAGGCAGAGCTTGAGCTAGCATGCAAGAGGGGAGTGACTGTAAACATGGTGAAGCTTTGCTCACTCACCCACCGCTCATTTGCTGCACAGCCCAGTTCCTAGCAGGCCAGAGACAAGTATCAGTTGTGGCCTGGCGGTTGGGGACTCCTGCACTACAGAACTTGGCATGCGTTTGACACTCAATAAATGTCAATGACTTGCTTGCCTTCCCTGATAGGTTCATTTGCTGTTGTTTTTGTTATGAAATTATCCATGCTGATTGAGGTACAGTGTATTAAGTCTGTTAGTATTGGTAGAAGCAAAAGTATATACACCCCATCTCTCACATAATAATCTGTAGAGCAAAAACTGTAAAATAGAACTAGAAATAAATTGTATGTCCTCATTATATAATAATGATTGATGTGTTGAATCTCACCACCTGTTTATGTCTGTTAGGGCTATGAGTGGATTACCTGTTTTGAACCACTCAAAAATCCTGTCAGTAAGCTACCATTTTGTTCATATCCATCTTACAAATACAAAATTAAGATTCAGCAAGTTAAAAAGTCCAATAGCTTACTCAAAGTCCAATAGCTTACTCAAAGTCCAATAGCTGATCAGTTTGGAATTTGGTGAACTTCATATTTGAATGAAACCTTTGTGAATCTAGAGCCTGATCTTCCATTCTCCTTTATACTCTGCCTGGAGAGTAATTGATAATTTATAAGTGATTGAGTATCATCAATTGCAGGAATATCTCTCTAGTCTCCAGAAATTCTCAAACATTTTTTGAAACAGGAAGGACTAATCTTTATACTGTCTTACTCTTTAGAGGAAGATAGTTCTATCAGATAGTACATCAAATAATTATCTGATTATGATCCATATGGAACATGGTTCAATTCTTTGTTAAATATTGAAAATACAACTTCTCAGTGGAATGGTGGTTATGAGGGGCTGGGAGGTAGGGAAAAAGGGAAAATGTTGTCAGAGGGTACATATTACAGTAAGAAAATGAATAAGTTAAACTAGAGACATAAGATATAGCATAATTAATAATAGTGTACTATACCCTTTGAAGAAGGAACTGGCAACTCACTCCAGTATTATTGCCTGGAGAATCCTATGAGCAGAGGATCCTGGAGGGCTACAGGCCATGGGGTTGCAGAGAGTCAGACAAGACTAAATGACTAGCACACACACAGACTATGCCCTTGAAATATGCTGAGAATAGTCCTCAACTCTTCTTACCACTCACACAAAGGTAACTATATGAGATGATGGATGTGTTAATTAGCTTGTTCGTAGTAACCATTTCATAATATATATAAAAACATCATGCCATTCAGCTTAAATACTTACAACTTTATTTGTCAACCACACCTTAGTGAAGCTGAGAAATAAATGAGTAAGTAGAAAACGTTCATGTTGAAATAGAAAATAGAAAAAGCATAGCGTCTTAGATTCTTTGATAATTCTGATATTCAGGAGATGTCCTTTAACTCAGTAGCTTTTGTGGTATATCAGCATTCAGGACCAGGTAACTAGACTTACTTAATAGACAGCAAGACTCAGAAGTCTAAATTGTGCTCTGCTTGTTTCTAATAAATATTTCATTCCCAACACTCGAGGATTTTCATATGTGACAGCAAACATCTTTAAATAAATGGTTTAGTTTCATTTATTCATATCCTGAGGAGATGGGTGTAGGCAGATCTAAAGTGTTGCTTAACTTTTTTTTTTTTTTTTTTTTTAATTTTTTTATTTTTCAGTGGGTTTTGTTATACATTGATGTGAATCAGCCATAGAGTTACACGAATTCCCCTTAACTTTTAATGCATTTTTTAGAAAAGATGTGAATTGTGAATAGGCTATTGGAAGTGAGCCTTATAAATCACCTGAACTGTTCCACTATTGGCATATCTTGGAGTCATTATGTATAATTGGTTAATGGTGTATTTATTCTCACATTATTGGATCAGTTCCAGGGATAATCACTGATGAGTTTCAAAACTCCAGGAGGATTTCTGTGCAGAGGTAAATGAGTTAAAAAACAAGATAAAACTAATTACTTTTATTTAAATTCAATTTGGGGGTACTTGCTCTGTCTTGGGGGTCTTGCAGCAGTTTTCAGAAGTGATAAATTTGCTTTAGTTTGCTAACTTGTATTCCCCTAGAGGTGAGAAATTAAATCATCGCTGATGAAAATCAGAAAGGAAGTCATTCAAACTAAAGTCCGTAGTAGAATTTCCCAGCTTCATGCACTCTTCTTTTTGATAGCTTAGCTTTTTTTAACATGGCCTTTGGAAACTTGATAAAAAAGAGAAAAAGAACCATTTTCAAAGACAAAATCAAATGCACATTACCTAAAAGTCTTAGGACTTCCAGAAACTATACAAACACAATAGAAAAAGGCTCACATGTGTTTCACTGAAGGCGTCTGCTGTGACTGGACACAGAAAATGCTGACAGTATAGTGCTGTAATTTTCTTGTTGAGCTACCAGATATGGTCAAGTCATTAAAAAATCAAGACTTTTTGCCTTAATGTACATTGCTGGATTAATAATTGTTTAACTGATATGACAGCATTAGAACTCTTTTCCTTTGACATGAAGATATGTATACTATTGAAGAGCAAATATCCCTGCAATAGGTTTATAAACTATTACATTTAACCTGTGTTCCATGAGACAAATAGGACTTTCCTTGCATAATAACTTGAGATAGGGAAAGGGAGCCAGTGAGAAATGAAATTCATAAGGCTTTGGTGAGTATACCAATTAAAATGAGATTCAACACATTAAGGAAGATCCAAATAAGGTGGTTTGAATAGGAAGTGAGCTCTACCGTAAGTTCTTGAGCTAGCCGTTGACAAGTTGGTGCAGGTACTTTGTCATCATCAGGGATCCAGGACCCTTGTATATGCCTCCCTTTTGAATAAAAGGAAAAGAAAGAAAACATTTTATTGAACTATGGGGTTTCCTAGTGGCTCAGACAGTAAAGAATACATGTGTTCTCCTGTAATGCAGGAGACCAGTGTTCGATCCCTGGGTCAGGAAGATCCCCTGGAGAAGGGATTGGCTACCCGCTCCAGTACTCTTGCCTGGAGAATCCCATGGACAGAGGGGCCTGGTGGGCTACCGTTCAGAGTCTCCAAGAATCGGACACAGCTGAACGACTAACGCTCTCACTTCACAGCTGCTTCTCAGGGTTGGGTTAGTTTCTGCTGTGGCGATGGGAACCAGCTGTGTGCACACACAGCCCCTCTTTTTGGATTTCCTCCCCCTGTGGGTCTGAGCAGAGCTCCCTGACCCTTCAGTGGGGCTCATTAGTTGCCTGTTTTAAGTATTTTATACATTGCAGTGTATGTAGTTTTCCCCGATGTACTCGCCTGTTGAAGCGGTGATCGTCACTGACTGAATGGGTAGAGACAAAAGACAGCAGGGAACCAGTGCTACAAATTATCGGTACCATTATTCAGCTCTTGGTGAGCAGAAGGAACCAAGAAAAGCCAAACCACCAGAAACCACGAAGAGCAGCAACAAGATAGCAAAAAGGGGTAGCCTCGCCATGGACCTGAGCGGAGAGCTCTAGAACCTCAGGCAGCCCTGTGTGCTTAGGGGCTTCTGTGTTAACAGAACTCAGCTGAACTCTGACCTCTCTTACCATTTCCCCATCACTTTTTACTCATTCTTTAGCCCAACCAAAGGATGAATGACTTGTTGCTCTCATGGTTTGTATAAGCTATAACATTTGGATGACCATTTGGATCATTTATAATTTCACAAGAAGCCCCATTCTATCAGTTGTGTCCAAAAGCATGTTGTGTGTCCAAAACATATATCAAAACATGCCATAAAAGTTGAGTTGTATAAAATAGATAAAATGAGATGTCATTGCATGAGCAATTATTTTAAAGCCCCCTCAGTATTTTTATATATAGTGCTGTCATGATATTTCAAATTTCTTTTTGAGGGACTAAAATAATCTAGTGGACTAGATACATGGTTTGTGACCTGTATTAAAGGGCTTTTGTCCATTTAGCAGTGTTCTGTTATGGGTTCACACACAAAAAAGTCAGTGAATTTGTTCTTAGTTCCTCTTATAGTGCATGGAATAAAAGAGGCTGTCTATAAATGTTTTTTAAATAATTGCATAAATAAAGAATTCCTAGGAGCATCACTATAAGATAAAGGTTTAAATTTCATCATCATTAGTGTTTATGAATTACCTAGTTGCTATGTTTCTTCATATGTACTATAAGCTGATTATGTCACAGAAAATTGCAACAACACTGCATTCAGCTTTTAAATGACTGCGCTCTTGGAGATCAAACCACTGCTGAATAATGAATATCATTTGATTGTCCTTCCCTTCTGTCAGAAAGAGTTAAAGTAAGTGAAATACGTTCTTTAAAAAATGTGTGTGCCATATGTGGATGACTTATCATCGTGCCCTCTTTAGAAAGCCCGAGTATGTAAAAATCACATACAGTATAGAGGTGCAAGTTCAGGAATGATACAGCTTTTTGAAATCCTATGTAAATCGCTTTCCCCTCTTTATAATTCCAGGAGAGACTAAGAGAGCAAATTTTTGCAAACTTGCCAGTCCTTGGATCTTTTAGTTTGTGTTATTCATGGTCTCACTTGGGGTCTGATGACCCAAAACTATTATAGATTAGCCTATTGTCAGGGACTGAAACGTCGGAGAGTGGCAGAGGAGTGACTCAGGAGTGGCTGTTGCAGAAAGGGGCAGAAGTTACAAGACTGAGACCACTCCTATCATAATATATAATAAAGTCATTGACTGCTGAAATCACCACTGCCTCTTTGGTCAGGGGGATGGGAAAGAGTTGGTAAAGAGCACTCTTACAGCACCATGACTATTTTTGCCTGAAAGTAAAAGTAATGTTGCTCAGTTACGTCCTACTCTTTGGGACCCCATGGACTGTAACCTGTCAGACTCCTCCATCCATGGGGTTTTCCAGGCAAGAATACTGGAGTAGGTTGCCATCTTCCCCTGGAAGATCCAGGGGATCTTCCTGACCCAGTGATTGAACCGGGTCTCCTGCGTTGCAGGCAGACTCTTTACCATCTGAGTCACTAGGGAAGCCAAAAGGAGAGAATATAGTTTTGTTTTTTTTTTTTTTTTTTTTTTTTTTTTGCTGCCGTAAGGAGGAAGGAAAGTGAGGGAAGTGTGAAGCATTAGCTTCTCTGTCGTGTGGGTCTCTTGCGACCGTATGGACTGTAGCCCGCCAGGCTCTTCTGTTCATGGAATTCTCCAGGCAAGAATACTGGAGTGGGAAGCCATTCCTTTCTCCAAGGGATCTTCCTGACCTAGAGTTTGAACCTGGCTCTCCTGCATTGGAGGCAGATTCTTTACTGTCTAAGTCACCAGGGAAGCCTATTTTTGCCTATTGATACTCATATTACCTTAATTTCACCTTGGGGAAAGTGACTGCAAGAGATAGTAGACTACATTCCATCCACATCTTATCCTTACAGAGATTCTTAAGTTGTAATATAAATATCACCTATAGATCCTGAAAACAGACTCCTACTCAAGTGAGTGTGGTTCAGTAGGTCTAGGATGAAGCTCAAAGAACTGCAGTTGCAATAACACCCCAGGTAATGTTAATATAGACCCTGGACCACACTTTGAAAAGCTGAATCGTGGGAATGTAAGTATTCCTCATGATCCAAATACAGAAGCTCATTATGTTTGTCTTTTCATAGAGAAACAAAATGCATTTTTCTTTTAAAATAAATTATTGTGGACATTTTCTTATATATGTAATTATGTACATTACTCTAGATGGTTTCAGGGATATAAAACATTCTGTGCCTCATCCCACATTACTTAGTAAATCCTATGCAGAAGGGCTTAAATACTAACTACTTATAATACAGCATGGGTTTTCCAAAAATGTGGTCTTTAACTGTATTTGTAACAAAGTTTGTAAAAGGAATATACAGTTATAATCTCACCCCGGGTGATACAGAAACACTACTTTTCTGATTCTTTTTCTTGCTGTTATTCCTAAGGAATGTTTGAATAAGTTTACAGACTTTTAAAATATCTATAAAACTCCCAAGTCTGGTATAAAGAATGCTATTAAAATGTAGGGCATTTAAATTCATTATTTTTGCTTTCCTTGTTTCAGGTTTATTATCAGTCTGGAGGAGCTTGAAATTTAGTTGATATTTGCTCTCTCCAGATGCCTGTGGATATTTCTAGAATGTGCTTAGGTTGCAATCCCAACTTTCTTGCAGGTATTATCAGAGAAAACTTAATCTCTAGGGTTGGGGACATTCTAGACAAATGACTTCCCATAGGAAGATGACACAACCAAATTCCCCCTCTACTGCCACCCCCTGAAATATCTTTTCTGAACTTATTTTTAAACTTTAAAAGCAAATGCTTTTAAATTAAAAAAAAAAAAAAACTCTTTAAAATTAAAAAAAAAAAAATTAATTCTCTTTTACCTGAACCCCTTCGTCCAAAGCAGCTTCTCCAGTTTCCTGGCACCAGCCAACTTACCCATTTTCACTTCTAGAAAATCTTTCTTCCCAATGTTCAATTTGTATTCTCCAGTCCATCAAATGACAGAGAATTACCATGTCTGAAATAGACATACTTTTACAATTCTAAGCAAAGTCTAGGATATGGAAAATAACCCTATTTCTAGTAAAATTTCTTCCTGGTACATGTCTTGGGGACAATATGTAAGATAGGGTTATAGTAAGATGTGGCAAATAGTATGGCAAACCCAATCAAGTCTAAGCCAGGGAAGCCATCTGATCATTCAAGTAGCCTTACAGAGCCTGCAACTTCTTGTCACATTAGCTAGGTTTATATCCTGGCCTTTCCGCACAGCCATTGACAAATCATTTCACTTCTCTGTATCATGTTGTTCAGTTGCTCAGTCGTGTCTGACTCTTTGCGACCTCAAGGACTACAGCACACCAGGCTTCCCTGTCCTTCTCTAACTCTGAGTTTGCTCAGATTCGTGTCCTCTGAGTCCATGATGCCATCCAACCATCTCATCCTCCTTCACCCCCTTTTACTCCTGCCCTCCATCAGGCTTCTCTGGATTGTGTGCATGCTAAATTGTTTCAGTCACATCTGACTCTTTGTGACGCCATGGACTGTAACCCGCCAGGCTCTTCTGTCCATGGGGATTCTCCAGGCAAGAAGACTGGAGTGGGTTACCATTTCTTTCTCCAAGGGATCTCCTGACCCAGGGGTCAAACCGCCTTCTCTTACCTCTCTTGCATTGGTTGCATTCTTTATCTCTAATATGACCTGGGAAGCCCTCTCTGGATCATAGTTATGTCTTTTGTTAAAATATTGTTAATAGATTTATTTTGATGGATTGTTATAGCAATTAAGTTAGACTTCACATGTAATATTAGTAAAGTGGAATTTAGCTTAATGTATATAGTGCTTACATTTCATGGTTCGTCTTTAATTTTTAAATTTTGGATGAACTTGCTAACATTGTCTTCATTTCATTTTTTGTTCAGTTTGTGGTATTTGGTTATATGTGTTTGTGCAAAAATCAATTCAATTTATTAATGCATGCAAACTTAGATGCATTTATTTTAAATGAATAAGTATACCTTTTAGAGAAATGTATCTTTTCTTAAATATTAATTTAAATATATATTTTTAAGTAGTGGTGTAGGACAAACTTGGATATTTCAAATTGGACTCAAGGTTAATAAGCTACATATATGATAACCTGCTATTACTTGTTTTTTTCCCTTAATCCTCTACATTTTTTTTTTCATTTTTGGATGGAGGATGTAGAATTATAGAATATGAGTGATGGAAAAATACTATTAATCACTTTATATGGGCAAAAATACACAGTGAAGCAACATATGTATTTGTCTTTCAAAGTGCCATTATTTTCCTGAAATTCTGTTTCAGATTCTAACAGTCACCACAATGCAATGAGACCATATCAAATTGGACAGATGGAGTCAACTTAGAAATTTGGATGAAACAGAAATATTTTCTTTTGTCTAATTTCTCTTTAGCGACATACCCAAAATAATTTGTTTGCCATCCTAGTCTCAGAGTTGATAATTTATTAATGGCTAATAATGCGTCTCTGTGTAGCTTGAGTTAAATGTTGCCCTTTGACAGGAAAGCTCATACAAGGTAATTTTTTTTTTAATAAAATAAAATCAACAACGCATTCTACTTTCTGATTTTATGTAGACTCAGAAAAGATGTGCAGTGGGGTCAGATCTTAAAAGCATTCTTATATTCTTGTTTTTAAAATAATGCTTGTAATGTGGGGAAATAAAGTTCAAACTGCAAAATACAAGATTAAAAAGACCAAAGGTCACTCAATAAATTGGCAGACAGGTCCACATGCAAGGGAGAAATAAAATGGAGCATTTACAATGGTATTAATGTGCCTTCTAACAAACTTGGTAGTATATCCCTTTATACCTCTGTTTCTTACACACACACACACACACACACACACACACACACCCCTTATGCACCAGGCCTGAGAAAAGTATTTCAGAAGATGCTGGTCAGATTTGTACCGACCTGGAAGGTTCTGTAGTAGTAGATACTTTATGGAGTCTTCAGAACACCTGCTGAATATCCTGAGGCATTTAGTCATGAAGCCATAAGTGGAAAAGCAATTCTTATAACACGTCCTCTGAAATGTTTGTAGTCCCAATTAGCAACCCTGGAGTGATTTACAGACCTTGGAAATCTTTGCTTGTCAAGTGCTTTAAAAGAAATCTATTATCCAAGGTTTGCCACAGTCTGCCCATAGGAGCTAGAGTCTGTGTCATATTTGATTCATTCTCCTGGGTTTACTACAATAGAACACTTACGGGTGGATGGGAAATGAAACAGCTTGTGTCAAAATAGTAAATTATGTCATCCAGACCTGGACATTTTTTTATAGTCACATATTTATATGTGCCCTGTTCTAGGGTAAACTAAAACTAGTTATGGCTCACAGCAGGGAAGATCAATTTGCAATTCACAAATCGCTTATGTTACACTTTTGTTGTAAAAGACAATAATTTGTTGGTGTAAATAAGTCTTCAATCTCGAGTATGGTTGCTGCTCTTTGAGAGTATCAGTGTTCTCACTCACTGACAACATGTGGAGGATGAAATGTTGAGGTTTTATAAAAGGTTCCTGCATTAGCACTATTTTCTTAAAGCACATTCTATGCTTTAAATAACAGGGAATTATGGATTATACATTATATCCTGAAGAGGATGCTAAACTGTTAAGGCACCAGTTACTCTTCCTTTATGAAACATTAGCCAGTACTGAATGCTCATTTGTGACTTACTGTCTTCATCCTTTTCTTTTTTATTTTCAGAGTCAGAGATACATTTATGGTAATGCCTTGACATGACTTTAAAGGTAAATTGCCTAGACTTTTTTTTTCCCTTAAAAATACCTTTATTTGGTTATCTCTTTTATTGATATACAGTTGGTATACATTATTGTTCCAATCTCTGCTGTATAGCAAAGGGAATCAGTTAAATATATGTATATTATATATGTATATTATGTGTATATGTGTTAATATTCTTTTTCATTATGGTTTATGCCAGAAGATCGGATATAGTTCCCTGTGCTACACAGTAAGGCCTTGTTTATTCATTCTAGATGCTTTTAATAAATTAGAGGGCAGAGTAGAGGCCTCAAAATTTGGAGTAGGAACTGTGTATCCACGTCGCCATCCTTTTTCACTCTTCACATTGCAAGTGGCTGGGAGGTTTCAATAAAATTTATAAAAACACCTCCAATGACATCTGGAACAGAGTATGGACCTGTATGTATAGATCTGATTCCATTTTTAAAAATAATGGCTGGTGTGTGTGCCCTCACTTAAGTGAGATGCTTAAGACTTTCCCCTTTGGACCTTTATAAATTCTCTCAGAAAATGTTCCCTGATGCTTGTGTATGTGGGTACCACACATGCACACGGATGGACACACACACCTGCTTCATTTTGATTAAATTCCAAACTCTCTAGAATTCCATTTCCTAACCAGATCAGATCACTGTTTGGGTTGGGTTGCATTGCATTTTCTCTGAAGTTACTCTATAGCTCTGTGATGTTTACTTCATGTGTTAATTTGACTGGGCTGAGAGGCACCCAGACAGCTGGTAAAACATCATTTTTGGATGTGTCTGCGAAGATATTTCTGGGAAAAGAGTGACATTTGAATCATAGACAATAAAGACACCCAATGCGGGTGGGCATCATCCAATCCAATGAGGGCCTGAATAGAACAAAAATGTGGAGGAAAGGAAAAATTGCCCTCTCTGAGTTGGGACAGCCATCTTTTCTTGCCCTTAAACATCTGTGCTCCTGGGTTTGGAGCCTTTGGACTCAAACTGAGACTTAAGTCATTAGAATCCCCGCCCCTCATTGGTTCCTATTCTGAAATGGAAGTACACCACCAGCATACCTGGGCCTCCAGTTTGTAGATGGCAGAGCACAGAACTTCTCAGCGTCCATAACTACATAGGACACTTTCTTATAATAAATGTCCCTCTACTCCTCTCCTCCCCCTCTCACTATACATATATATATGGGTTTCCCAGGTAACTTCCTGGATAGCTCAGCTGGTAAAGAATCCACCTGCAATTCAGGAGATCCTGGTTCGATTCCTGGGTCAGGAAGATCCCCTGGGGAAGGAATAGGCAACCCACTCCAATATTCTTGGACTTCCCTGGTGGCTCAGATGGTAAAGAATCCGCCTGCAATGCGGGAGACCTGGGTTTGATCCCTGAGTTGGGAAGATGCCCTGGAGGAGGGCATGGCAACCCTCTCAGGTATTCTTGCCTGGAGAATCCCCGCGGACAGAGGAGCCTGGCAGGCTACAGTCTACAGGGTCACAAAGAGTCAGACAGGACTGAGCGACTCAGCGCTGAACACACATGCACATATGTAATACATATATGATATGGCATGTTTCACTGTTTCTGTTCTCTGTAGCACCTTGGCTTAACACAAGCTATCAAAGCCTGTTAGGATTCTAAAAGAAAATCTCTATGGATGCGTTATAAAATCGGAGAAAGAAAATTGTTTTAGAATAGGTAGTGTGAAAGAGGTAGGAGTTGGAATGCCAAGAGTATGTAAGTTGCATCAGCTTTACAGGAGCTGGTATAGTATCTGTCTTGTTAATTTTGCATTAATAATATCTGGCACATATTATGCACTTGAAGTTTGTGAAGGAGGTAGGAGGTAGAAGGCTAAGAGTAGGTAAGTTACGTCAGCTTTACAGGAGCCGGTATAGTATCTATCTTGTTAATTCTGTGTTAGTTTCTGGCACATGTTATGCACTTGAAGTTTGTTGAATGCATCCATTCATGCTTAAGAAAATGAATGATTTGGTGGATGGAAAAATATGATAGACTTCAGTTTCAGGAGACACAAGTCAAATGGAGCAAGATTGTGAGAGTGGTGATTGAGAACACAACCTATGATGTCATTAAGGCCTGGTTTCAAATCTTAACTTCACTAATGATCAGCTATGGGATTCTGGACAGGTGACAAACCCCTTGAGTCAAATTTTCTCCTTATTATAGCTTTGCTGTTGTGTTGTTTAGTCACTGAATCACGTCTGATTCTTTTGCAACCCCTGGGGAATACAGCCCACTAGACTCCTCTGTCCAGGGATTTCCCAGGCAAGACTACTGGAATGGGCTGCCTTCCCGACCTAGGGAACCTGTGTCTCCTGCATCGGCAGGGGGATTCTTTACCCCTAAGCCACAAGGGAAGCCCTTAGGGGGCTTTACTTGTTTTTTCCATGATGAGAGCAGTGAGACTGGTAAAACACTCTGGACCTGTCTCAAAGTAAGTGGTGATGATGGTGATAATGATGTGATGAAGATTATGGCTTGCGAGTTATATAATATGTCCGAATTAATATAATGTTTATTTTTCAACCATTGCCTTCAGTCTGTTACAGAAATGCATCTAACAAACTTGCATTTCTCTCACAGGCCACTTCAGTGTAGGGCAGCGTGACCCTGTGACAGACTATTGTGACCACCAACCTGGGTACAGCAGCTTGCTTGCCCGCATGTGTAGTTTAAAGCTTACTACTTACGAGAGCATGTTAGCTTTTTCTGCCACTAATACCTCAAAAACATAGTGGGCTATAAGACAAAAAAAAAAAAATACTTCCTGATTCTGTGTATCCACTGGACACAAAGAGGATTCTTTTGGTCTGGGCTAAGTCATGCTGTCTTTCTGGTCAGTCCGTGGTTGGGTTTGTATAGGCTAGCATGTTCTCTTTCACAGGTGAAAAGTTGGCATATCACCTTGGACAGAAGCAATGACTTGCCTGTGTGTCTTTGATTATCCAGCAAGCTCTTTTTGGCTCACTTACATCGTTATGGTTGCAGAGTTTTACAGAAGAGCAAGTCTCAATGTAGAAGCCCATTCCAGCTCCTACTTTTGCATTTCATTTTTAATGACTTGGAGAAAGCAGGTCACATGATCAAGTCCAGATTCAGAGAGTAGAAAAATGCATATGCTTTTCCCCTTGCTTAGAGGAGTTGCAACATCAAGGGTATCATCCATACAGGAGTGAAGGAATTTGCAGCCATTGTAGTTTTGTAGTGCTACAGTCTACCACATTCTATTGAATATCTACTCACTACTAAAAGTAACCACAATCCCTGTCAAAATCTACTAATCTATGTCTTACATATCTTCATGGATGATACAATATGTATCATCTATGAATGTGGTGGTTTGCTCGTGATAGTTGATTACTTTTAATTGAATAAGCAATTTTGGCTGAAAAGGAGGAATCTAAGCTCAATCAAGTCATTCTTTATAATTCAGTTTTAGTTAAAATACTTAAATTTTATTAACTTTAAGGTACAAAATATGACTCATTTTTCTAGTACAAAGAAAGACTCTCATGTAAAAAAAGGCAATATTTTTATTTTAAATGGCTTGGCATTTTCTCTCTTACAAGTCATTTAAAAACATTGCATCTAGTTCCACAATGAAAATGCAAAACTAATTTGTTTTTCTCACCTGTGAGATAAATGAGACAACATATACAAGAATAAAGTGTAGATTATAATGTGAGACAAAATATTTTAAAAATAGATAGCCAAACAATCAATATCTTTGATTTAATTGTTTTAAAATGAAACCTTGCTTATCTAGATTTTTGTCTCCATGTTCATTTAACACCTTGTAATAAAAGCCCATTGCTTTTTGATTAATTGCATTATAAATATGGAGCCAGTATATCTCAGAGACATTTTAGTTATATGTTCAACAGTTTTAATAGCATGGGTTTTGTTCTTTGGGGACTTAAAGAAAGCATCACTGTAACAGTGATTCTTAGTCAGGGTCATTTTGCCACCCTGGGTGCATTTGACAATGACCGGAAACATTTCTGATTACGGTAACTTGGAGAGGTTGAGCATGGCATCTAGTGAGTAGAGGCCAGACGCTGCTAAACGCCCTATGATGCACAGAGCGCCCTCCAGCTCCCCAACAAGCAGTTATTCAGTCCATATGTTAACAGTGTCAAGGTTGAGAAACCTGCTCAACCAAGTGTAGAATTTGCTGTGGGGTTATTACTTGACAGAGAAGGCGGTTGGTGATGAGCAATAATGGTAGAGGTGCAGAAGGTGCGGTGGAGAGGGCCTTCTTTTCTCTTCCTTCTCTCCAGAAGTGGCCACCCTTCCACGAACGACAGGATGGTGAGGAGCAGTCTCAGATCTCTTTACCCGCTGAGTGGCCCCTGCTCCTCTGGCAGTTTCCACTGCTCACTTGTCATCTCCGTGGTCTCCTGTCTGTCCAGCTTCGCTCTCGCATTTTCCTATTATTGTTTTCGTAAAGCATTATCTGAGCAACTGGTTGGGTCTTTAAAATTGATGAGGTACCATCAGCCATTTCCATTTTTATCAAGGCAGCAGAGGCGAGGGGGAGTTGAGTTCTGGAGTGTGTTTGGGAGGTGTTTGTTTTGACTGCCTGATGGCTGCATACCAGCCTGAGGGAGTCACGAATGTCACTGGTGTGCAATGGTATAATTTTCCTGCCGCTCCAGAGAGAGTCTTCTGTGTTAATCTCCTGGCATGTCTGGCAACTTTCAAAATAGAAGCTAAAGGCAATTCCATGGAGCGGTGAAAACAGACTCAAAGTCCCCATTCGTCTTTGTAAGGACAGAGAAAATTGCTAGTGTGCAGTTGGCCTTTTTCATTATTGAGAACATAGCGTGGCTCGGCTTTCACTGGGGCTAATTGATTTTCACAGTTGGGGCAGGAGAGTCTAAGGATGGACTTGAAAAGTTCCCTTTGTCCAGACACAGAAGCTCATGGGTTCTGCAGGGACTTAAAACTGGAGCTTCAAGGAGAGATGTTGAAATCTTCTGCAATAACTTTGGGTACCAATTGGAAAAAACTTATTTGTTTGTAGAATGCATGGCATGAGTGGGTTATGATTTGACATACGGCATGTCTAAATTCATTATTTTTTCCTTTACATTAACTAGCATTAGGCTGCATGGTACAAACCTAATTTCACCCCTGATACCAAATAATTCCCCCGTCTAACATGACATGTGCTTTCCTGGTGACTCAGATGGTAAAGAATCTGCCTGCAATGTAGGAGACTTGGGTTTCATCCCAGGTTGAGAAGATCCCCTGAATAGGGGAATGGCTACCCACTACAGTATTCTTGCCTAGAGAATTTCATGTACAGAGGAGCCAGGTGGGCTACAGTCCATGGGGTCACAAGAAGTCAGACATGACTAAGTGACTCATAACACTTTCAATTTTTTCACCAAATAATTCCCCTATCTAATATGACATGCTAGATGATGTTGATGCCTTGTGGAAGATAGAAGATGCTACCTAATGCCTAGAGAGTGGGCTACATCATGGGTGTTCTGTTTTCTAACTGAATTTCTCTACTTTGTGGGCCAATTGGTTTTTGTAGTTCTTTTTATGAAAAATTGGACAGGCAATGGAAATAAGAGGCAGGGCTGCTATACAGAAATGCAAAGTGAGGATATACTTGCTGGAACTGGGATAAAGGAGAGGATTTGATCACATGGGATGTCAGTGTTCTAAAGGTTTGAGCATCTTAGCAAGGTAACGTGGCACAGGGAAAGCATGGACACGGGGTCAGATCATTTTGACTTTCATTCCAAACTTGGCCACTTGAGAGGTCAAGGGATCTCAGCTGAGTTCCCTGAGCCTTGTTGTAGGGTTGTGAGACTTAAAATGCATGTAAAAAGGCTGTAGATGGAACATGGTATTCTACCTCTTATAATTGCCTCACTGGAAGTTAGGTTCAAAGTCTTGCTCATCAAAGCCTGCTGGATGTTGAATCTTGAACCATGATGCAGACCTTGTATTTTCAACAACATAATTGGTATTATATTTTGGGGTACAACTGGAGTGCTATGTTGTCTGGAGAATGTCTGTAAAACACAGTGGTGGCAACATGCATCACTAAATTGAGTAATGGCTATTATTTGAACAATGGCTAGCAAAATTGTAACTATGGTCCACTTCAGTAAAGTTCAGTTCAGTCACTCAGTTGAGTCTGACTCTTTGCAACTCCATGAATAGCAGCAAGCCAGGCCTCCCTGTCCATCACCAACTCCCAGAGTTTACTCAAACTTATGTCCAATGAGTCGGTGATGCCATCCAGCCATTTCATACTCTGTCGTCCCCTTCTTCTCCTGCCTCCAATCTCTCCCAGCATCAGGGTCTTTTCCAATGAGTCAACACTTCGCATGAGGTGGCCAAAGTATTAGAGTTTCAGCTTCAGCATCATTCCTTCAATGAACACCCAGGACTGATCTCCTTTAGGATGGACTGGCTGGATCTCCTTGCAGTCCAAGCAACTCTCAAGAGTATTCTCCAACACCACAGTTCAAAAGCATCAATTTTTCGGTGCTCAGCTTTCTTCACAGTCCAACTCTCACATCCATACATGACCACTGGAAAAGCCATAGGCTTGACTAGACAGACCTTTGTTGGCAAAGTAATGTCTCTGCTTTTTAATATGCTATCTAGGTTGGTCATAACTTTCCTTCCAAGGAGTAAGCATCTTTTAATTTTATGGCTGCAATCACCATCTGCAGTGATTTTGGAGCCCCCCAAAATAAAGTTAGCCACTGTATCCCCTTCTATTTCCCATGAGGTGATGGGACCAGATGCCATGATCTTAGTTTCTTGGCTGTTGAGCTTTGAGCCAACTTTTTCACTCTCCTCTTTTACTTTCATCAAGAGGGTTTTTAGTTCCTCTTCATTTTCTGCCATAAGGGTGGTGTCATCTGCATATCTGAGGTTGTTGATATTTCTCCCGGCAGTCTTGATCCCAGCTTGTGCTTCTTCCAGCCCAGCATTTCTCATGATGTACTCTGCATATAAGTTAAATAAGCAGGGTGACAATATACAGCCTTGACGTACTCCTTTTCCTATTTGGAACCAGTCTGTTGTTCCATGTCCATTTCTAACTGTTGCTTCCTGACCTGCATACAGATTTCTCAAAAGGTAGGTGGTCTGGTATTCCCATCTCTTGAAGAATTTTCTATAGCTTATTGCGATCCACACAGTCACAGGCTTTAGCATAGTCAGTAAAGCAGAAATAGATGTTTTTCTGGAGCTCTCTTGCTTTTTTGATGATCCAGCAGATGTTGGAAATTTGATCTCTTGTTCCTCTGCCTTTTCTAAAACCAGCTTGAACATCTGGAAGTTCATGGTTCATGTATTGCTGAAGCCTGACTTGGAGAATTTTGAGCATTACTTTACTAGTGTGTGAGATGAGTGCAATTGTGCGGTAGTTTGAGCATTCTTTAGGATTGTCTTTCTTTGGGATTGGAATGAAAACTGACCTTTTCTAGTCCTGTGGCCACTGCTGAATTTTCCAAATTTGCTGTCATATTGAGTGCAGCACTTTCACAGCATCATCTTTCAGGATTGGAACTAACTCAACTGAAATTTCATCACCTCCACTAGCTTTGTTCATAGTGATGCTTCCTAAGGCCCACTTGACTTCACATTCCAGGATGTCTGGTTCTGGGTGTGTGATCACACCATCATGATTATCTGGGTTGTGAAGATATTTTGTACAGTTCTTCTGTGTATTCTTGCCACCTTTCTTAATATCTTCTGCTTCTGTTAGGTCCATACCATTTCTGTCCTTTATCGCACCCATCTTTGCATGAAATGTTCCCTTGGTATCTCTAATTTTCTTGAAGAGATCTCTAGGCTTTCACATTTTGTTGTTTTCCTCTTTTTCTTTTCATTGATTGCTGAGGAAGGCTTTCTTATCTCTCCTGGCTATTCTTTGGAACTCTGCATTCAAATGGGAATATCTTTCCTTTTCTCCTTTGCTTTTCACTTCTCTTCTTTTCACAGCTATTTGTAAGGCCTCCACAGACAGCCATTTTGCCTTTTTGCATTTCTTTTCCATGGGGATGGTCTTGATCCCTGTCTCCTGTGCAATGTCACGAACCTCCATACATAGTTCATCAGGCTCTCTGTCCACTTAGATAGAGTCACTCTGTCCACTTTTCTCAACTTTCTCTTTGAAAAAATATTAATAATTTGGTGATAAGTAATTTAAAGGAAAATAATGAACTATTAACATTTCTTGTGACACCTGAGAATTGCTTAGTATTTACTTAATAAAATAAAGAAGACTTTTATGGAGCATTATGCTAAATGTTGATGTTCATAAAATTACCTTGATATTAGACTTGACCCAATATCAAAGTTACTTAAAAAACACACTTTTGTGGCAAAATATCCCCAATAAAATATAAACTCATAAGCAACCTGGGTATTGGCAGGTAGTGTTTCTACTTAAATATATGAACATGTGTAAGGAATACCCAGTGCATGCTGTCTTAAACTCTAGTTATTGGAAAAATAGTGATCAAAAGTAGTGATGGCACAAATATTTATCAATGCACAATTTAGTGTTGTCTATGGACTCAATAAGCAGAATAATGACAAAACTAAAGAAGATTATTTTTAAATAAAAAGGAAAAAGATTGAAAAAAACATTCTTATTGAAAATTTCCGACCTTTAAAACAGTCTGGATATGCTTGGATGTTGTTGTTGTTTAGTTGCTAAGCCGTATCCAACTCTTTTGCGACCCCATGGGCTGTAGCCTACCAGGATCCTCAGTCCATGGAATTTTCCAGGCAAGAGTACTGGAGTGGATTGCCATTTCCTTCTTCAGAGGATTTTCCCAACACAGGGATGGCACCTGTGTCTCCTGCATTGGCAGGCAGATTCTTTACCACTCAGCCACCTGGGAAACCCTGCTGGTATTGTAGAAACTTTTTAGCATCGTGCTGCAGACAGGTTTCATAGCATAATATTAGTTATACTTGCTATTATGCTGTATTGATGTGAAGCTCTGCCTGTTTTGCAGTGCAAGAACCAAAATATTTCCTTATTTGGTATTCCTGTTAAGTAACTAGGATATCCTCTCATATTTCTTTAAAATACTTTAATGCTTCAGACAAAATTACATATTAAAGTTGTATACTGTACTATTATTGCAACCTGCAGTTAATTGTCAAGTGAAAGTCTTAAAAATAGTTCAGTATGCAAAGAATTGTAACAATTACACTTTTACTTATTATGATTCAGATATTTTTGGTATTTTTTTTATCCACTCTGTTTCATTCATTTACAGTTAAACTCACAACTTAAGAATTATTGACATGTT
The DNA here is from genome assembly GCF_963930625.1 of Muntiacus reevesi. Classification (NCBI taxonomy): domain Eukaryota; kingdom Metazoa; phylum Chordata; class Mammalia; order Artiodactyla; family Cervidae; genus Muntiacus; species Muntiacus reevesi. Next base: position 92,337,783 of record NC_089255.1, on the reverse strand, counting down.
TTTATAAATATTTTAAAAGCTGAAATTGCTTAATTAACTTAGTCAAAACATAAATTTGACATTTCTAACTAAAAGCACAAAGCATATTTTTCAGATATTCTCAGTTCCATTTCAGTTCCATTGGCTTTTAAAACCAAAGAGAATTTATACCTGATAAACAAGCGGTGAAAACCCAAACCAGACATATTCAACTCGTATATTAGATTATATAATCTAAATAGGCATGTCTGTATTAATACATTAATATAATTTAACATTATAAATATTTTTTGAATTGCAAAGAAATCTGTCCTTGAAGTGTGACTAATCGCACCTATTCAATTATTGAAATATATTGTGATGTTTTTATTTGATTTCATAAGTCAATCCACTTTATTTTTAAAATAATTTTACATATTTTGTTGTTGCTCTTGTTGTTCGGTCGCAAACTCATGTCTAACTCTGCGACCCCATGCTGGGCTCCTCCGTCCTCCATTATCTCCCAAGGTTTACTCACATCATGTCCGTTGAGTGAGTGATGCTATTTAACCATCTTAGCCTCTGCCGTCTCCTTCTTCTTTTGCCTTCAATCTTTCCTATCATCAAGGGTTTTTCCAATGAGTCAATTCTTTGAATCAGGTTGTCAAAGTATTGGAGCTTCACCTTCAGTGTCAGTCCTTCCAAAGAGTATTCAGGATTGATTTCCTTTAAGATTGACTGATTTGATCTCCCTGCAGTCCAAGGGATTCTCAAAAGTCTTCTCCAGCCACACAATTTCAAAGCATAGATTCTTCGGCACTCATCCTTCTTTATGATTCAACTCTCATATCTGACTACTGGAAAAACCATAGTTGATTTTATTTTTTCTTTAGAGAAATGCCCAGCCCCTTGTATTCACAGTGAATCCTTTTGTGGAATATGTTTTCTGAGCCTGGGATATATTTGTGCTTCATGGCTTCTTATCCTTTGACAGCAGGGAACAAAATGCCTTTCTGAATGTGAATAGAATTGCCCCTGCTGACCTAATGTAAGGAAGGCTTGATCTTGAATCTCAGCTCAAATTCTTTCCATTGGAAGTGGGTGCTTCTACAGGTTTCTGTAAATGTCTTAGTAATGTACCAAATGACTCTTAGACAGTTTCAGACTTTGCTCTTTACAAGTTCATGCATGGACTCCTCACTGAAAATCCTGGCAGTTTTCATTCACATTATTTACCAACAGAATCAAAGCTAGAAGAAGTGAATTAACTTATCATTCCTATTCCAATGCGTACATTCTTGACCCTATTGATAAAATTTACAGTGGACACTTTCCTTCTAGACTTTTATAAGTTCAGGTAGACCCTACACTTGAATTTGAAGAGCCTGCCATGGCAGAATCATCTTTGTTTGTTTTCACTTTATCATCTCTTGAATTTTTGTCTTGAAATAGAGTTGTAAGAAATGATAACTGAACAATAGTGGGATAGGACGCTGGTGCGTTTTTCCCTTTGGCATTTACCAGCTATGTTCTAGGCACCTTGGATGCATTAGTGAACAGTTGCCTTCATAGAAGTTATTTTCTAAAGTGGCATGACAGATGAAAAGTATCAGACATCATATAGAAGTAAATTAAGTAACTAGTACAGTAATCATGGTGACCCAGGTGCCTCAGAGGTAAAGAATCTGCCTGCCAATTCAAGGGACAAATGTTCGATCCCTGGGTTGGGAAGGCCCCCCTGGAGAAGGAAATGGCAACCACTCCAGTATTCTTGCCTGGAAAATCCCATGGACTGAGAAGCCTCGTGGCTATAGTCCATGGAGTTGCAAAAGAGTCAGCTAGGGCTCAGTGACTAAACAACAACATTCAATGCAATATCTTGAGAGTCGTAGCAATTCAATACAGTAAGAAGTCTTGTAGTATATGTGTATATCAGTCAGAACACCCAAATATCAGTTTGTTTGTCCTATTTATCCATTCACTCTTTCAACAAAGTACAGGCAGTAGGAGTTGTTTGCCATGTTCATTAGCAGAAATGTCTTCATTGTACAGTAGTTTAAGTTTATAATTGAAACTTCAAAATGTCATATCCCTTTCTCTCACTATACTTCTCCTTGTTAATATATAATCAGTGCTGGTGAGGCAAGCACGTGACATTGTGTGGGGAAAAGGTTGAGCATTCAGTGTAGGGATTCTGTTGGCCACATTCTGTCTTTAAGACAGAGCTCTACAGGGAAGAAACAGAGGCACCCTCCCACTTTTAGTGCCAGTTTAGTTCTTATAAAACTGTCCCGGCTGTGGAACTCTGAGGGCAGAACAATGCTTTCACAAAAGAGAGGCCTATATTTGGAAAGAATTTCCTAAACATACAGAGCAAGACATCAACTGATAAAGCCTAATGCTTACTGAAAAACACTGAGTTTGTGACTGTAATCAATCAATCAACACTGATTTATTGAACACTCACTGCAAGTTCAGTCTCATAGATGCTCAATGGGAGAGAAAAACAATGTATTTTTTTATTTATGGATGCCACATTTCACTTTAAAATGTAATATGAGGCAGCCTATGAGAGAACTAGGTTTAAATCAATGAGGAAATGAGAACAGAAATAAAATGAAGCTAAAATAGGTAAGAATAATAAAATTACATGTAATATAATTCTGGACAGATGTTAGTAATGGACTATTAATTTGATTTTCTAGCAGCCAGAACAAAGTATAAACAGTCAGAGAAAAGAAGACTTAGAAATATCATGGTAGCCATGCTTTTGAAGAAAAAATTTAAAGAAAATCTATGAGGAAAAGTGGTTCATTCAATTCTGTAGTCTCTGTACCAAACACTGAATTTATTGTTCACAAGTAAGCATTCCATAAATACAGAGTTAGCAGGGGGGTATTTTTAAATTCAACATTAAATTACATGTATTACACCTTTAAAGATATAACTTCTATAAGAAGATGAAATAGTATGAAGTCAGGCTGTTTCCAAAAATCTATTGCATATTTTCATTATTGTGGCTTCCTTCAGAAAACTTAATGCAGTTAAATGAGACAAGATGGACAAAATAGTATTCATCGAATTTTAGAGGTTTTCATATTTTAAAGGAATATTCCACTTCAAAGGCCAGGCATAGATTCTTAACCTGCCTTTATAAGCAATATTTTAAAGTAAATAACTAACTCCTTTTCACCTTAATAAATTCTGCTCCTCCATTTCTTCTAAGACATATCACAATTTGAAATTTCATGAATGCTAATGAAGAGCCAAAGATAAGTCTAATTAAAATTTGTGCCAGTGTAGCTTTCTAATAATTGCCTCTAATTTGAAAATTAGGAAAAAAAAAATAATAATTCTTCCTTTCTCTCTCTGATGAACCGAATCACAGCACAGTAACTTGTCTGCAAACACTCAGAATCAAGGGCAACTGAATTTTCTAGAGCTTCCCGTTTCACTGTCCTTTTATCCTGGAGATCACTGGATGAATACATCCTGCTGTTTTAATAATTTATATGAAAACTCAGAAAGGGATTCTGAAATGGTCAAAATCACATACTACAACAAAGGTAAGGTACCAAAAGCTCAACATCGAAATCCCTTGCCAGTGGACTGCTGATAAGGGGTCTTACATCCTAAACGGGGTTAACTGAGCATTGCTGTGATATTTAAAACTTTCTCTTGTGGATGTCTAGAGGAATGCTACCACCTGGAATGCATTACAAAGGTTACCTTTTTTTTTTTTTTTTTTTTTTTTTTTTTTTTTAATATTATTTTATTAGTTGGAGGCCAATCACTTTACAACATTTCAGTGGGTTTTGTCATACATTGACATGAATCAGCCATATAGTTACATGTATTCCCCATCCCGATCCCCCCTCCCACCTCCCTCCCCACCCGACTCCTCAAAGGTTACCTTTAAAAAGCATCCAGAGACAGAGGAGGCCTTCTGCCTCACCTCTCTTCCTGCCTTCCCTGACTAAACAGCTGAGAGTGTTGATCTTCTGCAAAAAAAAAAATAAGTGATCAAGATTTTTTTCTCTTCACTAAAATTGATAAAATGCTCCATTAACTCAGGATCAAAGACAAGTCAAGAAAAAATTACCCCTAAGGGGGCCTGGAGTGCCTATTGAAAGCTATCAACAGGGAGGCCAGTGACAGACCAGGAAGCAATTGTGGAGCCATCAACCTAACTGCCTGTGAAACCCACCCTGGACCCACTCTCTGCCACCCGGAGAACGTCATCTCCACATGAGAGCACCTGGGGCCTGCCAGTCATCCAAGCCTAGAGAAGTAAGACGTACACTATAACCGTCTCCATGGCGTAGCCTTAGTTGTTAATGAACTGGAAAAGTACTAGACTCAGAAACAATTTGCGTTTTAAAGGACTCTGGGAAATAAAAAAGGATGTGATTTCTTATGGTTGTTAAGACAGACATGCAGAACAAGCTGTATTGAATCATACCAGCAGTGATATATTTTGTTTTTAATGGTCATTCCTAAAATGCCATCCAGAATACGACCTTCAATATTGCTAGATAACTATACCTTAGGGACATTTTCTACAGACACAACTGGTTTTTACCATCATTTCTCTGATTTAACAACATATTTTGCTTAAATCACAAACCAAAAATTCAGTTACTTTTGAATGAGCCTTAACAGAAGTTACATGATTTATTAATAAAGACTCAAATGTATTAGCAAAACGGTTCATTTTGTTTTTATTGGTGTTGCATTTCTCCACTGTAGCTTCTTCATTTCTTTTAAACGTTGCCCTTCTTAAGCTCTTTATTTTAGTAGTGATGTACTGTTAAACTTTAGTGACTAATCTTGAAAAGAGTGGACCTCATTATTAAATGAACAGGTTCACAAAATCTTCTTTTGATAAAAAAAAGAAAGAAATTCCCAGAATATTTAGGGTCTAAACAACTAAGTTTTGAATATGATAGCACATGGCAGGTTTGCAGTCATGGCTTTGACACTGCCCTTTATCGTTGAGGCGACTTTTGGAAACATCTGTAGATGAATCTGATTATTGATGAATCATTGCTTCAAATTTCAGAGCACTTTATAATTTAGAACGTATCTTCACCAGTGCCATAATGCTGGGTTTTTGCAATAACTCTATGGGCAGGCAATCATGCTGTTGTTTTCTTCTTTTGTGGCCCCTTTTTAATATATACTTTTAATGTACTTACTTATTTGGTTTTGGCTGCGCGGGGTCCTCACTGCTGTCCAGGGGCCCCGCTCCAGCTGTGTGCGTGGGCCTCCCACTGCAGTGTTTCTCTTCTCAGCGCAGGCTCTAGAGCACGTGGGCTTCAGTAGCTGGGAAACGTGCGCTCTGTAGCTGCAGCTTGAGGGGTGCAGAGAACAGGCTCAGTAATTACGGCGCATAGGCCCAGTTGCTCCACAACATGTAGGGTCCTCCCGATCTAGGGATCGAACCTGAGTCTTCTTATTGGTAGGCAGACTCTCCACCACTGAGCCACCAGGGAAGCCTGGCTCCTTTTTTTTTTTTTTGGTATGCAAACTGCAGTTCATGGAAATCAGAGATAGTAATTGCCCCTTGGTACAACCACACTCCTAGTCACTGGCAAGTCTGAAGCCTGTAAATCTGAGCTGGTAAATCTGAACGCAGAGCTTGGCCTTTATGTTCTGAAGCCTCCAGTCTTTCCTTTTGCTCTACCCTTAGACCTTACCAAGTAAAGCAGATTTAACCTTGCTGTCAAAATGTAGACAATTGTCTATTTGCCTGATACACTTATATAGCTTCATCATCTAACTCCTACTTATTGCTACTCTTTGTAAGTTTCATATTGTTATGTAAAATATTTCAAAAGGTGGTTTGGTCAACCTTACCATGTTCAAAAGCTGCCAACATCCTCAGCTTCATGAAACTGCAGATGTTGAAAACTGCATATTTCAAGATCAATGAAAGTTGCATGGTACCTATTATAGTCTATCACTCCAATTCTCTATTTTGTTCAGCAGAAAACCAAATTTTATATATGTGTCATACTTTTTCCAATTGTGTGCATTCTAATCTTGTTAATGATAAGAACTTGTTTGTTAAATCAACTTAACATACACTTTGGCAAAAGATGTAGTTTTTCTTCAAGGATTGTCTTCTCTTTTTCTTTGGATCTTAGCCAGAATTTGGTATTAGCAGTTTGTCTTTGATTTTTCTTTGTCTTCCTTTCAGAAATAACCATTTCCTTAATGATACCTATAAGAAATGTGCCTTTGCCAAAATTCCAGAATGATTATGCTACTGGTGCCAAAAACATACCATCTATTGATGGTATTCTATTGAATTCCTTATGAGCTCATTCAGCTGATGTTTCCGGGCTCAAATCACACCCAAACAGATTTTATTGTCCCATGTTTCACTTCCTCAAATCCTGTTGCCCCAAACCCGCTCCCCCTTTATTTTCAACCTGGAGCAGAATTTCTTCAGCTATACTTCTATAGCTGCGTTTTCCATATCTATTCCTTGTCTCTCGGTTTCATATTTATCATGTTTTTGTGATTATGGTATGGAAGGGTTTATTAATTCATTATATTACTCAGCAACTTCATATAGAAAAATATTGACTGCTAAATTAGTTGTATCTCTTCCTATCAAAAAATTTTAACTTTGCAGGTCTTTTTTTTTTTTTTGCAAATAGTATATCTTTACATTTTACATTTAAATGCCATGCCATATAAAATGACAATGGGAGACAGGATTTTGTTTCCTAGGACTTACAGTGAGATTTTCCCGTTTAGAAAAAGTTCAAATATCAACATTTGAAACTGTGGATGAAGCCATTGTCATCCCTCCCACCCCCACCCCAGAATAGCTTCCGGTAATTGCTGTGGTTCCGTCCATGACCAAAGCCATTTTATGTCCTCCCGCAGAATGAGATAGTCCCAGGTCAGATGGTTTAAATGGCAAAATTTTAAACTGAAACCTAAGCAGAAATTTTCTTCCAGAGCTAGAGAGGTCTATATTAGGGCAGAGTACATATTGGAAAGGTGTTTACTCCTATAAGTAGTAACCGATGAGAATACAGGTGTTGGATGCAGTCTCTGGAGACGGGCAGTATTCGTACAAAGATATTACTGATCCTGGGCGGCATCTAACCTCTGCCTTACTTCACCACACTCAGAAATTCCCCGCTTCACTGTTGAACAATTCCCTGTTGAGCCCAGCTGGACCTCCTTTAAGGTCTCAACCTATAATCCCACTTCTGTCAAATGGAGTAACAGATAATTGACTCCTTCCTCCACCGAAAGCTCTGTAAGGTGAAAGTATTGATTCTCAGCCACCTAACTCCATTCCCCTCGTCCATTTATTTATTTATTTATTTTTGGTCAAGACAGTTTAACTTTCTTCCAGGTAGGTAAAAATGCTTTGGATATCCAGGGAATTCAAGGTAAACATCCATTATTTGAAAGGAAGAAAGAAGCTGAAGAGAAGGTAATGTGGAACTTTCTAGTAGGTGGCATTAAATGTGAGGAACTGTGTTGCACACAGTGAAATTTTATTGCTCCTTAAATCATGAGGGCGATAGCTGCCCTCTCAGCCTCTCATAAAGACAGTCCCACACAAAAATGCCCATTGCCCATGGTTTCTCCTATGCGAGGAATACCAGTACTGCTTGATCGGCTATTTTAGGGCCAAGAGTACTTCAGTCAAGAGAGTGGTGACGGAATATGGGAAGAGAGGTTTTCTTCTTGCTTCTCCATAAGGCATTGTTGGGCTTCTCCAGAATGAACATGAAAATGCTCACTGACTCTTGATTAGTATTGCAAATCAGGCGTCAGTAACATTGCTTGGGTGGGAGGAGGACAGGAGAAAGGAAGGGAAGGTTGCGAGAACCCTGAAACTCGACCCCTCCAGATAATAAATGAAGGACTTCCTCTCTTCCTCAGAGCCGTGGCTTTCTCTCACGCCCCATTTCCCTGCAGCTAATAAAGCCTGATGAGATGGCAGTGCCTCTGCACTCCCGTGCTATAGCCTGTCCTTCCTCGCTGCGCCTCCTCCAGCCACTAATTTGTAACTCTCATTACTTGCACTCACTCCTTCCCCTCCTCCCCGCTTTGGTTTGTCATCCATTCTTATTCCTGTGATCCCATTACCGGCCTCTCCCCCTCTCTCTCCCTCTCTCTCACTCGGGGATAAAGCAAGCAGGAACATTTGCACTCCATGATCATCACCTGGGACAGGCTCTGCTTGAGCGACAGAAAAAGAAAAGGAAAGGGGAATGTCGGGATGCTTCTTGGGTTTAAACAGTCAATCCAGCAAGTTAATAGCCGGCTTGCACCAAGGAACCTGTGGAGTTATAATCACAGTATGCTAATCATAGGATTTCCCATTTTCTCCCCACGCCCCCAGACAAAATCCATTGGTGAGACTGGAACTGTAGTTGATATCACTAAGGATGTATTTTTTAGAGGTGCTCACTTTGAACATCTTTCTCAGATTCAACAAGACTGTGCCATACTCATCAAGACCACTGGCAGCGTTTTTGGAAGAAATACAAAAAGGCAATGCAATGTAAAACTTCTCCAACCAAAAGTCAGAAGAATGACTGCTATTATCTGTTTTTGAAATGTTTGCTAAATAATGGAAAGAAATTTAATATCAGCACATAACTTGCAACCACTTCTTTTTTCAGCTTTAACGTTCAAAATAGCAGGAAGTAGACTGCTATCTAAGTTTTAAAACTCTTGAGTATTTTATTAGAAATTTAATCCCTCTGTTTACGATTCATTGACACTGTGCTCATCAAAATAGTATTTGCTCAAAGTGATAGTGGACTGAAGACTTCAAAGGTGTTTTTAATTTTTTTTTTAGCTAGGAGTTTAAGGGTTGCCAAGAATAAAAACAACCTGCACTACACAGATTCTTAGTTTGCCCCCAGCTAGAAGGTGTCATTCTCTCCTAAGAATGTCAGATGCAATGCATTTATTCAGGCTTCTTTCCTCGCGCGGTTAATGGGATTGTTTATATGAACTAGGAAACTTTCCACTCCTTTCCCTAACTATGACCCAAAAGGAGTAAAATGCTATTTCATCACTTGAACATTTTGAAGATGAAATTATGTCTGGCCTTTCTTAGTGGCCAGAATTTATTTTGTTCTCCCTTCAAAGAAAGCATTTGGCAGGAACTAATGTACAGAAAAGACAAAAAAGACAGACATTAAACACTACAAGATGTGAACTGAGTGGTTGGAGGGTAATTTGCAGATCTTGCTGACAAGAGATACACACGAGCGTGAGAAACAGCAGAGAGGTTTAGATTAGCCGCGCGGTGAAGGTGATGCCCGAGAGGGTGAAAATAAAGGCTTTGAAAACTTCTCCTTTTGTCTTTTCAGGCACACGTTGGAACTGGGGTTCTTGGGCCAAGGTTTTCACAGTGTGCATGCGTGTGTGAATGCTAAGTCGCTTCAACCATGCCTGACTCTTTGTGACCCTATGGACTGATCTTGCCATGGGATTCTCTAGGCAAAAACGCTGGGGTGGGTGCCATGACTTCGTCCAGGGGATCTTCCCAACCCAGTGATCGAACCTGCATCTCCTGAAGCTCCTACATTGCAGGCAGATATTTTATTACTGGGCCATCAGGGAAGCCCTTTCACAGTGTAGGAATATCCTATTGAAAAGACCCTGATGTTGGGAAAGATTGAAGGCAGGAGGAGAAGTGGACAACAGGAGATGATATGGCTGGATGGCATCCCTGACTCAATGAACATAAGTTTGTGTAAACTCCAGGAGTTGGTGATGGACAGGGAGGCCTGGCATGCTGCAGTCCATAGGGTCACAAAGAGTTGGACACGATGAGTGACTGAACTGAACTGAACTGATTGTCATGTAATGCAAAAACAAACTGATCTTAATAAAACTGACGTCTAGGCTCTGGTTTTTCCAGTGGTCATATATGGCTGTGAGAGTTGGACTATAAAGAAAGCTGAGCGCCGAAGAATTGATGCTTTTGAACTGTGGTGTTGGAGAAGACTCTTGAGAGTCCCTTGGACTGCAAGGAGATCCAACCAGTCCATCCTAAAGGAGATCAGTCCTGGGTGTTCATTGGAAGGACTGATGCTGAAGCCGAAAGTTCAATACTTTGGCCACCTCATGCGAAGAGCTGACTCATTTGAAAAGACCCTGATTCTGGGAAAGATTGAGGGCAGGAGGAGAAGGGGACAACAGAGGATGAGATGGCTGGATGGCATCACCGACTCGATGGTCATGGGTTTGGGTAGGCTCGGGAGTTGGTGATGGACAGGGAGGCCTGGTGTGCTGCAGTTCATGGGGTCACCACGAGTCGGATACGACTGAGTGACTGAACTGAATAAAACTGACGGGAACAATTTTTGAATGAGACAGAAATTAGGACTAGGAGAATAAATTCATATTTTAAAAATATCACTTCATTGTAAAAGTACCAATGAGGACTTCCCTGGTGGTTCAGTGTTTAAGAATCTGCCTGCCAATGCAGAGGACATGGGTTTGATCCCTGGTCCAGGATGAGTCCACATGCCATGGGGCAGCTAAGCCAGGGTTCCACAACCACTGAGCCCGCACCCTAGAGACTGCGCCCTCCAACAAGAGATGGCACCGCAGTGAGAAGCAGTGCCCAGCAACTGGAGAGGAGCCCGAGCGCCACAGCTAGAGAAGGTTCCAGCGCAGCAATGAAGACCCAGCACAGCCAACAGAGAAAAAAAGAAAAACAAATAGGTAAAAATACCAGTGACAAATAGACCAGTTATTATTATTATTATTGTTTTACCTCTGATACTTTCATAGACAGTAGTATATGAAGATTATCTGTATTTTTTGAGAACTTGCTTCCTAATCTCAAATCAGCCCCAGCTCCATGACAGCAGAAACTTCAGTCCCTTTAAAGCCTTTTGGGCCTGGTGGACTAGAATGCTTTTGAATGATACAGTGTTGAAACCTTGCTTTTCCTATTGTTTTCCCCAAAAGCTATAGCAATAATTGCAGAACAACAAAATCTGGGATTGGTTTTGTTTAAATCACCATTTTCACTTTCTGACTTTCCTGGTTAGCCACCTTACATGAAAGATCTGACATCAGGTCATGCTGTCATAAAACCAATATTATATGGTAATCAAGGGAGTTCTTTTATCTGTTTATATCAGCTTTAGAAGAAAGCATGAATTTAAGACATTTCCCTTGATAAGTACCCTTGAAGCCAAGAAGCTTAGGAGAGGTCAACACATTTTGCAAAGATCTTTCAGAAAATGAGATAAGGGTGTTTTGCATGTGTGTGCACAGTTCTGTCTGACTCTCTGATTATCCAGCAGAACACTATAGTGTGTTGTCATTTCCTTTTCCAGGGGATCTTCCCAGCCCAAGGATTGAACCTGTACCTCTTGTGGCTTCTGCATTGGCAGGCAAGTTCTTTACCACTGAGCCATCCGGGAAGTTTTATTCAATTTTCTTGAGATTAAAAAAAAAAAATTTCACATAAAAGCCACTCCTTTAAAGTTGCTTTTCAATATTTTTTAGTGTAATAGCAGAGTTCTGCAGTAATAGCCATTCATCCCTAAAGTGTTTCTGTGCATTGACCATTTTTAGACTTTTTAAATACATGAAATCATAAAATATGTGGTCTTTTATGATTGGCTTTTTCTTAGTGTAATGTTTTCAAGATTCATGCATACTGTAGCTTTTGTTGGTATTTTATTCCTTTTTTTGCTGAATAATATTCCACATTTCCTTATCTGTTCGCTAATTGATAGACTTTTAGGTTGCTTTCACTCTTGGGCTTCTATGAATAGTGCTACTACAAATTTTCATATGAAAGTTTTGTATATATAGGTGTTTTCATGTCTCTTGAGTAGTTATTTATGAGTACAATTGCTGAGTAATATGGTAACACTCTGTTTCATATTTTAAGGAACCATCAAACTCCTCCAAAGAGATTGCATCACTTTATATTTCCATCAGCAATATGAAAGTTTTGAGAGCTCCACATCCACACAGCACTCACTGTTCTTGTTCAGTCTCTCAGTCATGTCTGACTGTTGGCGACCCCATGGACTGCAGCACGCCAGGCTTCCCCATCCTTCACCATCTCCCGGAGCTTACTCAAACTCACATTCATTGAGTCAGTGATGCCATCCAACCACCTCATCCTCTGTTGCCCCCATCTCCTCTTGTCCTCAATCTTTCTCATTCTCCAGGTCTTTTCCCGTGAGTCAACTCTTCGCATCAGGTAGCCAAAATATTGGAGCTTCAGCTTTAGCACCAACCCTTCCAATGAATATTTGGGGTTGACTTCCTTTAGGACTGACTGGTTTGATCTCCTTGCAATCCAATGGGGTTTCAAGAGTCCTCTTCAGACCACAGTTTGAAAGCATCAATTCTTTGGCACTCAGCCTTCTTTATGGTCCAACTCTAATGTCTGTGTATGACTACTGGAAAAACCATAGCTTTGATTATGTGGACTTTTGTCAGCAAAGTGATATGTCTGCTTTTTAATGCACTGTCTAGGTTTGTCATAGCTATTTTTCCAAGGAGCAAGTATCTTTTAATTTTGTGGCTGCTGTCACCATCCACATTGATTTTGGAGTCCAAGAAAATGAAATCTGACACTGTTTCCACATGTTCCCATCTATTTGTCAAGAAGTGATAGGACCAGATCTTCTTTTCTGAGTGTTGAATTTTAAGCCAGCTTTTTCACTCTCCTCTTTTATCTTATCAAGAGGCTCTTTAGTTCCTCTTTGCTTTCTGCCACTAGTGCGGTATCATCTGCATATCTGAGGTTGTTTATATTTCTCCCAGCATTCTTGATTCCAGCTTGTATTTCATCAGTCCAGCATTTCGCATGATGTACTCTGCATGTAAGTTAAATAAGCAGGGTGACAATATACAGCCTTGACATACCCCTTTCCCAGTTTGGAACCAGGCCATTGTTCGATGTTTAGATCTAACTGTTGCTTCTTGACCTGCATACAGATTTCTCAGGAGGCAGGTAATGTGCTCTGCTATTCTTATGTCATTAAAAATATTCCACAGTTTGTTGTGATCCATGCAATCAAAGACTTTAGCATAGTCAATGAAGCGGACTTTTTTTTTTTAAATGCCCCCTTTTTTCTCTATGATCCAACAGATGTTAGCAATTTGATCTCTGGTTCCTCTGCTTTTTCTAAATCTAGCTTGTACATCTAGAAGTTCTCGGTTCACGTACTGCTGAAGCCTAGCTTAAAGGACTTTGAGCATAATCTTGCTAGCATGTGGAATTTCTGTCAGCAATCTGAGAGCTCCATGTCCACAAAGCACTCATTACTGTCCTGCTTTTTTTTTCTTTTTTTTCTTTATTTCCTGCCTTTTAATTATAACCATCCAAGTGGATGTGAAGTGGTATCTTACTGTGGTTTTGCATTTTCCTAATGACTAATGGTATTGAACATCTCTTCATCAGCTCATTGACATTTGTACGTGTTCTTCAGAGAAGAGGATTCAAACCTTTTTTCTATTTTTAGAAATTGTATATATCTTTTTATTGTTGATTTCTAAGAATTAAAAAAAAAAAAAAATATTTTTCTGGATAATAGCCCTTTCTCAGATAGGTGATTTGCAAATATTTTCCCCCATCATAAAAGTTCTTTTTACTTTTTCAAATAGTGTCCTTTGGAAGACAAATTTTTTTAATTGTGATGAAGGCCAAATCGCCTATTTTTTTTCTTATATTGATTTGATTTGGGTCATATCAAAGAAAACATTGCCTAAAACAATATCTTGAATATTTATTCTTATGTTTACATAATAGTTATATACTCCCAACTCTTGCATATAGGATTTTGAACAATTTTGATTTAATCTTTGTTAACTGTGAGGTAAGGGTCCCACATTATTCTTTTCCTTTGAATTGTCAGTTGCACTGCACTATTTGCTGCTAAAACTAGGCTTTAGACATTGTTGTCTGAAATCAGTTGACCAAAAATGAAAGCTTTATCTCTGTACTCTCAGTTCCATTCCATTGATCTATATCTCTGTTTTTATGGCCATATCATATCGTCTGGACTACTATAGCTTTATATTGTGCTTTGAAATTGTAAAGTATGACTCCTACAACATTTTTTCTTCTTCTTCTTCAAGATTGCATCAACTATTTCAGATGTTTTTCACTTTTAAAATCAACTTGTCAATTTCTTCAAAAAAGATAGCATAGATTTTTATAGGGATTATTGTTGAATTTTTAGATTAATTTTTTTTAGAGTATCCCCATTTTTACAGTATTAGATTTTCTAATTCCCGAGCACAGAATGCCTGTTTTTTTAATTAAGACACCTTCAGTTTCTCCCACTGATGCTTTGTAGTTTTCTGTGTATGAGTCTTATATATTTTTTGTCAAGTTTATTTCTAGACATTTCTTTATTCTTGATCCTATTATAAATGTACTTTTCTCTTAAAGTTATTTTCACATTATCATTGCTGTTTTAGAGAAATCAAATTTATTTTGTGCATTAGGCTTATATCATGCAAACATATTGAACTTTTTAATAACACAAATAGTTCTTTTCTGATTCCTTAAGATTTTCTATATCCAATATTATGTTATATGTGAAGAGAAATAGATTTACGTGTTGTTTACTTTTCATTATGAATATCTTTTTTTTTTTTTTTTTCATGTTTTTAGCCCAACTCTCTTGGCTAAATCTTCCAGTATGATTTTACAACGTGTTGAGAATGGACATCTTTGTCTTATTCCTGAGCATCAAAAGACAGCTGTCGGTCTTTCATGATTATGATGAAACGTGAGTTTTTCATAGATTGCCTTTATCAGAGAGAATATACCTTTCTATTTTTTTTTCATTTTTTTATCATGAAAGATCATTAATGCTTGAAAGATGAATTTTCTGCATCTGTTGAGATTGTCATATGGCTTTGCCGTTTATTATATTATATGTTTTACATTGATTTTTGAATGTTGAACGAACTGCATTCCTGGGATAAATCTCAGTTGGTCTAGGTATGATCTTTTTTATATATTGCTGCATTTAGTTCATATTTTGTCAAGGAATTGATGTCTATATAAGATATATTGGTTTCTTACCTTTTGCTTTGATACCAACACAGTATTGGTCCCATGGAATGCAGTGGGAAGAGTTTCTTCTTCTGCTGCTGCTTAAACTGACTTGTAAAGAACTGATGTTAATTTTTCCTTAGAGGGTTGTTGTGACTTGTCTTAGAAGACCTGTGTGAGCCTGAACTTTTCTTTAAGGAAAATTTATTGAATACTAATTTATATATTTTTTAGGTTTTTTTTATGTCTTTGTTTATTTAAACCTATTCTTGAATGAGTTGTGGTTCTATGTGTCTTTCTAAGAATTAATAAGTTTCCTCTAGTCTAATTTTCTGGCACATGTTTGTTCATAATATTTGCTTAAAATGTTCTATATTTCCCTAAAGTCTGCAGTAATACATCCTCATTCATCCTTTATTTTATTAACTTGTGAAATCTCTCTTTTTTCATTGTAGTTAATCTAAAGATTCATTAACTTTGCTGATCCTTTTAAAGAACAACTTTTTAGTATTGTTGATTAATATCTATCATTTTTCTGTTATGTCCTTCATTTTTTTTTTTAGTATTTCCCTTCTGTGCACTATTATTTTCTTATCTATACCTTCTTAGAATTAGTGCAGTGGTTCCAACTTCTTGAATAAATCTTGACACTCAAACGAATCTGTATAAAGAGGTTTCAAAGGATAAACAATATAGATAAATAAAAAAATGAATATGTTGAAGTCTCATTGCCAGCTCACTTGGCCCCAGTTCTTTTTACAATAGTGGTGGATAGCATGGAAAGTTAACCATAGCATCAGTTCAGTTCAGTCGCTCAGCCATGTCCAACTCTTTGCAACCCCATGGACTGCAGCACAACCAGGCTTCCCTGTCCATCACTAACTCCCAAAGCTTGCTCAATCTCATGTCCATTGAGTCAGTGATGCCATTCAACCATCTCACCCTCTGTCATCCCTTTCTCTTCCTGCCTTCTATCTTTCCCAGAATCAGTGTCTTTTCCAATGAGTCAGTTCTTCACATAAGGTGGCCAAAGAATTAGAGCTTCAGCTTCAGCATCAGCCCTTCCAATGAATATTCAGGACTGATTTCTTTAGGATTGAATGGCTTGATCACCTTGCAGTCCAAGGGACTCTCAAGAGTCTTCTCCAACACCACAGCTTTCTTAACGGTCCAACTCTCACATCCATACATGACTACTGGAAAAACAGTAGCTTTGACTAGACAGACCTTGATCGACAAAGTAATGTCTCTGCTTTTTAATATGCTGTCTAGGTTGGTCATAACTTTTCTTCCAAGGAGCAAGTGTCTTGTAATTTCATGGTTGCAGTCACCATCTGCAGTGATCAGAACCAGAAAAAATAAAGTCTGCCGCTGTTTCCATTGTTTCCCCATGTATTTGTCATGAAGTGATGCCATGTTCTTAGTTTTCTGAATGTTGAGTTTTAAGCCAGCTTTTTCACTCTCCTCTTTCACTTTCATTAAGAGGCTACTCAGTTCCTCCTGGCTTTCTGACATAAGGGCAGTGTCATGTGTGACCTGAAGTTATTGATATTTCTACCAGCAATCTTGATCCCAGATTGTGCTTCATCCAGCCTGCAGTTTCACATAATGTACTCTGCATAGAAGTTAAAAAAGCAGGGTGACAATATACATCCTTGACGTACTCCTTTCCCAATTTGGAACCAGTCTGTTGTTCCATGTCTTGTTTTAACTCTTGCTTCTTGACCTGCGTACAGATTTCTCAGTAGACAGGTAAGATGATCTGGTATGCCCATCTCTTTTGCACATTTTTTTGTGATTCACACAGTCACTTTAGCATAGTCAGTGAAAAAGAGGTAGATATTTTTTCTGGAATTCTCTTGCTTTTTTGATGATCCAAGGGATGTTGGCAATTTGATCTCTGGTTCCTCTGCCTTTTCTAAATCCAGCTTGAACATTTGGAAGTCCAAGGTTTACATACTGTTAAAGCCTGGTTTGGAGAGGTTTGAGCCTTACTTTGCTAGTGTGTGAGATTAATGCAATTGTGCATTAGTGTGAACATTCTTTGGCATTGTCATTCTTTGGGATTGCAATAAAAACTGACCTTTTCCAGGCCTGTGGTCACTGCTGAGTTTTCCAAATTTGCTGGCATATTGAGTGCATACTTTAACAGCATCATCTTTTAGGATTTTAAATACCAGTTAATATTGAAAGAGCCAAAGACCATCAGTTTTTGGTATATGGAGTGCTATGAAAGTTTTTAAGATGACAATGGATTAGGTGCTATAGTGTCTTTTTTTAATGGGCTAGAAGTATGTTAGTCACTCAGTCGTGTTTGACTCTTTGAGACCCCATGTACTTTAGCATGCCAGGTTCCTCTGTCCATGGAATTCTCCACACAAGAATACTGTAGTGGGTAACCATTTCCTTCTCCGGAGATCTTCCTGGCACAGAGATAGCACCTGGCCTCCTGCATTGCAGACAGATCCTTTACCATCTGCTCCACCAGGGAAATATGCTGAAAGCACCAATGTATTTTGGATATCTTACTTAATAAGCATCTCCTTTCCTGCTTCCTGATCCCCACTGGGCCCCTTTCAGCATCACAGATATTCCAGATCCAGATTTTCTCTTAACAGCTTTCCCTCACTTTGTTTCTAGGTCCTGCTAAAGGGAAGCCCAAGTCAGAGCAATACCTATTATAGAAGCAAAAAGAAAAAAGAAGCAAATAAATCCAACATGGGAAAGAAATTCTCTAGAGGTTTTAAGACAAAGAGGAATTTGTCATTGGGTCTTTGACTTATGGTCAATGCTAAGAAATGTGCATGTGTCTGAACATCTTTGTAATTTCTATTTTGAAAAAGCCCCTGGAACACTCAGAAGATGATTTTCCACTAGGCCATTCAATGCCCCTGAAAAAATTTAAGTATAAAATATTTCATTTAATTTTTTTTATTTTGTTTGGCATATGGTTGATTAAAAATGTTTTGTCAGTTTCATCTGTACAACAAAGTGATTCAGTATTCTCTTCCCAATTATGTCGTTACAGAACGCTGAGCAGCGTTCCCTGTGATATACAGTAGGTCCTTGTTGGTTGTCCATTTTGAGCATAGCACTGTGTACATGTCAATCCCACGCTCCCTAACTCTCTCCCCTGCACTATATCCTGCAGTAACTGAAAGTCTATTCTCTAAGACTGTGAGTCTGTTTCTTATTTGTAAATAAGTTCATTTGTATTGTTTTTTATAGTACACATTGAATATTAAAAATGGCAAAGCATTTTAAAAAGGAAATCCAAATAATCTTGAATATAAAAATACTTGACTCAAAAGCATACATAGAACAAAGGAGTTATTGATCCATTCTTTAAAGTAAATGAGCATAAATGGATGAATATACATGCATGCCTCTACATATATATATATATATATATATATATATGTATATCAATAAGTCAACACATGAATGGCATGAAATATAAGTGGTCAGATGGTCAATTGAGTTGGAAAATAGTTTGATTCCTTTTCCCTGTCTCATTTATATGGCTATGCTTACAAGTATCCCTAAAAACCATTTCACATAGATTCTTTAAAAATATGTATCCTAGCATATGTGAAAATAGAGTTTCAAAGTGATTTTTGAAATGTTTTAAAACAAACATCATAAACTATATTTTAATAGGCTATTGAAATACTTTTTTCATTAACTATAAAATCTATATGGTGTTGTTATAAACATCTTGAAATTTATAACATATTGCAACTGATGATTGACCTGAGAGTATAAATAGCTATGAAGAAAAATATGCGTAATATATCAGTAACCTCAGATATGCAGATGACACCACCCTTATGGCAGAAAGTGAAGAGGAACTAAAAAGCCTCTTGATGAAAGTGAAAGAGGAGAGTGAAAAAGTTGGCTTAAAGCTCAACATTCAGAAAACTAAGATCATGACATCTGGTCCCATCACTTCATGGGAAATAGATGGGGAAACAGTGAAAACAGTGCCAAGACTTTATTTTTGGGGGCTCCAAAATCACTACAGATGGTGATTACAGCCATGAAATTAAAAAACACTTACTCCTTGGAAGGAAAGTCATGACTAACCTAGACAGCATATTAAAAAGCAGAGACATTACTTTACCAGCAAAGGTCCATCTAGTCAAGGCTACAGTTTTTCCAGTGGTCATGTATGGATGTGAGAGTTGGACTGTGAAGAAAGTTGAGCGCCAAAGAATTGATGCTTTTGACCTGTGGTGTTGGAGAAGGCTCTTGAGAGTCCCTTGGACTGCAAGGAGATTCAACCAGTCCATCCTAAAGGAGATCAGTCCTGGGTGTTCATTGAAGGACTGATGCTGAAGCTGAAACTCCAATACTTTGGCCACCTCATGCGAAGAGCTGACTCATTGGAAAAGACCCTGATGCTAGGAGGGATTGGGGACAGGAGGAGAGGGGACAACAGAGGATGAGATGGCTAGATGGCATCACCGACTCGATGGGCATGAGTTTGAGTAAACTCTGGGAGTTGGTGATGGACAGGGAGGTCTGGCGTGCTGCGATTCATGGGGTCGCAAATTTTCGGACACGACTGAGTGACTGAAGTGAACTGAACTGATGTCTGGAGTGGATTTATGATTGACCTCTAGCCACAGGTCAAGTTACTAGCAGTCCTTATCAATGTCTGAGCGGTCTGCTTTGCCCAGAAACTATGCTTTAGTAATGAAAAGGGTCCTGGAGGAGAGAAGACCTGAGAGTCATATATTCATCCTCACCAGGCTGTTTCATTTCACATTACAAACAATTGATTAAGTGGCCTTAAGTCTATTTGGCCATGAGTGTGATACAATTATAAATAAAGGATGGAACGACGAAAGCCAGAAGCTAGATAAAGATAGCTGGGTGGTTTCCAACAATGTCTATAATAGTGGAATGCAGTTGTTATGTGGAGTCTTGCAATTTATGGTTATTTTTCCCCCCAAACAAACCAAGCAATAAATAAATAATGCAGATTAAAAACAATTTTTTTCTCCCAAACAAACAAAGCAATAAATAAATAATACAGATTAAAAACAATTTTTTTCTGTATTTGGAGTGTTTTATAAAATATACTGTTTGCCTTTATATTAAAATGTGACATTGCTGCTACAGAAGTATATCACTTAGTCACCCATTGTCAGTAACGTAGGGCAGCCCACAGGCAGAGTGTGCGGCACATGGAGCACCGTAGTGACTGCCTTCACACACACGAAGAGGCGATCCACATCCATTGTCACAGTCGATCACCAGCTGTTTTGTGTTGCTACTCAAAAAGACTTTATCTTCTTATCCAGGGCAAGCCAAGGACTTTTGTGGGCTCTTTGGCTCCTAGCCTAGATTTTACAGGATTCTAGAGGTGTGTTGAGAATTCAAAAATGTGTAAGAAGCTCTCACACAGGCAGCCAAATCACCGGGTAGAAAACTGTAACTCGATGATGTTAGTGTTTATTCCCACAGCTGACGGGCAGAGCAGCTGACTTTCAAAGGGTCGTTTTCATTAAGCTACCTCCCACCCAGTGAAACTCAATTTGGAAACAATTCCTCCGCTCACCTAGTCTCAAATCTTCCTCACTGAGGTCTTACTAAATGAGGCCTGGTAAAAACTGCACCAGAGGGATTCCTTTATTGCAGACCAGTTTGTTCCTGTAATGAAGCTGAGCAAATCTTGGGGCTAATTTAGCAAATTCATGTATTGCATGGTGGTATTCTTCCATTACTAATGGCCCCAAGAGATACTGCTTAGCCCTCCACAGATCATACTCTCTGGTCCTGTTTTCGGAATTAGTCCTCTTCTCCCCTCAGGTATGCAAACTTGTTGTAAATGCATCACAGTTTAACTGGGTAGTGTGTTTAGATGGATAACTGTGAGGCACTTCCACACGTTAAACACAAGCAACGCATCCATTGGCCAGGATTCCATCTTCTACTCCCACATGGAAGCTCTGTTGCACTGGAATAGGGCCTCAAGATCTCTTCCTGTAGGGTCTCTTTTTTATGACATCTAGGTGGCATCTCATCATAGCAAACACCCTCTTCCAACAAAACAAGGGACGACTCTACACATGGACATCATCAGATGGTCAATACTAAAGTTAGACTGATTATATTCTTTGCAGCCAAAGATGGAGAAGCTCTATACAGTCAGCAAAAACAAGACCAGGATCTGACTGTGGCTCAGATCATGAACTTATTGCATAATTCAGACTTAAATTGAAAAAAGTAGGGAAAACCACTAGACCATTCAGGTATGACCTAAATCAAATCCCTTATGATTATACAGTGGAAGGGACAAATAGATTCAAGGCATTAAATCTGATAGACAGAGTGCCTGAAGAATTGTGAACGGAGGTTCATACAAGAGGCAGTGATCAAAACAAACAAAATCCCCAAGAAAAAGAAATGCAAAAGGCAAAATGGTTCTCTGAGGAGGCCTTAAAAATAGGTGAGAAAAGAAGAAAAGCTAAAGGCAAAGGAGAAAAGGAGATATATACCCATTTGAATGCAGTGTTCCAAAGAATAGCAAGGAGAGATAAGAAAGCCTTCCTCAGTGATCAGTGGAAAAAAATACAGGAAAACAATAGAATGGGCAAGGCTAGATATCTCTTCAAGAAAATACCAAAGGAATATTTCATGAAAAGATGGGCTCAATAAATGACAGAAATGGCATGGTCCTAACAGAAGCAGAAAATATTATAAAAGGGTGGCAAGGATACACAGAAGAACCATACAGATAAGCTCTTCATGACCCAGATAACCACGATGGTGTGGCCACTCACCTAGAGCCAGACATCCAGGAATGTGAAGTCAAGGGGGCCTTAGGAAGCATCACTATGAACAAAGCTAGTGGAGGTGATAAAATTCCAGTTGAGCCATTTCAAGTCCTAAAAGATGATGCTGTGAAAGTGCTGCACTCAATATGCCAGCAAATTTGGAAAATTCAGCAATGGTCCCAGGACTGGAAAAGGACAGTCTTCATCCCAGTCCCAAAGAAAGGCAATGCCAAAGAATGTACAAACTACCACACAAATGCACTCAACTCACACACTATCAAAGCAATGCTCAAAATTCTCCAAGCGAGGCTACAACAGTATATGAACTGAGAACTTCCAGATGTTCAAGCTGGATTTAGAAAAGTCAGAGGAACCAGATATCAAATTGCCAATATCCCTTGGATCATCAAAAAAACAAGAGAGTTCCAGAAAAACATTTACTTCTGCTTTATTGACTATGCCAAAGCTTTTGACTATGTGGATCAAAATAAACTGTGGAAAATTCTTAAAGACATGGGAATACAAGACCACCTTACCAGACTTCTGAGAAATATGTATGTGGTCAAGAAGCAACAGTTACAACCAGACATGGAACAAAGGACTGGTTCAAAATTTGGAAAGGAGTATGTCAAGGCTGTATATTACCACCCTGCTTATTTAACTTACATGCAGAATACATCATGTGAAATGCCAGGTTGGATGAAGCACAAGGTGAAATCAAGATTGCCAGGAGAAATACCAATAACCTCAGGTATGCAGATGACACCACCCTTGTGGCCGAAAGTTAAGAAGAACTAAAGAGCCTCTTGGAAACTGAAAGAGGAGAGTGAAAAAATTGGCTTAGAACTCAACATTCAGATAATGAAGGTCATGGCATCTGGTCCCATCACTTCATGGCAAATAGATGATGAAACAGTGGAAACAGTGGCTGACTTTATTTTCTTGGACCCCAAAATCATTGCAGATGGTGACTGCAGCCATGAAATTAAAAATCTTGCTTCTTGGAAGAAAAGCTATGACCGACCTAGATAGCATATTAAAAAGAAGAGACATTATTTTGCCAGCAAAGGTCCATCTAGTCAAAGTTATGGTTTTTCCAGTAGTCTTGTATTAATGTCAGAGTTGGACCGTAAAGAAAGCTGAGTGCCAAAGAATTGATGCTTTTGAACTGTGGTGTTGAAGAAGACTCTTGATAGTCCCTTGGACTGCAAGGTGATCAAAACATTCAATCCTGAAAGAAATCAGTCCTCAATGTTCACTGGAAGGACCAATGCTGAAGCTGAAGCTCCAATGCTTTGGCCACCTGATGCAAAGAACTGACTCATTGGAAACGATACTGGGAAAGATACTGAGAAAGATAGAAGGCAGGAGGTGAAGTGTGATGACAGAGGATGAGATGGCCTGATGGCATCACTGACTCAATTACATGAGCTTGAGCAAGCTCTGGGTGTTGGTGATGGATAGGGAAACCTGGCATGCTTCAGTCTACGGGGTTGCAGAGAGTCAGACATGACTGCGTGACTGAACTGAACTGAACTGATTTGACATCTATGTGAACTGAGGTTTCACATATTACTGACACATTTTGTCCAGAAATTAGAAAATAAATACTCACATTAAACACACATCTGCAAGAGTGAAAAGACTATAGAGATATCAGTTCGGGAGAGAAGGGAGAGGTACCTTAGAGTCTTGATGGACATTCAGTTTTGATGGATGTTGATCTGGACCAGAAAGTTAGGAAATCTAAAATAGTTTCTTAAGGAAAAAAATATAGGGGAGAAAAAAAATAACAAAGAGGCTAGCTTTTAGGAGTGTCAGTGTATGGAGAATGGAAAACAAGAAGCATAATATCTAGATGTGAACAAGAAAACAGAAAATGGCATTATGACTCTTTGTTGGAATCAAGGTGATTTTGAGAGTGAATCAGCCATTGAATTCAAAGGATAGATTCAGCACCAAACTTCTTTGAGTTTGGCATAGAACTGGGTAAAACACAGTTGGCATTCTTGAAAAAGACTGTCTTCTTTGTTACTCTTTAATTCTGGCTCATTTTATCATCTGTGGTGTCCCGTTTGACATTTTATTTAAAGTGGATGTTATCAAATAACTTAGGGGGAATGGTCGCAAACATCTTGAAAGTGAAAGTCTTAGTTGCTCAGTCGTGTCCAACCCTTTGTGACCATTATGGACTGTAGCCCAGGAAACTCCTCTGTCCATGGAATTCGCCAGGCAAGAATACTGGAGTGGATTGCCATTCCCTTCTCCAGGGGATCTTCCTGACCCAGGGATTGACCATGTTTCCCACATTGCAGACAGATTCTTTACCATCTGAGCCAGCAGGGAAGCCCATAAACATCTTAAGTGAAAGCGATTTCTTGAGTCCATGTTGGACCTTTGCATTCTGATGTGTCTCCCAATCCAACAGAGTACATGCTTCTACTTAAAAATGTCTGTATATATCAGCCTAAGAGGAGATCATAGAGATGAAACCAGTCAATTCTAAAGGAAATGAACCCTAAATGTTCATTGGAAGGACTGATGCTGAAGCCCCAATACTTTGCCTACCCGATGCAAAGAGTTCACTCACTGGAAAAGACCCTGATGCTGGGAAAGATTGAAGGCAAGAGGAAAAGGGGGCACAGAGGGTGAGATGGTTGGGTGGCATCACTGAGGTGATGGACTTGAGTTTGGGCAAACTCCGGGAGGTGGGGAAGGACAGGGAGGCCTGGCATGCTTCTGTTCCTGGGGTCGCAGAGTCAGACATGAGTTAGCAACAGAACAGCAACATACAAGAGGTCAGCTTCCAGATAGACTATACATGTGCTGAGACATGACACTTAAGTCACAGAGTTAAGAGATTTTGTTTATATAAAAATTTTTTGCCTTAATTATTCTTCCTAAGTATCATATAGAGGTTGTCCAATATTAATGGTTTGTTGTCCACTATTACCGGTTGTGTCGTTCAATATTACTCCTCAGTCAGTTCAGTTCAGTTCAGTCACTCATTTGTGTCTGATTCTTTGAGACCCCATGGACTGCAGCACGGAAGGCCTCCCTGTCCATCACCAGCTCCTGGAGTTTACTCAAACCCATGTCCATTGAGTCAGTGATGCCATCCAACCATCTCATCCTCTGTCATCCCCTTCTCCTCTTGCCCTCAATCTTTCCCAGAATCAGGGTCTTTTCAAATGAGTCATCTCTTCGCATCAGGTGGCCAAAGTATTGGAATTTCAGCTACAGCATCAGTCCTTCCAATGAACACCAGATCATCACCAGTACTGATCTCCTTTAGGATGGACTGGTTGGATCTCCTTGCAGTCCAAGGGACTCTCAAGAGTCTTTTCCAACACCACAGTTCAAAAACATTAATTCTTCTGTGCTCAGCTTTCTTTACAGTCCAACTCTCACATCCATATATGACCACTGGAAAAAATATTACTCATAACAGCAACTTTTTACCCAGTGTGATGTGGCCCTCTGACATGACAGAATGTTCATTTTCCAGGAGTTAGGATTATGTCATATGCTAGTATGTAGATATTTTTGACTTTCCAAAGAGACAATGTGAGCTCTCGTACATTCCTTCTTTGTAAGAAATGATTGTCATTTCTAATCAGTGCGTGCCTGGGACCGGCAAAATCACATCCCACTTGTCTTCTGCCTAACATCATCTCCCCTTAGTCCCTTGTTTTTCTTTGCTTGTATGCTAAACAGGTTAAGACCTTGTTTTTATTTTTATGTATTTATTTTATAACCCATCACTAACCTCACAGTCCTCGAGGCCCAAGAAGTGAATGTGTGGTATAGAGATTTTGTCATATGCTTGTTTCTCTCAATTGTTATTCAAATTGCCAAATGGGATTTGATGGCTGACCACCAGCCCAGAAGACAGACTGGGCAATAGGCCCATCGCACACCAGAAGGACCAGTACCAGGATAAAAATTGATCCTCAGACTTGCAATTTGTAGCTAAATAGGGAGTTAAATGATGCCCCCATTAAGATTCAGAAAATCACTGTTTTGTGGCAGGATAACCAATTAGAATAGTTCCAAAAGTTTAGAAAAAACTTCCCACCACTACCACTGTGGCAGAACTAGTAATAAATGAGAAGAACAGAATTGCTTTCTCTTGGTTGTTAGAAAATTAAAATTTTTTACTTGGCAGCTGGCTGAAATCTAAACACACCTTTCTCTTTGAAGGGCAGGCAGTGTTTTATAAAATTCCTTAATATATGTGTCAAGACCAGAAGCAGATCCTTAGAGGACCCAAGGCCGAAAATTTGAGCCAAAACTTTCCCCATGAGAAAAAAAAAAAAAAAAAAGAAGGAGATGTTTGGTGAACAGTAGGAATAATGCACAAACTCTGAAGAACATTTGAAGATAATGATCTAAACATATAAATGTATAATATAGTAAGCATCTACAAGGCCCAAGCCAAGGAATGAATGGTCCTGGCGATAAATCTTACTGTGAGAATACAGAGAAAGCAGTACGCAGAGGCAAATCAAGTCAAATGTAAGCAAATTTAAGATCGATGACTAATATTGATTTTAAACTAAAATGGATAATGTAAGAGTTCCTGATTAAGTAAACATAAGTCGTGTTTTATTTTCAGTTAAAATAGAATTTTTTTTAAAAAAATGAAAATAAGGATCCTATGAATTCCTGATTGAGTAAACATGTTGTGTTCTGTTTTCCGTTAAAATGGATTTTTTTGTTTAATGAAAATAAGGATCCTATTCCTGTTTTGTAACTCTTGGTAAATTACTTAGATCCTCTGCAATGCTATTTTCTTATCTGTAAAGTGAAGTAAATAATGGCCAAACCATGAATCCATCCAGGCTAACAACAATACCATAATTTCATAATCCCTTCATAGTGACTGCTCCAGAGACAGTCTGTTGACAATGTAGCCTAAACAAAAGACCTCTTTTGAGATATCTGCTGTGGAGTTTAGTGAAGCCCACCAATCATTGTTTACCGTCTGTTGTATATGTCAAAGATGTAACTTCACAGGGTCCTATACTTGTCCTTCAATTTCAGGGGACACCACAACAGTTGAATCTGTTAGGATACTTTGGGCAGCAAGATAAAGAAATTCAAGTAGATTGACTGTAAAAAAAATAAGGGAATTAACTGATTCATATGACTAAAAAATCAAATGCTATCACACACTTCTTATCTTTAGGTAGGTTGTTTGGGATATGATGCTATTCCTTTGAAAATTTTTCACTTCCCGTCTGCAACTTAAGCTTTGTCTATGGGTCATTTTTTTTCACTGTGTCAGAATTGCTTTAACAATATTGAAGGGCCTCCTGCAAGGGACGCAGAGAAGCATCTGGGTCATTCATGCTTAAATTGGGAATTTGAGTCCCTAAGCTCATGTCGCTCTTCCACATCTTTGTCCAGTGACGTAAGAACAAGCAGCTAAACAATTTATTCCTTTAACTCCCTAAAAATGTTCCAAAGAGTCATATACACACGAATCCGACTCCTTGTTTCTTAGAAATAGTTTACCAGGAACATCCAGTGAAGGCAGACTACATATGTCCATTGCCAGATGACGCCATGAACTACCAGCACTCTCTTACTGCTGGAAATGGAGTCGTTAGCATCCTTATTTCTCATCAGCTTGGACTAGGTTATACTTGCGTTACCGTGCTGTTTCTGGGCTCCCCTCCCACCTGGGTCCGCACAGAGCACCGAGTCGCCTTCCCTGTGCTGCAGAGTAGCGTTCTCAGTCGTTGTCTGTTTTATGCGTAGCGGCGTACATGTCGATCTCAGTCTTCCAGTTCAATCCATTTCCCTTCCCCTTTGGCATCCACACGTTTGTTCTCTGCATCTGGCTCTCTATACCGTTTTCCTAGATTTCACATAAATATACAGTATTCATTTCTCTCTCTCTGAGTTCATCTGTATCCATCTCTAGGCCCATCCGCGTCTCTACAAATGACCCGCTTCATTTCTCTTTATGCCTGAATACTATCCGATTATATACAGGTGCCACATCTTCCTTATCCCTCACTCTGTTGAGGACCCTTGGGTTGGTTCCAGGTCCTGGCACTTGTAAGTAGTGCTGCAGTGAATAGTGGGTGCCTGTGTCTTTTTGTGAATTATGGTTTTCTCTGGGTATATGTTCAGTAATGGGATCACTGGTTCATGGTAATTCTGTTTTTAGTTTTTTAAACACATTTAAATCTAACCACATGAGAAAGCTGATTTCAGAAATTCTAGAAGCAATTTAGGAAACTCATCCTTAAGATTCTGTTTCTGGACAATCATTATTGGTACCAAAAGCTATTAGTGAGGGTTTACAAGAGAAACAGAACCAATAGGATAGATGGATATCTATAACACGTATCTATAATAGAGATATATAAATATATAGAAAATGCATATCTATCCATGTTTATATGTATCAGTATATCTACATACATATGCATATGCCTAATGTACATATGAAATACAGTAGTGTATAAACATATATAGATATATCTGTAGATACAGATATGCAGACTATATAGAAACAGATATAAAAATGCCACACATATATCTGTATATATATTATTATGCATACATATGGTCTTCCCGGGTAGTTCAAATGGTAAATAATCTGCCTGCAATGCGGGAGACCCAGGTTCCATCCCTGGATCAGGAAGATCCCCTGGAGATGGGCATGACAATGCACTCCAATATTCTTGCCTGGTGAACTCCATGGACAGAGGAGCCTGGCAGCCTACAGAGTCACATAGAGTCAGACACAAATGAACAGCTAACACACACACGTGCACACACATGTGTTGTCTTTAAAATGCATGTATTGATATGCACATGTATATATAGAGACATGATATTTACACATTTAGAGATGCATGCACATATACATGCTGTGCTGTGCTCAGTCGCTCAGGCGTGTCCGACCCTTTGCAACCCCAGGGACTGCAGCCCACCAGGCTCCTCTGTCCGTGGGGATTCTCCAGGCAAGAGTGCTGGAGTGGGTTACCATGCTCTTCTCCAGGGGATCTTCTCAACCCAGGGATCGAAACCAGGTCTTCCACATTGCTGGTAAATTCTACACCATCTGAGCCACCAGGGAAAACATACAGCTGTATATTATGTATCTATATCTCTATATATGGGTAGATATTCATGCATGTGTCTATATCTATCTATTGGTTCTGTGTATTATATATAATGTATATATATATTTACATATCATTTACTTTAAATATACATACATAATACTTGTATGTGCATATACCTGCACTTATTCATATATAAAATAAAATTTCTAATAAGGAATTGGCTCGTGTGATTACGGAAATTGAGAATTCCATGATCTGCCCTCTGCAAGCTAGAGACCCCAGCAAGCTAGTGGGATAGTTCAAAGGCTTGAGAGCAA
The DNA here is from genome assembly GCF_963930625.1 of Muntiacus reevesi. Taxonomy (NCBI): domain Eukaryota; kingdom Metazoa; phylum Chordata; class Mammalia; order Artiodactyla; family Cervidae; genus Muntiacus; species Muntiacus reevesi. The sequence continues at coordinate 92,308,592 of NC_089255.1, read as the reverse complement.
GAGACTTGATGATGTTGAATCTGAATGGCTGAAGACCAAGAGGCTGAGAGCAGGAGAAAACCAACATCCCAGCTCATTTTGTCAGGCAGAGAGTGACTTGAACTTTCTTTCACTTTTTATTCTCTCCAGGCCCACAGTGGATTTGCTGATGCTCACTCACATGGCGGAGATGGAGGGCACCTACTTCATTCAGTTCACCGATTCAGCGCTACTCACTTCTGGAAACACCCTCATAGACACATGGAGAAACAATGTTCAATCAAACACCTGGGCATTCTTTGGTTCAGTCAGACTGACACATAAAATTAACCATTACAACTACTTATCATCATTTATAGCATCCAAGTAATACTTCTGTTTCAGAATTTCCAGTCAGGATTCTGAGAACAATTCTGACTGCAGCAGCATAGGTCATGTGTCCAGGGATACGGCAGTTACTCTGGCTAATGAGATGGAGGTCCCACTTGATTTAGCTTGAGCCATCTTCCCCACTCCTGGATCTAGGGAGAGAGTCAGAATTCCTGGAGTCAGAAGGGCATTCAACTAAAAATTAGAATTTCCATTAAAATAACTGTGGATTACATATATCAGACCAATCTTGTGGCTGAATGCAACAGAGAAAAGTTGGATAAACCCTTAAGAAAAATCTTTCTCAAAGCATTGAAGAATAGTAACACATTCTTAGTAGTAATATTAAAACTTTGAAGAATAGTGAGGAATAACTACCTTAAAACTTGATAGAAGTAGCGAACTCAGGGTTCAAATCAGCACACAACATAACTTTGATGTCGTTTGCTTATTGGGAAAAGCCTTTGAGGGGTTGAACATATTCTTCAGCAAGCTGGCATGTTGAGAGAAAAGTTAAATCCCAGGGTTGTATACGGAAAATATACCAGCCAGTTGCCTTTCACCCGGGTTGCCCTTCATCACTGGGTAGGCCAGAGATGGTTAAGTTTTGCAGTTGTATTTAGATGGCCAGTGAATCCAGGCATGTAACAGAGACTAATTTAAATTATTTCTAGAGGAAGAAATTATATATTATTATAATAATATATATATTTACAATATATTATATATTATAAATTATTGAACTCAAAATGTTTTTATAATTCACCTTCTGAGAAGCACAAATCCATAAGAAAAGACATAGAAACTAGGAATCCAGAAAATTGACAGACAATATGAATAGCCTTGTAAAATACTGGATGAGTGAGTGAGTGAGTGACTGAAGTCTCTTAGTCGTGTCTGACTCTTTGCGACCCCATGGTCTGTAGCCTACCAGGCTCCTCAGTCCATGGGATTTTCCAGGCAAGAGCACTGGAGCGGGTTGCCATTTCCTTCTCCAGGGGATCTTCCCGACCCAGGGATTGAACCTGGGTCCCCGCATTGTAGGCAGACGCTTTACCGTCTGAGCCACCAGGGAAGTAAAAAATACTGGATATTAAAATCAAATACAAAATGTAAAAGAGAAGGGGAAAGACAAGGAATACATGAGTAAACAATGCATGTTCAATTGGAGCTACAGAAAGAGTTGAGATAGTGTAAGAGAAAAGATGATATTGAAGAGATAAAAGCCAACAATTTTAGAACTCTGCTGCTGCTGCTGCTAAGTCTCTTCAGTCGTGTCCGACCCTGTGCGACCCCATCTAGAACTATGCTAGAACTACTAAGTTATATCTTGTCCTTTGTATATCTTTTTTATTTCTTTTTCCCCTAGTATTTCATTTTCACTTTACTTTACAAAAGTACTTATCTGTGAAGGACTCAAAAATAATAAAGAGAGAAAAAGAAACCTGCTCTTTAATCACAGCTATTTCGGGAAGCACTTGTGTAGAACATTTTCTTTCAGTGAATAGAATGAGCCACATACTCAAATGTGATATTATGTGTGCCTATAAGTAAAATATAATGACCTTTAATGGCATTCAAATGCTGGATTTATGAATAAAGAAAAAACTGTAACCAGGAACCATGAGAAACTTTGGTCAGTAGAAATAGGCTCAGAAGTACAGAAATGACAAAATTAGCATATTAGGACTTTAAGACAGCTATTATAAATATGTTTAAGAAAGCTATGCAAAACAAAAGTATAATGTGAGGAAAATAGAAACTGTAAAAAAGAATGGAGTGGAATTTCCATGTTGTATGCAAGCTCATTCTTGTCCGACTCTTTGCAACTCTTTGGTCTGTAGCTTGCCAGGCTCCTCTGTCCTTAGATATTTTCTAGGCAAGAATATTGGAGTGGATAGCCATTTCCTACTCCAGGGATCTTCTTGACCCAGGGATTGAACCCACATCTCTTGCAACTCTTGCATTGACAGGAAGATTCTTAACTGCTGCACCACCTGCGAAGCCCCATAATGAATACTGGAATATCCAAAATGGAAAATTCACTGCTTTGTTTTAAGAGCTTATAAGACACTGAGCAAAAGATAAGTGAACATGAAAGAAACAATAGAATGCATCCAAATTGAAAAGGAGAAAAAATAGAATGGTTTGGAGAAAAATGTAAAGGTCTTCAGTTAATTGGACTGCAAAGTGAAATGGTCTAACATATGCATATTTGGGATTACAAAAAGAAAGACAAAAGTACTTATAAATGTAAAATGTGTTTTTAAAGACAATGAAAACCATAATTGTTCAGATCAAGTAAGCGCCATGAGCCCTGATGAAAAGAAACAAAAAGTAAATACCATGAGCCTTATGAAAGTAAAATTTATGGAATTTGAAAAAAAAAAATTTAAGAGAAGCAAGAGGAAAAAAGCTAATTTGTATATGGGAAACAAAAATGGTAGCTAATGACTTGTATAAAAAAACAACGCCTGACAAAGACAACAGAACAAAAATGTGTACATGAATCCATGAAAACCACACAAGTTTAAAGGTAAAAAAGTGAAACACAGTGAGAGGGAGGTTCCAGCAGGAGAGGCATAGCGATACCTATGGCCAATTCATGTTGATGTTTGGCAATACCCAATGCAATGTTGTAGAGCAATTATCCTCCAATTAAAAATAAATAAGTTTAATTATAAAAAAGTAAAATACATATTCAGTCAAATGCATGTAAGATGATTATTCCATCAGATTTGCACTACCACTTCTGTAAACAGTAGTTCTTCATTCTGAAAGGAGGTGGAGCTAAATGGGAACCTGAAGTCAAACAAAATACACCACAGAGCTTCCCTGATGGCTCATGGGCTTCCCTTGTGGCTTAGTTGGTAAAGAACCCGCCTGCGATCCGGGAGACCTGAGTTCAATCCCTGGGTTGGAAAGCTCCCCTGAAGACGGGAAAGGCTGCCTACTCAGGTGTTCCGGCCTGGAGAATTCCATGGAGTGTAGCATGTGTTACACTCGAGAGTTTTTGATTGTTTGCTTGTCTTAATATTTCTGAGAACAGACTGGTTTAAGGAAACTAATGACAATTTATTGTTGGAGTTTTAAAATACATAAAAATAAACTGAATAATGATAACATAAGAAGGATGGGACATATACAACCATGATGCTGAAGTGGTACAGTGTTTTAGGGAATTAGAATGTGATGGGTGAAATGTGTTTTAAATCTATGAGGAACCACACATACACACAGCTAAGAGAAGAGTGAAACGCAATGAAAAGTTGACAAAATAATTTCAAAATAATACAGGAAAATAAATATTAAGGAAAGATTCATGATATGGTAGAATTAAATCCAAGCATATTTATAACTATAATGTATCTAAATCACATAAAACATTATGTAGTGAAAATTGTCAGAATGAATAAAATGCAGGATCAGACTATACCCTATCTATAAGCAACCCAAAATATGATGTTTATATTTTAAGTAAAAATAACAATATAAATTATAAGTAAAATGATGAAATAGACATAAAATGAAAAATATAGTCATTGCATTGATACAGCAGTTATATTTATATAGAATAAAGTTGGCTCAGAGAAATAATTTTACTAGAGATAGAGGTGCACACTATAATGACAAAATAATCAATTTATGAACAAATAATATGAAATAGGTATGATCTAATAAGAACAATTTGAAAGATAAACCAAAAATTATGAAACATAAGAGAAAAATAAATATTCCATTTTAGTTAGACATTTTTAGAATTATAAGAACACATGGAGAAAAATGTGAATTTTGCTCTCCAACTGTATATCAACATTTTTATAGTGCACCATACCAAACAACTGAAGGGTATACATTTTAGACTATATTCTGGACTGTATTCTGGACCATAGAGCAAGTCCAGATACATTTCAAATAATTGAAATTACTTTCTGTATCACTCACCTAGAGCCAGGCATCCTGGAATATGAAGTCAAGTGGGCCTTAGGAAGCATCACTACGAACAAAGCTAGTGGAGGTGATGGAATTCCAGTTGAGCTATTTCAAATCCTGGAAGATGATGCTGTGAAAGTGCTGCACTCAATATGCCAGCAAATTTGGAAAACTCAGCAGTGGCCACAGGACTGGAAAAGGTCAGTTTTCATTCCAATCCCAAAGAAACACAATCCGAAAGAATGCTCAAACTACCACACAATTGCACTCATCTCACATGCTAGTAAAGTGATGCTTAAAATTCTGCAAGCCAGGCTTCAGCAATATGTGAACCATGAACTTCCAGATGTTCAAGCTGGTTTTAGAAAAGGGAGAGGATATAGGGTTATCATTACCATCTTTCACGACAAAACCCACTACAATATTGTAAAGTAATTAGCCTCAAACTAACAAAAACAAATGAAAAAAAAAAAAAGAAAGAAAAGGCAGAGGAACCAGAGATCATATTGCCAACATCCGCTGGATCATCAAAAAAGCAAGAGAGTTCCAGAAAAACATCTATTTCTGCCCTATTGACTTTGCCAAAACTTTTGACTGTGTGGATCACAATATACTGTGAAAAATTCTGAAAGAGATTTCAATAGCAGACCACCTGATCTGCCTCTTGAGAAACCTACATGCAGGTCAGGAAGCAATAGTTAGAACTGGACATGGAACAGACTGGTTCCAAATAGGAAAAGGTGTACATCAAAGCTATATACTGTCACCTTGCTTATTTAACTTATATGCAGTGTACATCCTGAGAAACTCTAGACTGGAGGAAGCAGAAGCTGGAATCAAGATTCTTGGGAGAAATATCAATAACCTCAGATATGCAGATGACACCACCCTTATGGCAGAAAGTGAAGAAGAACTAAAGAGCCTCTTGATGAAAGTGAAAGAGGAAAGTGAAAAAGTTGACTTAAAGCTCAACATTCAGAAAACTAAGATCATGGCATCGGGTTCCATCACTTCATGGGAAATAGATGGGAAAACAGTGGCTGACTTTATTTTTCTGGGCTCCAAGATCACTGCAGATGGTGATTGCAGCCATGAAATTAAAAGACGCTTACTCCTTGGAAGGAAAGTTATGACCAACCTAGACAGTATATTAAAAAGCAGAGGCATTACTTTGCCAACAAAGGTCCATCTAGTCAAGGCTATGGTTTTTCCAATGGTCATGTATGAATGTGAGAGTTGGAGTATAAAGAAGGCTGAGCACCAAAGAATTGATGCTTTTGAACTGTGGTGTTGGAGAAGATTCCTGAGAGTCCCTTGGACAACAAGGAGATCCAACCGGTTCATCCTAAGGGAATCAGTCCTGGGTGTTCACTGGAAGGACTGATGCTGAGACTCCAACACTTTGGCCACCTGATGCGAAGAGCTGGCTCATTGGAAAAGACCCTGATGCTAGGAAAGACTGGGGGCAGGAGGAGAAGAGGATGACAAAGGATGAGATGTTTGAATGGCATCGAGTTAAACATGACAGCGACTGAACTCAACTGAACTGAGCTGAACTTTGAGAAAACAGATCAGCGATCATTTTCGATTCATTTAGGAGTTCAGGATTATAGACAAAGGCATTGCAACAATGAAACAATACAGCTTTCTTCAATAGCCCTCAGGAGTACAGATACAAAAACTTTTACAAGGTATCAGCAAACAGAATCCTGCAAAAGGTCAAAGGAATTTGTCTTTATCCAGTTGCCCCCTCTGCTTCTGAGCTGCGTCAGAACTTGGGCCTGGGAAAGATGGATGTAATTTATCGGGCTCGCTCAAAGTAAAAGGAAACAAAGAAAGAAAGAAGGCATGGAGAAAGGGATGAAAAGAAGGCTACAGTAATACAAGGCGTGATGAAGGATAGGAGGAAAGATAAGGAAATGGATAAACTGAAAATTGTATGATGATTTCTGAAATGTAACCACAAGAATCTGTTTCAGTTCCTTTTTTCATTTAAGGAACTGCGTTTTAAACCAAGCTTCTATTAAAGAGACTGAAACGTAACTCATACAGGTTTAAGAAAAACACTGCCCCATCTCCCTCCACACACACAAACAGATTTATTTAAATCTGGAAAGTTTGAGACATTCCAAAATTGTCATCAGGATTAAGCCTCTCTATCACTTTAAACAGCTTTTATTTATATTGGCTGAATTCTTAAACAAGCTCACCAGGATACTATGAAAAAGCCCCTAGACATTCCAGAGTCACAAAGTTCCTAGCACCTGCAATCACAGAAGGAAAGACAAACTCATTTCCGATATCCACAGTTAATGTTGTAAAAGGGTTCTGACTTGCTGTGTTTTAGGTCATGCACCCATTTCTGGAACTTTAACAATTGTTATCCAGGGACACACCTTTCATTGACATCCTGGAACATCTGTCCTCTTCAGAATGGCCAGGGCCATGTTTTGATGCTGCCATCTGGAGAAGGGGAAGCTTATAAAAGGGAAAAGCAACTTTCAAAGATAAAAGTAAATGTCAGAGTTTATGTCATTCTTGTGTTTCTTTGTTAAAAATCTGTGGAAGGAACATTGGAAGATAGAAGACCTAAGAAATAATCCTGACTAAAACATGGGCCAAAACGTACTTGCTCTGTGCTTCAATTTTTCTCATCTCTCAAAAGAGATAAATGCCAAACAATAGCAATGCTTACTACTCTACAGGCATTTTTAATATACTTACCCAAATGAATAGGATTAACTATCTGGATATAGTTATGAGGATCGAGTGAGATAAACCATGTGAACTGTGTATCATAGCCTTAGGCACTAGGAAGCATTCAGTACATTTTATATGTCAACATCATTACTGCTCCAACTGACGATATCAAGTTTCAGTAGGAATTATGTTATTCGCTGGAAGCTAATACACCGCCAATAAAGGCTGTGCACCGATGTTATGTGCTGTGTGCTTAGTCGCTCAGTCATGTCCCACTCTTTGTGACTCTATGGACTGTAGCCCGCCAGGCTCCTTTGTCCATGGGGGATTCTCCAAGCAAGAATACTGGAGTGGGTTGCCATGTCTTCCTCCAGGGGATCTTCCCAACCCAGGGATAAAACTCAGGTCTCCTGCATTGCAGGCTGATTCTTTACTGTCAGAGCCAACAGGAAGCCTGATAAATGTTAGTTAAATGTTTTAAATAGTATATTGACAAATATTTTTAATGATAAATTGCATGCTATTTTATTGCATACTATTAAAGTGAACTAAACTAATGGTTTTGTAAAGTTTGTAATAGACTAGTATAATACATGAAGTTGTTTTCTAAACTTTCTTTTCGTTCTTTCAAGAGCTTTTGTTAAATCAACAAATCGTATTTTAAAATAATCTTTTTTAAAAACTATTTTCGATTTGAGTGTGCCGATAGTGTTAAAACAGTACAACTAGAATTCAGATTATCTCTCTATATAACAACAACAAAAAAATGTCAATTGAAGAACAAGAGTAACTTACAAATGACATTATGAGAATAAAGTGGGACTAATGGCAAATGAAATTATATTGATTTCATATTAATGTTTAACAAGAGGAAATTAGTTTTATTCCTCAAATACAATTATAATTCTATAAAATCCTGTTTGATGATCAAAAAATTGTCCCAATATGACTGAAACAGAGAGAGCAAAAAACAGGATTGCATTATATTGAGATTGAAAGTAAGCATAAATTAAGTGGGGCCACATAAAGTAGTGTGACATTTTTAGGATCTATCTCAAGGGCAACCAGAAGACATTGTAGCATTTAACGTGATCAGATTTGCATTTTCAGAAGATTTATCTTCAACAGTGTGAAGAATGATTGGAAGAAGGGAACCCTGAAGGCAGTCACTTCCAAAGCACTTGCTGCTGTCTGTGAGTAAGATTACCTTAGTTTGGGATGACCTCAGGTGGACGAGGCCTGTGCAGACTTGATAGAGGTGTTCTGACCCTGTCCAGGGACTGGGATGGGACTGCGGCAATGAGAGAGCTGAATCCTAGCCCCTGGGCCAGTGGCCAGTGACCATTGGCTCTAGCCCTTCAGCTTTGTCGAAAAGAATTCCCACAAAGATGAAGAGTAGTGAAACAAGTGCCTATTAGTAGGAAAAAAGGAACAGTTTGTGTGGCTAAACAGAGAGTTTTGCTCTCCTGGTATTTTGAATCACTTTTACGGGGCATTTCTTCTGGGTTTCCTTTCACCAGTCATCTCGCTTTGCCTAATTCTGTGTCCATCTTTCATATATCTCTGGGTCCCTCTATGTATGCGTGCACATGTCTTAGCCAAGACGGATTCTAGCGAAGAGGCTTACGGGTAGATTGCCATCAGTTAGTACAGGCTAGTTCTGTTGCAGGAAAGGGGACCCCTTCCAGGGCCCAAAACTGTGCTCTTGCCTAACAGTGAATTGTCCGAGGAGACACATGTGCTAACAAAGCAAGAGATTTTATTGGGAAAGGGCACCCAGGTGGAGAGCAATAGGGTGAGGGAACCCAGGAGAACTGCTCTGCCATGTCTTTTATGGTCTCAAGTTTTATGTGTTGGGATTAGCTTCTGGATTGTCTTTAGCCAGTCATTCTGAGTCAGAGGCCTTCCTGGTGGTGCACGCCTTGTTCAGCCAAGATGGACGCCAGAGGGAAGGATTCTGGGAGGTGGTCGGACATGTGGTGTCTCCTTTTGACCTTTCCTGAACTCTTCCTGTTGGCGGTGGCTTATTAGTTCCGCCTTCCTTACCAGGACCGCCTGTCTAAAACAGCTCATGCCATTGGTTACTAAGGTGCCTGGCCAGGGTGGGTGGTTTCAGTTGTGCTTCCCCTAACAGTTCCCCCTCCATTTTTGACCTCGCAGGAACCTTTCTGGGCATATGTAGTCTAGAAATTCTCCTTGACTTAGAGAATGAGAAATGTGTGGTCTTTTACCTTATCTCTAGACAGGGCCCAGCGTCCTCTCTGGATCATCCTGCTATTTTGATCGTGGAGAATTGGTCCACAAGAAACAAACTCCAACAGCTCACCCTGGGAGTTGGAGGAGGGGGCCCCATCTATCTCCTGTCTTAGGAAGATCTGAACAAACTTGCTAAATACTGTTAAAAAATTTGCAGACATTTACATTTCAGATATAGTTGGCTTTATTTAGTGAATCATGAATAGAGAAGCATCTGGTCTAAAGAAGTAGAGAGGAGCTTTGAAGAGTTGTACAAAGGGAGAGGGTTGTTGACTATAATTAACAGGAATTGACAAGTTATCCTGGGTAAATGCTGATTGATTATAAAAGGATTATTTTATTTATTTGGGGCATGGCAAAGTTTTGGAGCTAGATTATGATAAATTTAAGTTTATTCTGATTGACTGGCTTTAGATTTTGATTTCTTAACCTTGAGGCACTTACAGGCTTGAGTTTGGGTTTGCTTATATATGCTGTTAATGTATAGGGACCACTTGAGTCTATTGGCTTACTTGTTTCATTAATTTAACAATGTTTAGAAAAATTGTGAACTGGATAACGTTGAATGTGTCAATAAAGGAAACAGAGTATACAGAATCTCTCTCAGGCTTCTAACTTGCTTAACTGGGTATATTGATGGTGTGACTTCCTGAGACAAAGAACAATGACAGATAAGGTTGGCTGCATATTAATAAAAGTTTGAGTTTTACATGTGCTTTGTTTGAAGTTGATGAAGATAAAAAGGTTACTTAAACAATTGAATATGTAGTTCTAAAGTTTTGGAGGCAGATGTGAAAGAAAGATATGGAATAACACTATGACAGTGGATGAGATCGCCTGGAAAGAAAGTATAGCTTGATAAGGGACATAAACTTAGGACAGTTTCAAGGATCTCTACCACTTAATAATATTTAAATATTATTTTTCCTTTTGGGAAAAAACTGATTATGAAGCAATGGGAAAAAACTCTAGAGTAGAAAACAACATTCCAGGATAATAATCACTTTTTTCTTCTTTTTTTTTTTGTCATTAACTTTTATAGAGACTGAGCTAATCAGTTAATAGTTCTGGGTCTTAGTTTTATTATTTGTAAAATGAAAAATTAAACTATATTAGTGCTTCCACTCAGTTATATATATATATATTTATATATATATATATATATTTTTTTTTCAAACCAGACTATGGGACCATTTCTAATAAACTGAATTACAATCTCTGTGAGACTGGCCCCAAAATCTGTAGTTTCAAGAAGCACCCTGAGTGGGAACATGTGTGCTGCATAATTTCTATAGATCCTCTTGCATTCAAAGTTCTGTAATTCTATAAGAATATGCAAAAAGTCATGGACAATATAAAATAAAAGAAACAATAAAGATGGTAACTTCATTTCAAAGAACAGTTTTGAATTTAAACATCTTTTGTTCTTTTTTTATTCAAATTGAATGCTTCACCTTTAGATTTGCATCAAAAGTTGAAACCATATGTCTTAAAGCTGAATGGCTTTAGTATCTTAAATGGTTTGCCCCCCGTGGGAACTAAATTTATAATTGGTGGCTGGCTTGCTTAAATCCTTGATTATAGGAATTTCCTCTACAGCATACTTACTAGTTGAGGTTCATGGATTTTCTTTTGCTTTTCTTAGAATGTTTTCTTAACAGGATATATTTATTACCAATTTATCTGAAATAAAATTAAGTTTTAACTCCTTACCCTGTTAAGCCAAGCAATCCTTAAAAGCAAACAATGAGTGGAGATTCCAAAAGAATAAAACAAGCCATCATTATGGGCTTGGGAAGTTAATTAGCACATAAATTAGCAATGGTTCCTATAATGGTGGCCAAATGTTGAATTGTTCCCAGAAGTCACAGAAACCATTTCTGATGTGAGTTTCCCAGGTTTCTTAGGGTTAAATTGGCAGTTGTAGCAAAATGGTATTCATATGCTGGATAGGGTTAGTCTGTCAGGGAAGACTGACTTCAGTAACTTAGAGATTGAAGCATAAAATCAGGGCAGTTTCATCTGGGACAACTGTAGACCAATGGTGATTATGTATGGCATATTTAAATGAGAATATCTGAGCATTTCTACACATGTTAGATAAAATTTTGTTGTCGTTTGGTCCCTAGTCAGGTCTGACTCCTTGTGACTCCATGGACTGTCGCCTGCCAGTGTCTTCTGTCCATGATATTTCCCAGTTAAGAATACTGGAGTGCCATTTCGTTCTTCAGGGGATCTTCCCAACCCAGGGATTGAACCATGTCTTCTGCATTAGCAGGTAGATTCTTTACCCCTGAGCCACCAGGAAAGTCCTTAGGTAAAATAGGTAAGTATAAGTCTTTGCTGCTGCTGCTAAGTCACTTCAGACGTGTCCAACTCTGTGTGACCCCATAGACGGCAGCCCACTAGGCTCCTCCATCCCTGGGAGTCTCCAGGCAAGAACGCTGGAATGGGTTGCCATTTCCTTCTCCAATGCATGAAAGTGAAAAGTGAAAGGAGCCTAACAGGCTCCTCCATCCATGGGATTTTCCAGGCAAGAGTACTGGAGTGGGGTGCCATTGCCTTCTCTGATAAGTCTTTAATGATGGTTTAAAAATTAAACAATTTTCTTCAGACTCCCAGACTCACACACATTTAGATTGATAGTAGAAATATCACTCAGTGGTTGAAACTCCTTATCAAGAGCACTGATCTTAATATAAATACTTATTTACAGATTATAATGCATGTCACTCTTCCATAAACAATTCCATTAATAATAAGCAAAATGGTATACATACATGAATTTCAGACCTTTCTTTAACTGATTCATTGAAGCAACAGTTGTCCTTTTTGTGAAGAATTTTAGCTTTTTTCTTATAAGTATTTTCTAAAGTAATTTATTCAACAAATATTTTTGCCTGAAAAATCCCATGGACAGAGGACCCTGGTGGGCTATAGTCCAAAGGGTTGTAAAGAGTTGGACATAACTGAACAGCTGAGCATGCACACCCACATTCAATAATTATATACTAAGGGCCAACTCTATGTCAACCATAATATTAGCAGTGAGAACAGCAAGAAAAAGGCAGAAACTTTTATAACTTATATAAAGTTTATAAAATTAATGCCAAGATACTCCTATCATGTTACATTGAAAATAAATGCTGAGACTTTATGGTCCAGCTATGATAGAGCCATCATTATTGAACTAGTCCATGTGCCATGAATAGAGATAATTGGACAAGATTTTCAGGCACTACACAAGCCAATAAGACTGTGATCTCTGGAAAGAGAAAAAACAGAGTGAGCTCTACAGTCACCTTGGCTTTCTGCCTAGAAGTGCTTCTCAGTCCACACTAAAGGCAAAGAAATCTGAAGGTGAGTATATAAGTCATACAGAAGTGAGAGGTCAAGGAAGCAGAGGTGGCTAGAATTTACAAACCCAAATAGTATAGCAGATGGAGCTACTCAGAGAAAGAGCTTCAGAAATCTGCATAGGGGTCCCCTTGCAGTCACATGAAGATATGTGTGGAGGTGGAAAGAAAAAATAAACATTCCCAGAACCCACACAGAGTTGGGAAAATCTTTACTATCCATTTAGCTAAAGTAGGTAGGCCTTGTTGATCAATTAGAGTTATTCGTAGATAACCCAAAAAGATCACCTTTAAAAAAAGACTGTTTAGCTCTAGAAAAAAGGCTATTTAATGCTACTGTAACTAGGCTTAATAATGAATCTTAAAAGGACCACATTGATCTACAAGAAACATAAAGGCCTTATAAAAACAGACTTCAATTCATTATGAAACAGACATCAAAATCCAAACACTGAACAATGTAATAATCACAGTATCCTTCATTCAGATATATGTATATATGACAAAAAGCAACAAATGGTACCCATAACCAGAAGAAAATCTGTTTCTTCAAATATGATAAAGATAATAGAATCAGCAGAAAAATATCTTTACAAATTGATTATAAATATGGGCGAAGATTTAAAGGAGAATGTCAACATAATAGAAGGAAAATAAAAGATATAAGAAAACAAAATGGAACTTACAGGGAACTAAAATCTGGAAAGAAAAGTCTATTGAAAAAGACTAATACATGTTGAATCTAGCAGAAGAATAAATGACAGATCTTGAAGACAGAATAGAAAAATATAGATCAAAAAAATCCAAAGTGAAGAATAGAAAGAGAAATATTGAAACATAATGAATTCTTCAGTGGATCTCTGGTACAAATTTAAAAGGTTTAACATGGATTTTTCTTTGGAATGGTTTTGGTCACTGCCTCCTATACAGTATTATTAACCTCCATCCATAATTCTTCAGGGACTCTGTCTACCAGATCTAATCCCTTGAATCTGTTTGTCAACTCCAGGGTGTAAACCTAAGGGATTTTATTAAGGTCAGACCTGAAGAGCTTAGTTTTTTTTCCCTACTTTCTTCAACTGAAGCCTGAATTTTGCAATAAGAAGTTCAAGATCTGAGCCACAGTCAGCTCTAGGTCTTGTTTATGCTAATGATCTAGAACTTCTCTATCTTTGGCTGAAAACAATACAATTAATCTGATTTCAGTATTGCGCACTTGGTGATGTCCATGTATAGAGATGTCAGTACTCTATTGGTAATAGGATTCTTGGGTAGAGTCATTTTCTCTCAACAGTACTTTGATGTTATTCTGCTATTTTATAACACCCAGTGTTGCAGATAGATAATGTGATGCTTGTATTATTTACTTTCCCTCTGTGATAATTTTTTCTTTAACCTAAAAATTTGTTTAAAAATTCACTTTATCCAGGCAATTCAGCTTAGTTTGTAAAGGATCTGCCCACAATGCAGAAGACCCCCAGTTTGATTCCTGGTTTGGGAAGATCCCCTGGAGAAGGGAAAGGCTACCCACTCCGGTATTCTGGCCTGGAGAATTCCATGAACTATATAGTCCATGGGGTCCTGAAGAGTCAGACATGACTGAATGAATTTCACTTTCAGAATTTTTACCAAGACTTTTATCTTCTCATCTGGAAATGGATGGGAACTGATTCTTATGAATGAATATATAATTCTCTGGAAGCAAAATAAGTTGCATCTTTGTTAGGATTTGGAGATTATTTTTACTTAAATTTGAAATAATTCATGACTTTAACATGAACCAGATTCATTTTCCTATAAAATTGCTGAGTGAGATCCAGAGTTGAATTTGATCCCTGGGTGATAATGACTTTATGCTATTTGGAAAGTGCATAGAGTGATGCATTTAGAAATTCAGAAACTGGAACACACACAGAAACACACACTCTCTCCCAGGTTATCTCTGTAGATCTGTTGACCCTACTACATCTTCAGAAATGACCCCAGTTCTCCACTCTCCTATATATCTGCCCTCTGCAATGTCTCTGTGCAACTTCTGCCATTAAAGGCAAAGTACATTTTCTTTCTTATTGAAGCTGGTGTGACCCTGTTTTGTCCAGTGGAATGCACAGTAGTGGATATTGTGACAATTCTGAGTGTAATTCCAAAGAGAATGTGAGAATACATGCCTTTCTTTTCTCTCTCCCTCCCCACTTCTTTCTCCCCCCTCTCTATCGGTAGCTGACCAGCATGAGCATCAACACAGATTAGCCTGCTGGAGATGGAGAGAGAATGCTGAAAAAATCCATGTTATCCTAGCCAAAGCCCTTGACCTTGTGATAGAGTCAGTTAATATCAGCCAATCCAACGAAGGTACCAGCAGCTGGCCTCAGGGGCATGATTGTCATATCTGAGAGCAGAAGGGCTATTCGTTTGGCTGCTTGTTCCCAGCATTATTTATGATAACCGAAAACTGAAAGAACATCTAAATTAAAAGTATTTCAGAAATAAACTGAGACTAGAGTGCAACTCCATGTTACTTACTTTATAATCCATTGTGTGTGTGATCAGTCTCTAAGTTGGGTCTGACCCTTTGTGACTCCTTGGACTATAGCCCAGCAGACTCTTCTGTCCATGGGATTTCCTAGACAAGAATACTGGAGTGGGTTGTCATCTCCTTCTCCAGGGAATTTTCCTGAGCCAGGGATCGAACCCACATCTCCTGCATTGGCAGGTGGATTCTTTACCACTGAATCACCAGGAATCTGCTTAGACTCCTTTAGATCTGTTCATATTAACTGCATTTTATTTATCCAACTTCTAGGGCATATGCAGATAGTTTTATGAAGCAAACAAAGATTTCTCAATTCTTCTTTCATGTATTATGTTTATATGATTTGCATTAGACTTAAAATATATGCAGACACACCAAAATTGTAGCTGCACTGAAACACGTGAAAAGGCTTCCCCCAATCATGAGGATAACACAAAGACTCTAAGGCGCAAGTAATCTGAGATACCACCTTGACTCAGGCCGAATTTGAGCCGTTTAAATGTATGCTCCTTTTGTACTATTTGTATAATGTTTTCCTTAATTATTTGACTAGATATTTGCAAAGTTAATAAATTCTAATTTTGCCTAACACATTCATCTTGTTAGCCACCCACCCACCTCTCTTACATGCCCTCCCTCAACTTCTAATCATTTCTCCCAAGGCATCTCTTTTATTTTAGTAAGACATCTTTTGGTTGCAAATGAGAAAATTGAAATTATGGTCAATTTTAGAAAGTAATTTTATTAAAGAAATACAGTGGTTCATGAAACTGGCAAGGATATGGGTAAATTTCACCCTAAGTATGTATGACTGGATCTGGCGAGCTGATGGATATTATTGTTGTTGTTGCTGTGACTCAGTAGTAAAGAACCCACATGCTAATACAGGAAACTCAGGTTTGATCCTTGGGTTGGGAAGATCCCCTGGAGAGGGAAATGCCAACCACTTCAGTATTCTTGCTTAGAAAATCCCATGGACAGAGAAGGCTGGCAGGCTACAGTCTATAGGATCACAGAAAAATCGGACACAGCTTAGTAAAATAAACAAGAAACGTATGATTGAGTCTTCTGAGCGAAAGGATATTGTCATTGCTTTCAGTCACTCAGTCATGTCCAACTCGTTGCGACCCCATGAATTGCAGAACACCAGGCTTTTCTGTCCTTCACCATCTCCCAGAGTTTGCTCAAATTCATGTCCATTGAGTCGGTGATGCTATCGAACCATCTCATCCTCTGCCGCCTCCTTCTTTTGCCTTTGGTCTTTCTCAGGAAGGATATTGTTTGTATGTAATTCTATCTCCCCATCTCATCTCCTATTCTGTAGATGAATTGGCCTACTTCCACCAGCCATCTCTAAGTAGTTGACATGGCTACTGGAAGCTCTCAACCAGAGAAATGAAAGGAGCCTCTCTCTCACCTTCAGTAAGGAGAATTCCAAAGCGGGACTCAGATTAGCCTGTGTGAGTTACATGACCACTCATGTTTTCCATTCTTATGGTTTAGAGGATGTTGTTTAACAGTTAATTTGGGTTATCTGTCCAAAACTGTGCCAATAGGACATTGTGATAAGTGACTGAAGAATAGTGCAAATGCAGAATATTTTGCCAAAAATGTGGGCTGACATTTCTAAAATAAGGAATCAATGGTGGTAAGAAGATCTATATGACAGGGTCCCACAAGATTATTTCTCTTTGATATTGACATGACAGCACAATTTATTAATTAATATCAGAGAAGGTTTTCCACATGCCAGACACTTATTACAATAGGCTAGGAACATTGCTGTCATTAAGTTGGGTAAAAATAGTTTTATAAAACTGAAAATAATTCAGCTAAAATGTATTCTGCAAGTGGAGAGAAAATATCAAAATCATGATTTTGAAAACTTAATCCTGTTCTATAAACATTTCCTAGCATCAGTTCAGTTCAGTTCAGTCACTCAGTTGTGTCTGACTCTTTGTGACCCCATGACCTGCAGCAGGCCAGGCCTCCCTGTCCATCACCAGCTCCTGGAGTCTACCCAAACTCATGTCCATTGAGTCAGTGATGCCATTCAACCATCTCATCCTCTCCCTTCAGTCTTTCCCAGCATCAGGATCTTTTCCAATGAGTCAGTTCTTTGCATCAGGTGGCCAAAGTATTGGAACTTCAGCTTAGGCATCAGTCCTTCCAGTGAATTTTCAGGACCGATTTCCTTTAGGGTCTGGTAAATATCGTCAGGCAGAAGTCAAATAATTTTAGAGGTTGCCTTTGGTCTCCTCCTCTTGGGGAATCTGTTTTCTACCGTCCGTTGAAACAATCATTTCGTGCATTGTTTATTTTTCTGGTTGTTTACAGTGGGAGAGATGGTGAAGCGCCAGATATTCAGATTCCAGCTGCCTTAGTCAGTTTTACTCCTTTTCTGTGTCCTCATCTCACTGAAGTCTGTGTTATCTGTACTCTGTTGGAGTTACTCCTCTGTGTGGTTCAATTCAGTTCAGTTGCTCAGCTGTGTCCAACTCTTTACAACCCCATGTGCTGCAGCACGCAAGGCTTCCTTGTCCATCACCAACTCCTGGAGCTTGTTCAAACTCATGTCCATCAAGTCAGTGATGCCATCTAACCATCTCATCTTCTATCATTGCCTTCTCCTTCTGCCTTCAATCTTTCCCAGCATCAGGGTATTTTCAAATGAGTCCGTTCTTTACATCAGGTGGCCAAAGTTTTGGAGTTTCAGCTTCAGCATCAGTCCTTCCAATGAACACCCAGGACTGATCTCCCTCAGGATGGACTGGTTGGATCTCCTTGCAGTCCAAGGGACTCTCAAGAGTCTTCTCCAACATCACAGTTCAAAAGCATCAATTCTTCAGCGCTCAGCTTTTTTCACAGTCCAACTCTCACATCCATACATGTAGACCTACAAGACCTTCTAGAACACCCCAGAAAGATCTCCTTTTCATCATAGGGGACTGGAATGCAAAAATAGAAAGTCAAGAGATACCTGGAATGACAGACAAATTTGGCCTTGGAGTACAAAATGAAGCAGGGTAAAGGCTAACAGTTTTGCCAAGAGAACACACTCATCAAAATTTCCTAGCATATTATGAAGCAATAAGGTATGAATGGAAATAGCATAAGAGTGAATGGCTTTTTGTTCCTGATTCCAATCATGTTCTAATTTTATTCCTGGTTATGTAAGAGTATGTATTAGGTTGGTGCAAAAGTAATTGCAGTTTTGCATTGTTGAACTTTGCCATTTGATACTGGAATACATTCTTAAATAAATGTGGTTACCTTATTATTATTTTAATGTGCATTTCTTGATTTATACTTTTTGCTAATGGATTAATACTTGATGTTTATTTTATATATACTTTAGACTATTGGAATGATGTTAGGTAAAAAAGCAAATTCAAGTGATCTTCTTCAAGTTCAAAATGGATCATAAAACAGTAGAGACAATTCACAACATCAGCAATGAATTTGGTCCAGGAAGAAGATGAGGAGCATAGTGACTGGCAATTGGAAGTTGGCAAAATCAATTGAGAACCATCATTGAAGCTGATCATCTTACAGCTACACAAGAAGCTGTGGAAGAACTCATCATAAACAATTCTATTCAGCATTTGAAGCAAATTGGAAAGGTGGAAAAGCTCATAGTGGTTGCCTCACGAGAGGATTGAAAAAAAAAAAAGTCATCATTTTGAAGTGTCGTCTTCTCTTATTCTATGTAAAAACCAGTGATCCATTTCTCAATTGGATTGTGACTTGTGGTGAAACGTGGATTTTATCTGAAAAGCAATGATGACCAGCTCAGTGGGTGGACCAAGAAGAAGCTCCAAAGCAGAGAAGGTCATGGTCAGCATTTGGTGGTCTGCTGCCGGTCTGATCCACTATAGCTTTCTGAACCCAGTGAAACCATTATCTCTGAGAAGTATGCTCAGCAAATAGATTAGATGCCCGTAAGACTGCAATATACAGCCTTGATGGACTCCTTTTCCTATTTGGAACGAGTCTGTTGTTCCATGTCCAGTTCTAACTGTTGGCTTCCTGACCTGCATACAGGTTTCTCAAGAGAGAGGAAAAGGAGTCTGTCAAGGCTGTATATTGTCACCCTGCTTATTTAACTTATATGCAGAGTACATCATGAGAAATACTGGACTGGAAGAAGCACAAGCTAAAATCAAGATTGCCGGGAGAAATATCAACAACCTCAGACATGCAGATGACACCACCCTTATGGCAGAAAGTGAGGATGAACTAAAAAGCCTCTTGATGAAAGTGAAAGAGGAGAGTGAAAAAGTTGGCTTAAAGCTCAACATTCAGAAAACTAAGATCATGGCATCGGGTCCCATCACTTCATGGGAAATAGACGGGGAGACAGTGGAAACAGTGTCAGACTTTATTTTTGGGGCTCCAAAATCACTGCAGATGGTGATTGCAGTCATGAAATTAAAAGACACTTACTCCTTGGAAGGAAAGTTATGACCAACCTAGATAGCATATTAAATAGCAGAGACATTACTTTGCCAACAAATATCCATCTATTCAAGGCTATGGTTTTTCCAGTGGTCATGTACGGATGTGACAGTTGGATTGTGAGGAAAGCTGAGTGCCAAAAAATTGATGCTTTTGAACTGTGGTCTTCTCCAATACCTTCTCTAGTCCAAGTCTCCTTGGACTGCAAGGAGATCCAACCAGTCCATCCTAAAGGAGATCAGTCCTGGGTGTTCACTGGAAGGACTGATGCTGAAGCTGAAACTCCAATAATTTGGCCTCCTCATGCAAAGAGCTGGCTCATTGGAAAAGACCCTGATGCTGGGAGGGATTGGGGGCAGGAGGAGGGGACGACAGAGGATGAGATGGCTGGATGGCGTCACCGACTCGATGGACATGAGTTTGAGTAAACTCTGGGAGTTGGTGATGGACAGGGAGGCCTGGTATGCTGCAGTCCATAGGGTCGCAAATAGTCGGACACGACTGAGGACTGAACTGAACTGACTGAAGTGAAGACTGCACTGTCTGCAGCTGGCACTGGTCAGCAGAAAGGGCCCAATTCTTTTCCAGGACAGTGCTCTACTGCACATTACACAACCAATGCTTCAAACATTGAGTGAATTTGGGTGTGAAGTTTTGCCTTATCTGCCATATTCACCTGACCACTTGCCAGTCAGCTACCACTTATTCAAGCATATTGACAACTTTTTGAATATAAAATAGTTCCACAACCACCAGGATAGAGAAAATGCTTTCCAAGAGTCCATAGAACCCCAAAGCACTGATTTTTATGCTACAGGAATAAACAAACATATTTCTTATTGGCAAAAATGTGTTGATTGCACTGGTTCTTATTATGATTAATAAAGATGTGTTTGACCAGTTACAGACCCTGATTTAAAATTCAAGGTACGCAACCACAATTACTTTAGAATGCAATTACTTTTGGTTAAAAAATAAATGAAATTTTAATGAAGCATGAACTACATATAGAGGTTTAAATAATAAAATTTATTTAATAAAAGTATATGATATTGTGTTCTATTGTATAAAATCGACATTTTCAATGGCCGTTGCAGTCTTTTTTTTAGATCCATGATATGTAGTAAGATAATAAAAATTCAAATGGTTTCACAATTCATAAATATTGATGTCATCAAAGCTATAAATGAGGTATATTTATAGTTATGAGTATTTATCCCACTAACTTTTCATCAAATTCTATTTTTATGTATATATTCTAAAATTTATAATCTAGACAATATCATTATTATTTTTTTAATATCATTATTTTTAACAGCATGTATCCATACACTGGATAAAGAATTTACTTGTGAAAACTACGCATGAATGCCTGTGGTTAACAACACATGATTTATGTAAATTCCTTGTATTTGTATTTATTGATATGTGTTATGCCTTGCTGGTATTCAAGTCATGGATATTTAACATTTTCATAAATTTATGAAATAAAGTCATTGCAGAGATTGTTACTCTTATTCTTATAAAAATAATACATCACCAAGCTTAGTGCTCTGGCAATCACAGCAGAGCACTCTGGAGATCACAGGGAAGACCAAGCAAGACAGTAGGGAGCTAAGACTCGTAAACGTAACAATTTATGCTCCCAATTACCAAATACGGAAATAGAACACACCAGATAGAATAAAAACTATAAAAAATAATTAAAGTAATACCCTTGCACAAAGGAAACCAAGGAGATTTTTATTTTAGAAATCAAAATTTACTGAAGATATAAAGGAATGAATGAATTAATGTTGCATTATTTGAACATCAGTTGTTTATTAAAACACTGTGAAGGTGCAAAAATGAATGTCTCATTGTTGACTTCAAGACAACTGTCTATCACTAGTAGAAATAAGCAAAGACGTAAATATAATAAAATGATAGAAGTATTCTTGTGGGCAAGGATTAGTGGAATTGAGAGAGAAAAGAATTGAAGAGAGAAGAGAGAAACTCTCAGTGTAATTAAACTTGAAGTGATTTCACCACCAGCGGAATGAGGATATTGAAGGGAAATACAATGCCCTTTAACTTCTGTAAATGTTTGTATTAAAATGTGTGCCACTTTTGAAGAACCTGCTCAGAAATGAAACAAATCAATTTTCTAGAACCTTTAAGCTATGTAAATGCTTTATAAATTAAAACACTTGACCTCATTAGAAAAAATAAGTTATAGTTTGTCAGAACACTGGGGGAACAGGGGTAGGCATACAGATAAGAATTCTCAGTCTCCTCTTGTGAAGACATGTGAATGGAAGCTAGTGATCTTGAGCCCAAAAACAGGTAGGAGACTAACTGGAGTTTAGTAAGGCTGGCATGGAGGATTTAGAGCAGTAAGTCAGAAAAAGAAATCAGAGAAAAGCTGAAACAGGCTGAGGCAGGCCATACATGTGTTCATTTGCATTCTTTCTCTGTACCTTATTCTATTGGCAACATAAGACTAAAAACATGTGTTTTAAACAAGTCAGTGCCATGATTTAATGTGCATTTCAGAATGCACATTATTCTTTCAGAAGTTTGGATTGTTATTTATCAAACATGTTTTTTCTTTCTTATTATGTGACAATTTAATCCCATAAAATATTATCAATGTTTAAAAGGAAAAAAAACAACTATAGAAGAAAAAGTTCAGTCTTGGTGTCAAAATAATTTGAGAATTGTTTTAGTGAATAAATGTATATGAAAATATTACAACTTCAGTTATGATTCACTAGAGGAGCATAAAAAACCCTGCCTAACTTAAATTAATTTGATAAAATAAATTTTCCTTTCAGAAAGTTCATGAAAGCATTAGTTAGGGAAGTGCTGGTATTGAAGCTGGAATGGAATGTACCAGTCTGGAGATAGGCACAGCTCTTAGGAATCATTGAAATAGATTAAGCAAATGTTAATGGGGATTGAAATAGAAATGATAGATGACCGTTTCTGTTGAGTTGTTAAGTCATGTCCAACTCTTTGCAACCCCACGGGCTGCAGCACACCAGGCTTTCCTGTCCTTCACTCTATCCCAGAGTGATAGAGTGCTCAAACTCATGTCCACTGAGTCAGTGATCCAACCATCTCATCCTCTGTTGCCCTCTTCTCCTCTTGCTCTCAATCTTTCTCATCCTCAAGATCTTTTCCAGTGAGTCAGCTCTTCCCATCAGATTGCCAAAATATTGGAGCTTTAGCTTCAGCATCAGTATCAGTTCTTCCAACAAATCTTCAGGGTTGATTTCCTTTAGGATTGACTAGTTCGATCACCTTGCAGTCCAAGGGACTCTCAAGAGTCTTCTCTAGCACCACAATTCAAAAGCGTCACTTCTTCGGTGCTCAGCCTTCTCTATTACCCAACTCTCACATCCATCCATGACTACTAGAAAGTCATAGCTTTGACTAGACAGACTTTTGTTGACAAAGTGATACTTTTGCTTTTTAATACTCTGTCTAGCCTTGTCATAGCTTTCCTTCCAAGAAGCCCACGTCTTTAATTTTATGACTGCAGTCACTATCTGCCATGATTTTGGAGCCCAAGAAAACAAAATCTGTCACTGCTTTCACGTTTTCCCCTTCTATTTTCCATGAAGTGATGGGACTATATGCTGTGATCTTAGTATCTTGAATGCTCAGTTTTAAGCCACCTCTTTCACCCCATCAAGATATCTTTAGTTCCTCTTCACTTTCTGCCTTTAGTGTGGTGTCATCTGCATATCTGTGTTTGTTGATATTTCTCCCAAAAATGTTGATCCCAGCTTGTGATTCATTCAGCCCAGCATTTTGCATATAAGTTAAATTATCACAGTGACAATATACCTTGATGCATTCCTTTCCCAATTTGAACCAGTCAGTTGTTCCATTTAAGATTCTGCTTCTTCTTGACCCAAATACAGATTTCTCACGAGACAGGTCAGATTGTCTGGAATTCCCATCTCTTGAAGAATTTTCCACAGTTTGTTGTGATCCACACAGTCAAAGGCTTTCATGTAGTCAATGAAGCATAAGGAGATGCTTTTCTGGAATTCCCTTGTTTTCTCTATGATCTAACAAATGTTGGCAATTTGATTTCTGGTTCTTGTGCCTTTTTTAAACCTGGATTGTACATCTGGAAGTTCTCTGTTCATGTTCTTGGTTCAAAGTCTAGTTTGAATGGTTTTGAACATAACCTTACTAACATGCAAAATGATCACAATTGTCTGCTAGTTTGAACATTCTTTGGCATTGCCCTTCTTTGGAACTGGAATGAAAACTGACCTTTTCCAGTCCTGTGGCCACTGCCAAGTTTTCCAAATTTGCTGACATATTGAGTGCAGCACTTTAACAGCATCATCTTTTAGGTTTTTAAATAGCATAGCTGGAACTCCGTCATCTCTGCTAGCTTTGTTCATAACAATGCTTCCTAAGGCACACTTGACTTCATACTCCAGAGTGTCTGGCTCTAGGTGAATGACCACACCATTGTGGTTATCTGGGTAGACTGAAATAGACTCTGAGTTGATGGAGTAGATAAAACCCAACTTTGGCTATGATTGGTCATGGAAATAGTGAAGTCACATTATTCTTTGATTATGTTTTTATCTGACTTATTGATTGCTGCATAGCAATTTACTCTAAAACACACTGACTTAAGTATAACACATTTATTATCTCACAGTTCTTGTATTCCAGGAATCAAGGCACATCTCAGCTTTAGAGTCTCTCAAGTCTGCAGTCAAGGCTACAATCTAAATCTAAAGTCTCCAATAGGAAAGGATATACTTTCAAGAAGGTTCAGCTGTTTTTGGGAAGACTTCAGTTCCTCTTAGGATACTGGAATGAGATTTTAAGTTTCTCCCTGCCTATTGTCCAGTGGTCGCTTTCATTATCTCACCACATGCAAGCATTCTTCATCAGAGTGAATAAGCAGAGGGAGTATAAGCTAAAGAATGCTAACAAGACAGAAGTCTTTGGCTTTTGTAGTCTAATCTTGGAAGTGATATCCAATCACATTTGCCATTTTCAGGTTGTTTAAAGTTAGTTACTAGGCCCAGCCTGCCCTTAACAGGTGGTTATTAAATAAGGACATGAATAATAGAAGACATGAATCACTGTAAACTATTTTAGAAGGCTGTTTGCCACATTACCTAATAGTTGATATGAAAATAAATGTGCAAAGGCTTTTCCACTAGAATGAGAGATGACTATTAAAGCAAAACAACAGAGAACAAAATCACCAAAACAAACAAACAGACAAAAAACACCCATAACCCTTTAACTACCTTTAAAGTGAATTAAATTTTGTTTATTTTGAAAGGACTAAAGATTATTGTGTGGTAACTGCTTAAGCTATATGGTGCACCAAAGTGCTTTTGTAATTTGTGGAGACCATGAGCTGAATCTGATAAGTATTTGTGCACTCCACTATGAATATTTTAAAGTGTGTTTAACATGAAGACAAGCAGAAATAAACACAATTAGTAATTAGAAAGTTTTTACCAAGAACAGCTTTTATTTTTGCTAAAAGTGTTCTTGAAACAAGGCATTTTATACTTGTTGTAACCCAACACCCATTATCATCCTCTTTTATTCTGTCTCCTTTTAATGTTTGACACATGGTGTGAGAAACCATGTGTTCCTGGTTAAAAACTTATAGTTTGCTAAATTGTTGAGGCCTTTTAAATTCTTCACACGCCTTTATCTTCTCATCCCCACATCCCAATATTATAAATACACATATACATGCATTTTTCAACTCATAGAATGTTCAGTACCCTGGGTGATCACACTCAAGGCAGTTTCAAAGAATGTGAACATCAGCATGAAGAATCTGGTCTGTGTTTCAACTGTCTAACTCTAGCTCCAGTCCATGTAGATTGGATTAAATGATTTATCCCAACCATTTAAGAGTTATCTAGCTTCAGTCTGAAAGAGTAGTAACTGGAAATCATAATTACTGACCATATTCTGATCAAAGGTTGAACTTTTCTCCTATTTACAAAGACAGGATGCATTGTGCAGTACTTTCCTGATGAAGTAGATTGGTTTAAATCTAGTTGACATGTAGTAAAAGACAAACTGCCAGTGTTGTGTGTGTGTGTGTGTGTGTGTGCGTGTGCATGTGTGTGTGAGTGAGTTTGTGTGTGATTTCATGTGATCTAATTTGTAACATCAGTAGGTAAAATTTTAGTGACAATGATTTAGAGACAAAAAGAGCCCTGAGGCTTAAATATTCAGCTTAGATAATTCATTCACACAACTGAATTATGATTTTGTCATGCATATAAGTACAATAATGATGATATTTACCTCAGGAAATTATTAAGAATTTCAAATGAGATGTTATGTAACTATTAGATTAGAAAGTGGAATAGAAAAAATAAAAATAAAAAAAATAAAAAAAAGAAAGTGGAATAGTAGTGCAGTTGAGGTGATGGAAGAGGCTGGTTTACTTTGGATATTCAGAAAAGATGTCTGTGAGGCAGCAATATTACAGCTTATAGTTGAAACAGAAAACGAGCCACATTGGCAAAGCTATGAGGAGGAATCTTCTAGGCGGGTGACATATGGAAAGTGCAAATGACCTAAGGCAGAAACAATCTTGACATGTTTGACTAAAAGAAAAAGACTCATGTGTCTGAGTCGCTCAGTCATGTTCAACTCTGTGACCTCATGGACTGTAGCCCGCTGGGCTCCTCTGTCTGTGGAATTCTCCAAGCAAGAATATTGAATGGGTAGCCATTTCTTCTCCAGGGGATCTTCCCGACCCAGAGATCAAACCTAGGAATCCTGCATTGTAGGTGGTTACTGTCTGAACCACCAGAGAAGCCCCATACCAAGACATTGATGAGAAAAATTGGAGGAGGTCATAAAGTCTGGCCAAGCATCCCTTAGACAAAACCCCTACAGGAGGCTTAAACTTTATTCTGTGTGTGATTGGAAGCAATTTCAGTAGGGACATGATATGGCATAATTTATATTCCAAACAAGAAGATTACTGTAGATGGTCTCCATAAATAGATTATGTCGTAGTTAAAGATAAATCAAAACCTTCTGAGATGGTTTAAATAATTTACACTGCAGAAGATGACATTCTGGAAAGTGCAAGACAAAGAAGATGGAAAGATGCAGAAAGTTAATTAAGGAAAATGGAAGTGTTCAGTGTCTCTAAATGCAAGAGAGTGTGGTTGAAGAAATAGAAAATGGGTGTCTACATCAAAAGTTGCTGAGAAGAAGATGATGAGGATAAATAATTGCTCTTCAGGTGTGGCAGCATTCAGATTACTGAGAATCTCATTTAGTATAGTTTCAGTTTGTTGGATGTGGAAATCTGGTTGGATCAAGAGGAAGGGAAACAGAAAGGGAAAAAAGTAGAGCAGCAATCATAGTTCATGTTTTAAAAGATTTTACTGGGAGGAGGATCAGAGACATAATGGAGTTTAAACATATATAGAGTACTGTTGCCAGTTTTTTAAATGGTGAATCTTAGAGCATGTTTATATGCCACTGAGAACGAATCAGTAGAAATGGATAAAATCATGATGTAGGTGAGAGATGGAATAGTAGTAAAAAGAGTGTGAGAAAGCTAGAAGGAAAGGAATACAGAGTCCAGTGAAAAGTTTGACTAGCTTGTCAAAATGTCATCTTTTGTGATGGAGAGCCAGAGAGTGTGAGATGAGATGCAAGTAAGATCGCAAAATAAGAATAAAGTAAAATAGATCCCTTCCAATTGCTTTGAATTGGTGGGAGGAGGGATGTAACGTTTTAGATTTCAGGAGAGAGTAGAAGATATAAAATAATTATTTCACTAGATGAAATATAAACATTAGAACAGAATGGAGCAAGATTGCATATTCAGTATTTGAGATGGTAAGTTTAAATTGTGATTGGTAAACTTAGTTTTACATTACCTCTAGCTGTGTGTTGTTGCTTAAGTACAGATGCAGAAACGTAGGTGTTTAAGGAGATTTACTGTTTTAAGGTAAGAACAACAGAAGCAAAAAGGGTCAAGGGACTTGGAAATATTTTCAAGGGATTTTTTAAATGATATTCCACAGAATCTAATCTGAGTAAAGAAGGAATTAATGACCTTGAGAGGATGGTTGATAGAAAGACTAGTGCAGACCAGTGGAGAAAGCTTCTTAATCGGGCAAAAGGATTATTGCAAAAGAGGAGAGTAGACTACATGAAAAGATCGAGACGGTGTGAGAAAATTCAATATTAGATTTGAAAATTTAAAAATAAGGTAGCAATGAAAAAATAAATGCTAGGGTCCTGATAATGGTCAAATTAAGATGAAGTAATAGACCACTGGAGGCTGAACATGGTGGCTCAGATGATAAACAATCTATTTGCAAAGTGGGAGACCCTGGTTCAATCCCTGGGTTGGGAAGATCCCCTGGAGAAGGGAATGGCTACCCACTCTGGTATTCTTGTTTGGAGAATCCCATGGACAAAGGAACGTGATGGGCTACAGTCCCGCTGATCACAAAGAGTCAGATGGGACTGAACAGTAAACACTTTCACACTTTTAATAGACAAGTGGACATGAGGTGGTCAAGGAAATTTAAGCCCCGAGTGTTGTTTGGATTATTCAGGGCATCAAATATGTTGAAGTCACCAAGAATGGTAGTAAGAGCAAAGATGGAGATAGTTGACTATGAGCCCAGTGATGACAACTTCAGCAAGAAAGTACATCAAGGCGGCCAAAGAATTAGAACAACGAAAGACAGCGGCTGCTCTTATCGGTTGTTATCCAGTTCAAAGGAGCTGGAGGTTTTGAAAGAGGAAAAGAAAATGCCACACTGAAGTGCAGAAGGAAGGACAAATGACACTTATCCCACCTCCAGGCCGTGAGGTATGTAGGGAGTGAGAAAGAAATTGGTCTCCACCCTGAAGGACTGGGGAATATGCTTATCAAGAGATAGTTTTCTATTAATCCATAAAGTTGAAGAGGATATCTGGAGGAGGGGTTCTGGAAACAGGAAGTGTCAAC